>NC_136434.1:35757961-36245461 GCF_052849685.1 Lactuca virosa
TATTCCCCCCCCCCCCTTAAAATAGTAAAAACTATGAAAATGCGGGGGTATGAACTCACATGTAGTGAGTGATTCGAGCGAAAGGTCGAAGTAGGATGCTAAGTGCCAAGTGAAGTCTTGAACACAACGAATCCTATTAGCATATAATGATACATATATGGATATAATTAGTGTATATAACAACTAATTATGAAAGGAAACCACTTTAGGGACTAGGAAACACTTGAATTTAAGTGTTACAATCACATGTGATTGCACTAAAGGGGTTTATGGTCACTTAAGGGGGTGTACGGCCACTTGTGTGTACGGCCACCTGGGTTTATGGCCACCTGTGTGTACGGCCACCTGGGTGTACGGCCTTGGAGTGTACGGCCGTACACTCATTGGAGAAATATGCAAAAATGTGTGTTTGATCCTTGGGGAAAACTAGTGTGACAATTGTACAACAAGAGGATGGACAAAACTATCATTTTGGAAGGTTTTGAGGTGTGTACGGCCACACCAAGTGTGTATGGCCGTACACCCTTGATGATCTTGAGTCAGATGATGTTTTAAGGCTTTGAATCAAGTCTTTAATATGTCTAACTGGATGATAGAAGGAATACTCACTCTGTTGAGGGTCTTCTAAGGAGTTCAAGGCTCAAGAACAAGTGTGTGTTCTTGGTGTTCTTGGTGAAATGGATGAAGATCTAATCAAAAGAGAAGATTTCATGGATGAAAACATGGATCTTTACTAGATAAAGCCATGTATCAACAATTCAATGGAAGGAACACTTACATCTTTGAAGATTAAGGTGTAAACATTGATGAACCTTGATGAACTTTGAGTGAGAATCGGATTTTCTTGAGGTGAAAGTGTGAGGAAATGAAGGAAAAATATATATATATATGTTTGGGTTCACGGCCACACTTGGGTGTACGGCCGTACACCCATGTGTACGGTTGTACACTCTTGTGTACGGATGTACACATGTGTACGGTCGTACACTCCTCTAAATGGAGTGTTTGGCCCGAATGCTCTACGATGAACTTAAGTTAACTCATCCTTAAACCCATACTTTGAATGTACTAGGCTTAGAATACTCAAACAGACCCTGAACAATGCTAAAAGATAGCAGAAACGAGTCTGACTGTGATTGAATTTGAAAGACTGTACGACATAGAAATTTCGGGTTGTCACATTATCTCCCCGTTAGAGAGAATTTCGTCCCGAAATTAGAGTTTAAGCAAATAAGCAATTACAAACAACTAAGCAAATAGGTGAGGATATTTCAATTTCATTTGACCCTCACGCTCCCAAGTGAATTCAGGTCCCCGCTTGGCATTCCAGCGAACCTTCACTATAGGAATACAGCTTTGCTTTGTTTGCTTTACTTCTCAGTCCATGATCTCTACTGGTTCTTCCACAAAGTTGAGGCTCTCATCGATCTCGATTTCGTCGAGTAGGATAACAACAATCTCGTCAGTAAGACACTTTTTCAAGTTCGAGACGTGGAAAACAGGATGCATGTTACTTAGTTCTTGAGGTAGTCAGAGTTTGTAAGCTACTGGACCAATTCTAGCAAGAATCTCGAATGGTCCTATGTACCTTGGATTCAACTTGTCACGCTTTCCAAAGCGTATCATGCCCTTTCAGGGTGATACCTTTAACATGACACGGTCACCAACCTAGAACTCCAAAGGTTTTCTTCTTTTATCAGCGTAGCTTTTCTGTCTATCTATGGAAGCTTTAAGTCGCTCCCGGATTTGTACGATTTTCTCCGTGGTTTCGCGAATGATTTCCGGACCAGTGAGAGTACTGTCAGGAACTTGACTTCTAGCCAGCTGCGTGTCACCCACTTCAGCCCAGCACAGAGGTGATCTGCACTTGCGGCCATAGAGAGCTTCGAAAGGACCAACCTTTATGTTAGTGTGATAACTATTATTGTAAGAGAATTCGACAAGGGGTAAATGAGTATCCCATGCCTTACCAAAGTCTATCACGCAAGCTCGCAACATATCTTCTAAAGTTTGAATTGTTCTGTCACTTTGTCCGTCTGTTTGTGGATGGTAGGCTGTACTCATGTCCAGCCTAGTTCCCAAAGATTTTTGTAAAGACTGCCAGAAACGAGAAGTGAATCTACTATCTCGGTCAGAAATAATAGATATTGGCACACCATGCAGTCTAACGATTTCTTTGAGGTAAGTTCTTGTTAGCTTCTCCATCTTGTCGGTCTCTTTGATTGGTAAGAAGTGCGCGGATTTGGTTAATCTATCGACGATTACCCAAATAGTATCATAACCACCCGATGTCTTGGGTAACTTGGTTATGAAATCCATTGTAATCCGCTCCCACTTCCATTCAGGGATTTCAGGTTATTGCAATAAACCTGAAGGTTTCTGGTATTCTACCTTGACTTTGGCACAAGTAAGGCACTTGCCCACAAAGGTAGAAATTTCGATCTTCATGTTTAGCCACCAGTATAGTTTCTTGAGGTCCAGGTACATCATGTATGAACCTGGATGAATGGAGTATCGGGTTTTGTGTGCTTCGTTCATAATCACGTTTCTATAACCACCAAACTTTGGTGTCCAGATCCAGTTCATGAAACAATAGACTCCATTATCCCTGACTCTCAAGTTTTTATCCATTCTTCTCAAGGTTTCACCTGCCACATTTTCAGGTTTTAAGGCCTCGAGTTGAGCCTCTCTGATCTGTGTGGACAGATATGAATTGATTGTCATGGTCAACGACTTTACTTGGCGTCCCGAGTATTCTATTCTGCTAAGGGCATCAGCTACTACGTTAGCTTTACCAGGATGATAAAGAATCTCACAATCGTAGTCGTTCAGTAGTTCCACCCACCGTCGTTGTCTCATGTTTAGCTCTTTCTGATCGAAGATATGCTGGAGACTTTTATGGTCCATGAATACTGTGCATTTCGTGCCATATAAGTAATGTCTCCATATCTTCAGAGCAAATAGTACTGCTCCTAGTTCAAGGTCATGTGTTGTATAGTTGACTTCATGTGTCTTTAGCTGTCTTGAGGCATAGGATATAACCTTTCCTCTTTGCATAAGAACACATCCAAGCCCTTGATTAGAAGCATCATAGTACACTACGAAATCTTCTGTCCCTTCAGGAAGAGACAGAATCGGTGCACTACACAAAGCTCGCTTCAGTGTTTGGAACGCTGTTTCTTGTTTCTCTCCCCAGCTAAAAGTTACACCCTTTTGCGTCAGGGTGGTAAGAGGTTTAGCTATTCGAGAGAAATTCTGGATGAATCTGCGATAATAGCTAGCAAGACCTAAGAATTGACGGATTTATGTAGGTGTTTTGGGTACTGACCAGTTTTCAATTGCCTTTATTTTGGAAGGGTCAACGTGTACTCCTTCTGAACTGACCACGTGACCTAGGAATTCAACCTTCCTGATCCAAAATTCACACTTTGAAAACTTCGCATAGAGTTTCTCTGATTTAAGAGTTTGGAGTACTTGACGAAGATGTTGGCCATGTTCCTCTTCACTTCTTGAGTAGATAAGGATGTCGTCAATGAAGACTATGACGAATTTGTCCAGGAACGGACGACACACTCTGTTCATTAGATCTATGAACACAGCAGGTGCATTCGTCAATCCGAATGGCATCACTACGAACTCATAATGACCATAACGAGTTCTGAACGCGGTTTTGGGAATGTCATTCTCCAAAATCCGTAACTGGTGATACCCGGATCTTAAGTCTATTTTTGAGAAGTAGCTCACACCTTGAAGTTGGTCGAACAGATCGTCAATGCGAGGCAGAGGGTATCGATTCTTAATGGTAAGTTTATTCAGCTCGCGGTAGTGTATGCACATACAGAATGATCCATCCTTCTTCTTCACAAACAAAACCGGTGCTCCCCAGGGTGAGAAACTTGGTCTTATGAAACCTTTGCTAAGGAGTTCGTTAAGTTGGCTAGATAATTCCTGCATTTCAGAAGGTGCAAGACGATAGGGAGATTTGGCTATAGGGGTAGCCCCTGGAATTAAGTTGATTCGGAATTCGACTTGTCGTTTAGGAGTCACTCCTGGAAGATCATCGGGAAAAACGTCGGGAAAGTTGCAAAATTCAGGAATTTTCGCGATATCTTTCACTTCTTGCTTTTTGTCTACCACGTGAGCTAAGAAAGCACAGTACTCTTTGCGAAGGTACTTCTGTGCCTTGATGCAAGAAATGATTTGGAGGTTCGTTCCGGGTTTTTCGCCGTAAATAACAAGAGTTTCGTTAGTTGGCAAGTTCAGACGAATGGCTCTTTCATAGCATAGGATGTCATCATGGTTAGGACACAACCAATCCATACCTATTATGACGTCGAAACTTTTGATAAAGACCGACATAAGGTCTATTGGGAACAAAAAGTTATTCAAGGTAAGAGTACATCCTATGTATATATCGTTGGTGGATTCGGATTTCCCGTTAGCCATTTCGATTGTGAATGTTTCTTTTAATGGTTGGGAGTTTTGATTTAGCAAGTTTTTGAAATTATGGCTCACAAAGCTCTTCTCAGCACCACAATCAAATAGGATGCATGCATAAGTGTTGTTGAGAAGGAACGTACCCGTGACTACTGTAGGGTTTGCTACTGCTTCTTCACGACCCATGGTTAAAACTCTCCCAACTCCACCGGCATTTCCTGCTTTAGGACAATCTTTCTTGAAATTCCCCACTTCACCACATTGGTAGTATGCTTGACCTACTCCAGCAATAGGTACTTGGTTAAGTGGTTGAGGTGGTGCTTTACAGAATCGGGCAGTATGCCCTTTTCTGTTGCAGTTACGACACTGTATTTCCCGGTAATTTCCATTATGGTGATAATTGCACTTGTTGCACTTGGGGAGGTCACCAGCATAAGACTTGGCTGGTGCAGGGTTAACAGGAACAACAACAGGTACAGTAGCAACATTGACTGTAACTAGCTGTTGTTTCTTTGAGGATTCCTGTGAAAACTTGCCCTTCCGCTTGTTCTGACCCTTTTTTTTGTTGTTGTTGTTGTTGTTGTTGTTGTTGTTTTTGTTGTTGTTGTTGTTGTTGTTGTTTCCCTTCAGTTGTTCTGGTACAGCAACCACTGAGTTTTGACGGGCTCCGTGGTCGATAAGAGATTGTGCCAGTTCTTTGGCACTGTCAAAAGTAACAGGCCTTGAAGCTAAGACACTTGACTGAATTTGGGGCAACAGACCCCAAATATATCTATCAATCTTTTTTCTCTCTAGAGAAACCATATCCGGACACAGAATCTATAAGTGTAGGTTAATATGTCAGAACCAACCATTGTAAAACCCCAGAGTTTCTGCTCGAGTTTTTGAACTTCCCCTCGCGGACAGTATTCCCGCATTAGCATGGCTTTGAAGTTCTCCCATCTTATTGAGTTAGCCACTACCAGAGTAAGTGACTTAACATGGCCATTCCACCATGTTAAAGCTCTTTCCGAAAAAGTACAAGCATCGAATTTGACTTTGCTGCTCTCTGGACAGGAGCAGATTTCGAAAATTGATTCTGTCTTTTCTATCCACTGCCTTAATGCCATAACTCCTCCAGTTCCATTAAAGGTCCCGGGTTTGGCATTTGTAAAATCTTTATAAGTGCACTCTCGCGAGTGCCCATGACTCTCGCCATGGTTAGGAGGATGTGCACCAGCTCCCGACCCACTAGCACCTAGAGTATTCATATGAGACATGGCAGCCGCTACAACCACCGTGAACGCTGCTTGGAACGTAGCAGCATCGAACTCAGGAGGTGGTGGCGGAGGTGGCGCCGGTGCTTCATTAACATTGTTACGTCTTGGATTTCTACGAGAATGTATCTTTTTCTATAAAAGTTAAAAGATACAAATATGGTAAGATATCAAGAGTGAATATGAATTTTTATATCTCTGAACTAAAACATATAGTTCAACATGAATCTTGTAATGAATTGGAAATAGAAGTCTACGACAAGTACAACTTGTAACAGAATGATAAGGAATTGAATGGTTATTTTTCAAAGAGTACGAAAATGCATGTCGATTTAAATTGGCATATTGAATACATAAAGTCTAGAAAAACTTGATCCTAACAGGTCTACAATATACCAAATTCTGGGAAAAACATCGGCATCATACTGACCTATCGAAAATAAAATTTTCGTGGTTGTACTGAAAAACATGAAAAATAACGCTAGAACCTATCCGTGGACTTAAACTATAACAAAAAAAAATGAATAGGAAACGAGTATTACATCTCCTACTAGCGACTAGTATCATTTGAATGAAACCTCAACTCAGCCAGCTGACGCTCCACAGCAAATAGATGTCTTTCATACACTGTCAGGCGTGCTCGGAGTTCTATGACTTCAGCTCGAGTTAAAGCTAACTCTTGCAGCAGAGACTCATTGTCTCTCATAGCTCTCTCGCGAGCATATTCAAGACGAAGAATGCGGACTGTATTAACTCCCTCATTGGCATCAACTTCCATGATTCGGTTGATGGCTGTCCTACCCTGTATTTCATTTCGAGCAATTCTGCGGACTAGAATTGGCAAGACTCTGTCTGCTGAGCCCCCTTCGCTCAGGTTGTAGAAGCTTTTGTCTCTGTTGTATGGCATGGGTTGACCCTGCTCTTGACTCAATGTTTCCAAGCTTTCTACCCACAGAGGTGTCGGGCCTTGAAAAGTCGGACGAGGGTTAGGATTTTGGGCAACTGGTGGTGGATTATAGGCTTCTGATCCGGAATTTTTGTCTTCAGGAAAATTTTCTGCAAAATCATCATCTAAGGGAATTTCGTGATTTTCTTCTGGCTCTGCATCTTGTTCTTGACCGGGGAAGTAAAGGTCTCCGGGTAAGTGAAATCCAGCCATTGTTATCTAAGCGAGAATAGGGATAAGAGATATAGAATATAGTTAGTAACGATAGATTAAGGATATAAGTTTCTATGAGAGAGACCTAAAGTTATCAAGTAATGTATTCTGTATGACTTGTTCTAGGTATTACTATAACTATAAAGTGTATACTAATTATATATAACTTGGGTATAATCGACCTTTGATTAAATGACCTGGCTCTAAATCCACAACCAAACAAGGAACAGGAAATGAAGCTAGCTCACATATTCTAAGTCTATATAACTTTAATTATATATAATTGTAATATACCCTTAATATTTATAATTCTACCCTTAATTGTTCTACTGTTTTCACGTGTTTGTTATTAGTATATAGTTCCTAAAATACCCCTATAATATTTTAATCTTTATGTTCTGTTCTAGAGTTCTTATAAATATGTATGGTTGGTAAGTTTTAGACATGCCACAACACCACTATCACTCCCAAACATATGTTGGTCATATCTCAAATAAATATAGTTGATCAGGCTATATTAATCCCATATATGATTACATAACTGCCCAGGTTTGACTGTAATGTTCAACATCCAAATACTTTTAAGTTCTTATGACTGTGATACTGTACTTGTAGGTATTAGTGTTAGTATACTTCTTGTAAAAATACTTCAAATTTTAAAAGTATACTTGTAGTCAGAGCTCTCAGCCCCAAATGTATTTATAGTTTGTATATCTTTTATGGATTGATATACTGAGTTCACTATAAACAATGCTCTGATACCAATCTGTCACACCCCCAAACCAGACGGCGGAAACGTCCGGGGGTGGAGGACTTCATTTGTAGTATCACAACACATGCATTATAGTAATCAGAGTACAAACAACCACTATATTTAAAAAGTATAAGTATTTACATATGTTTCATCATTGTATACTGAAACCAAATAGTTATACAAAAGAAGAAGATGAGACATAAATAGCTCCATCTTTTCAAATGCTCGGGGAGTACCTGTCTACTGGTTCCCTGAGAATACAAGTAATTTGAAAAGAGAGTATCAATAAAAAGTTGAGTCAGTGCTTAAGTATTTATGTTTTGTAAGAATGTTTTCTTTTTCTTGAATATGTAAACTGTTCCAGAAAATCCTATATTTTCTGCTGTATATGAATAGTAGTTTTATTTTTATAAAACTGTTCTATTTGTAAACCAATGTTCTGTATTTGTAATCCTTTTGTAAACTTGTATCTGAGAGTATGCCTGGTTTCATCAACTGTTATTGTAAACTGTAATGTAATACTGTAAACTGTATCTTGTAAACTAGTACTTTGAAAATGTACTTAAGTTTAGTTAATTATACACTAACGTATTGTTAATATCTTTAATGAGTTATTATTGTTGGGTTTTGGTATACTACAACATCCTATGGTGCACATACAACCCTAAATACCTTGGATCTATGTTTTCACTAATTATACATGCAAATGGTTTCCAAGGTATTAATCTTACAACTAGCATGCATTTAACATAAAATTATAATATACTAGTTAGCATGACATACCTTTTGATGGAGCTTGAATTCTTGGTGTATTTGGCCTTAAAGAGCTTAGCCCCAATAGTGTGGAAGCCTCAAATGGAATCACAACACACCATGGACAAAGGATGAACTTGAGAGAGAATTCCATGCACACAAAAGACACCATGAACTCTAAAAAGATACAAGTGGCGATTTTAGGCAATGAAGTATCTATTTATATGTGGGATTTCTAGGGTCATGGATATAACCCAAATCCATACCCATGGGTTTTATGATCCATGGTTCATGTGGCCCAACTCTTTATGTATCCATACATAAACTTGGTCCAACATGGATCATAAGCCCAACACATATAAATATAACTAATTATCATAATTAGTCCCCATAGATTTAATAAGTCTCTTTCGACCACTAAATTAATTCCAAATTAATTCTTGATCACTACTAATTAAAACATATGATTTCATATTAATATATTATTACTTATAATATATTAATAAACCATAAATAACCTTCTCTCAAAAGTCCATCCTAACAAATTGTCCTGATGATATGCAACCCAAATGGGCCATGCTACTCTCGGGTCGAATACATACCAATAATAGTTATGGGCTTAGACACCTAATCCAACAGTCTCCCACTTGGATAAGTCTAAAACTATTATTCAAGTATGACTCCAAGATCCCGACTAGCAATTGTAGCTCTTAAAGCCGCTGTCAAACTCTGAACAAATTAAATGACATGTCCATTAGATAAGGGATCATATATTCCTCCATTCTAGATATCCTATGGACTGAGACATGGATTATAATCATTCTCTCTGTCCATTTGTTGTTTCCCGATTTCCGATTTATGACGACTGACTAATTGAACAAATCAAATCAGTCCAGGCCCGGCCGAGCACTTACGTTTGTCATCACCAAATCATCGAGGGGCCCACATATATCGCTTTTATCCCGAAGGTAAAAGGAATGGATATACTTCGACTCATATGGCTTGTTCTACTACTTGTTGAATTATACACAAAGGCACGTTTTATAACATCGAGTTACCAATGCGTTTTCGTGCAATCAATGTATAACCAACTCATAGTAACAACTCATATCTCTAGGTTTGAAGAATATAAGATATTATCGTCTCATGATCACTCGTGATAAAATCCATGAAGTGATTCCAATGAGCGCGGGTTGAATCCAATACTCAGAACTTATGAGCACTCATGAGTGTTGTAGCCCTTTGTCCAACATCTTAGACCTCTACAAGCCAACCCATGACAGTCTTAATTCATATCTACTTCCAACATATGACCGACTGTGGATGGTTTGAATAACTTAGTCATCCAGAACAATGACCTAGTTTATTCTGGAAGTCAAAACATGCAAAATGAAACACAAGAATAATTGAATCGAATATGGTATCAAAACCTATGAACATAAATAAAACACCTTTTATTTATCACCATATGATTACACATTATTCATTATATACTGTTTCAGCTATCAACTTATTCTTGAATTTAAAACAATAGTTGTCCCATGCTCCAAGCATGTACACTATGTTTTCAAAACACTAGTCATGCCATACACCAAGTATGCATACTATGTTTGTCTATGATCTTTACTTTGTGAAATAGATCAATTGAACATAACTCCAATGATCCTCTTTTGATAGTCCCAAATCCTTACTGCAAATGCAAGAATTCCAAATTCATGCCATTTACTGAAATCTGTTAGATTCTAAACTTATATGCATTGATCCTCTTGTAATGCTTATGCACAAAGTCAGATAGACTTGACAACAAACATTACAGAGCATTCCAAAGGAGATCAACTCCTTGGAAACATCCTTCTTGCATTAAGTTTCCTAATCTTACACAGATTGAATAATTTCTAACTTTGAAACATTTCCATATTCCATTTTGACTAACACTTCTGAACAAGAGTTTCCTCCTTACAGATTATGTCAATATGGTCCTTCCAGAATTATCATTATACTTCCAACTGTCCTTGAGCAACCAATCTTTGGTAAACCTTAGATTGTCCTTGACAATTGTTTAATCCTTTTAGTCATATCCAATTCTAGACCTTTTCCCTTCTTAATGCCCCAGGCATTTGGAAAATTTTAGAAAGGATGAATATAGCACATGCAATCGATCCTATATCCGAAGCATATGGGACACGATTCATGATGTATCACATAAAGACTAAACCAGTCTTTTGCTATAATATTTCCATTTCAATTTGCCAAGTTCTCATAATTCAGATTATGAAAAGGGATGTCGTAATCATAATCGAATTTTAGAACGCAAATAATGGACCCTATATTAGAATTTTCTTAAGTTGAGCCATTCCAACATAACATTCATATATATACTTGACTAAATACGATTAAAACCTCAATCTAAGCTTTTAGATTTGAGATGAAGTATAATTTCCTCTCCCTTAATTATAGCAAAACAACTTTTTCCCAATTGAAACCTTTTGTTTTCTATAATTAACATTGCTAACTTGCAACCTTTATCATAATTATCATGCTCCCACTAACATGATGATTATTAGCATAACACTTATGCTCCCACTAGCTTTGACATGTACTCAGAAATCAGTTGAACTTCTAGAAAAAAACAATACTTTATTGACTTTCTTACCAAAGTTCAGATTTCTGATACTAGATTGCTTTGATAAAACTTTATCAATATCATACACCTTATCTTAGATAGCTCACAGGTGTGTCTAAACAATTTCAGAACTATGAAAACGGATGCCGTAATCATAGTCTCAATTGTTTAGACCTTTGCCACTTCTCACAAGTCCATGTTAGTGTGCCGGTTAACCACACAGCTCCACTAACGACTTTGAGAATGCAAATATCACAATTGCTATCTACTTCAAATCTACTTGGTGGAGGTGTTTCCTCACCATCATTTTCATGAATCGGAGAGAAACCTTATGACCCTTAGATTTAATGGTGTATGTGTTCTTATCCATGTGAATTGTCAAAACCATAGTCACAAGACAAGGATAATGACAAATCCAAACTCATATGGACTGAACTCAATCTTAATTTCTTGCCACCTGGCAGCTCAAGGGCCTGCCATTGCTTCCAAGTTGTTGTGCAACCAATTGAGAACTCTAAGAACTCATATGCAAAGCCAACTTTAACTGGAATGGGCACAGAATATGTCAACACGATAGGTTATAAACCTCAAGTCGTGTGCTAGTGAAGAACTTCAGGTTTTATTCTTGATTAGTTCTTGAGACTTTCAAGACCTTTAACACTCCCACTGTACTCTTGACATATAAGACTTTCTTGTCAGATATTCAAGAGATAGTGTGGATTCTAATCAAGACAAACACTTCACACAATTGGCCTTAGTTGGTCTTTGTTTTATCCAAAACATCACAACTTACCAATTTCAAATGTACAAGAGTAGAAAACTTTTACTCTTACATTTGATAAGTGTTTTAAACCTTCTTTAAGACATGTCACTCAAGTTACAATCTTAGAGTATAACTCTAAGAATTGTTTTTGAATCATCTTCTTGATTTAACCACTTCAATAATTCATAACTCCTCTTCTTAACTATCAGAATGCACTTAGAGGATGAATTGTGATAAGGTCTCAAAATCATTAAGATGGTCTTAAAACATGATACTAAAGTACTCTCCCATCTTTTCAGATTTGAGAAACTTTTATCTTTCTGCCTAAATTGATTCTTCTTATTCGCTCTGCCATACATTGGAACCTTTTCCAATGTCTCAGAATTACACTTAAGCTTGTAAGTATAACCATATTTACTGAGCTATAGTAAATTATGACGAATAGTCTTATCGATCTTTTATGGTGGACTCTGACCAGTGCACAAGAATGTGTACCCGATCCCTTAGTCCTTCACTTGACTCACACACCCATGTGAACAAGTAGTTAGTCTTAATTTTTCCAATGCTCGAAAGTTCTCATTCATCATGCTATACAAATTGCATGATTCCAAGTTTCTATCCAACTGAAACTTGGGTGATGAGAATCTTTCCTTATTTGGTAAATTTAGACACTACCACAAATGAAAGAATCAAATTCATATTTCCACTCTTGCTCTTAATGGAATCTTATAAGCAACACAGATTTTCACAAATGCCATTGTAAGGATATTTTAAAATAAATAAAATCAAAAGATTTACCTTTTATTTTAAAACTTTGCGGAAAAACTTATCCTTACAATCCAGATGAAAACTTGTTGTTATCTATTCCTAAGAAAAATATCATAACTCCTAAGAAGTAGCTCAAGAATCCGATCTTCAAACTATGCGATAGAAATCCATCTACTCGATCAGATTTAGCATATTCTTTCTTTAAGTTTCTTCACTTTTCTTTGATTCTTAAAACATCAACATGTGACCCAGTCACATCATGTATCAAGAATCTCAGAATAGAAACTTAGCAGAGTTAGATAGTGGACTTTACCTGAAGTAGAGTCAAACTTATTGACTTTAACATCCTTAGGTAAATTTGGCAGCTTCGCAACCAATGCCCCTTTCTTTGGCAATATAAACATATGGACCCTTTGGTAATGGGACTATCTCAGACTTAGCTTTTCTCTTTACCATTTGGTCAACCGAGTTGACTATGGCCGATCCATTTCCATTGGGAAGAGAATGCTTTTTTGGATTCCCAGTGTCATCATTGTCAATGTCCATAAAGTTTTTAGGAAGTTGATCTTAGCAAATAGATAAGCTCATTAAGGGTCTTGTCATAGTCTGTTTCATAGGTGTTCCAAATGAACTCACTATGTGACTTAGAAAGTAGTTGAGCCACCAACTTTCTGAAGACTTTGACACCCAACTCTCCCGGCTTGTCAATATATGACTACATCTCCAAGATGTGATCACACATAGACCTTTGCTTGCCAATAGGGCTTGAGTTACCTTAAACTTTTCAGGAACTTGTGGGTTAGGGAGAATAATTGGAGGAGGTGAAAGAAGTATGATTTCCATGGGACATCATCTTCATTTAGGAAAGCTTGTTTCAAGAGATTTGGGAAGATCATAAATGTCTAAACCAGACATCTTTTGGGAGATACTCAAGATAAATGATTTAAAGTCCTTAATATAACACCCAATATGAAATATTAAGGCTAGGACCCAACACAATACTTTTATAACTTGGAAGAGGGATGCCGTAATCCAAGCTATAAGATATTTGAAGGTAGGCGAATGACGATTCACCAATTTCCACCATGAAAACGAAATATATATTATTAGGTTTTAATTGGTTTTTGAAACTCCTAGATCTTTGAGATTGATTGAACTGTTCAATGGCATGTTTCAATCTCGAGTGTGCCCTTCAGGTTTTGTGACTGGGATGTCGAGGATCACAAAACAAGGTGTGAAGTAACCATGCAAATTACTTGGTACCCTTAAGTGTTTACCCCTCAATCGATGTGCCGGTTAACCACACACGCTCCATCGATACTATGATAAACATTAGGTTACCCTTTGCCTACCTTGTTAAATACGAGTTAGTGTGTCGGTTAACCACACACGCTCCACTAACCGACTTAAACAAAGTGCAAAGTGTAATTTCATGGATTAGCACCTTATTCACTTTTTCCTAAGTAACTAAGATTGGGTATTTATAAAAGGTTTAGTTACTTAGTATTTATCATTAATACTTTTAATGAAGGGAGAATTATAGTCCTTGTCCTACCCGTTCGGCTAACAACCCTCCACCGGTCAAGGAAGCGGTGGGTGAGAGTGGACACCCATTAAACTGTCATTTTATAGGCAGTAACCTTATACCCCCCTTATAGACCGGCTTCGTGAATGAGGCCTACTAACGGTAAGACTGACTTTGTTCTTATATATATATATATATATATATATATATATATATAAGTATTAACTATTAATATTATAATAGTATAAGGGTGTATTTTAAACATTTAAAATACTTGGTGGTTTAATCTACTAATTAAACTATACTCTTAATTTAATTAAACTTAAACCATGTCTTTATGGAATTATTAACTCTTTTAATTAGACACTTTAATTAATTTAATGAAGTCCATAAAGTTTGAACTTTAACTTTTAAAATTCTTGGGTTTGGAATTAAAGTGTATATGGGGTTTGACTTTACAAATTCCAAAACTTGAGGACAAGTTTTGAACAATTCAAAAAACTTATGGTTTCCATAACTTATGAATTTTAAAGTGGTTTAATGGAAAAAAACCCTTCAAGTTCCATAACTTGTAGACAAGTTATGGAAGACTTTAAAAGCATTAAAAATGTGACTCTTCATTTTTTCATAACTTATGGAATTTTTATGGGTTTTAAAATTCATAAATGTGACTTTTCATGTAACTTGTGGACAAGTTACAAAAACACATATTATGAACAACTTCAAGATTAATTTGGATTGAAAACAACTATCTCATAATTTTTCCTATTAATCTAAACAAACTCATAAACATGAACATTCATAATCAACATTTTTCAAGCATCATATAAACATGTATAAAACTTGAAACTTTGATTATTATCCTTTATTTGGATGAGAATAAACATTACCATAGTATCAAAAAAACAAATTTTATGAACAAAAACACTTTGCGGTAATGATTCTAATCCAAAACAGGCCAAAAAACTCGAAGATAAGCTGTCAGGGGTCCAACTCGTCGAGTGCATGAACCAACTCGACGAGTTGGATGAATTTGTTCATGGACTCGTCGAGTCCATCACTGGACTCGTCGAGTCTGCTGTCCCGACAGCAAAAAATTCGATTTTTTTCAGTTTTTTTTTCAGCAACTTGCATCAAGTATAATTGAAAACAACTCATGGCTCTGATACCACTGTTGGGTTTTGGTATACTACAACATCCTATGGTGCACATACAACCCTAAATACCTTGGATCAATGTTTTCACTAATTATACATGCAAATGGTTTCCAAGGTATTAATCTTACAACTAGCATGCATTTAACATAAAATTATAATATACTAGTTAGCATGACATACCTTTTGATGGAGCTTGAATTCTTGGTGTATTTGGCCTTAAAGAGCTTAGCCCCAATAGTGTGGAAGCCTCAAATGGAATCACAACACACCATGGACAAAGGATGAACTTGAGAGAGACTTCCATGCACACAAAAGACACCATGAACTCTAAAAAGATACAAGTGGCGATTTTGGGCAATGAAGTATCTATTTATATGTGGGATTTCTAGGGTCATGGATATAACCCAAATCCATACCCATGGGTTTTATGATCCATGGTTCATGTGGCCCAACTCTTTATGTATCCATACATAAACTTGGTCCAACATGGATCATAAGCCCAACACATATAAATATAACTAATTATCATAATTAGTCCCCATAGATTTAATTAGTCTCTTTCGACCACTAAATTAATTCCAAATTAATTCTTGATCACTACTAATTAAAACATATGATTTCATATTAATATATTATTACTTATAATATATTAATAAACCATAAATAACCTTCTCTCAAAAGTCCATCCTAACAAATTGTCCTGATGATATGCAACCCAAATGGACCATGCTACTCTCGGGTCGAATACATACCAATAATAGTTATGGGCTTAGACACCTAATCCAAAAATTATAACCATACTGACTAGATGGCCTGAATCAACGCTATGCATGCATTATAAGTTGTTGATAACAATTTGTCACTCACAGGCGTGAATGCTGACTGTAGCAAGCAGTCCGAGTGCGGGGTTGTCAATCCCAATATAGATCGATACACATATTGTTTCGATCCCCCGCTGGAGATTCTGGTTATAATGTCAGGACTTTAACTATATTGTTTAAAATGAATTAAACAACCTGAACTACTTGACTCATAAAAGCATATAAACATTACATGTATAATAGTTATGAAAAACTCAATTATACTGAAATAATGAGTGATAGCATGTTCTTGAATTAGTATTCTTAACATGTATCTGAAAAATGTATATCCTTGAATAGTTTTGAATTAACCCTTTGTTCTTGTAAAACAATGTACTTTAGTATACTTGAACCGTGAATTAATGTTTTGTGAATCATAAATTATACCTATTATAATTTATATGTACTTTCTGATTTGATAACGAGTATTCATGAATGTAACCCCTTGCTCAACATGTTACAAAGGGTAATTGAACTTAATGAGATAACTTTTATACTTGTATACATATACAAATATATATAAGTAACATTTAAATGACACTCGGACAAATAACTGATACTTGTAATCCCACATCCAAACAAGGAAAAGGAACCAAAGTGGGTTATCAGTCCTAAGCCTTTTAAATCTTATTTATATAAATATATATATACTAGTATGATTTTTGGGAGAAATATAAGTTTATAAAAACATTTAAAAGAAGTTTGATATTTTGAAATCCATTTTGGTGTCTTGATGTCATTTTGATAAAACCATTGAAAAACATTTGATTTGATGATAACTGAAATCCATTTTGATAAGATATTTGAAATCACTTGTTTATAACACAAAAACTTTGTGTTAGACTTGTATTCCCCCCCCCCTTAAAATAGTAAAAACTATGAAAACGCGGGGGTATGAACTCACCTGTAGTGAGTGATTCGAGCGAAAGGTCGAAGTAGGATGCTAAGTGTCAAGTGAAGTCTTGAACACAACGGATCCTATTAGCATATAATGATACATATATGGATATAATTAGTGTATATAACAACTAATTATGATAGGAACCACTTTAGGGACTAGGAAACACTTGAATTTAAGTGTTACAATCACATGTGATTGCACTAAAGGGGTTTATGGTCACTTAAGGGGGTGTACGACCACTAGGTGTACGACCACTTGTGTGTACGGCCACTTGGGTGTACGGCCACTTGTGTGTACGGCCACCTGGGTGTACGACCTTGGAGTGTACGGTCGTACACTCTTTGGAGAAATATGCAAAAATGTGCGTTTGATCCTTGGGGAAAACTAGTGTGACAATTGTACAACAAGAGGATGGAGAAAACTATCATTTTGGAAGGTTTTGAGGTGTGTACGGCCATACACCCTTGATGATCTTGAATCAGATGATGTTTTAAGGCTTTGAATCAAGTGTTTAACATGTCTAACTAGATGATATAAGGAATACTCACTCTGTTGAGGGTCTTCTAAGGAGTTCAAGGCTCAAGAACAAGTGTGTGTTCTTTGTGTTCTTTGTGAAATGGATGAAGATCTAATCAAAAGAGAAGATTTCATGGATGAAAACATGGATCTTTACTAGATAAAGCCATGTATCAACAATTCAATGGAAGAACACTTACATCTTTGAAGATAAGGTGTAAACCTTGATGAACCTTGATGAAATTTGAGAGAGAATTGGATTTTCTTGAGGTGAAAGTGTGAAAAGTGTGAGGAAATGAAGGAAAAAACATATATATATGTTTCGGTTCACGGCCACACTTGGGTGTACGGCCGTACTGTAACATCCGTATTTTCAAGGCCAAAAATTTCATTTTTAATTAAGTAACTCATAAAACAGTTTACCAAAAACATTACCAATGTCAAATCAATTTATAAAACTGTAACAACGTGTCTCAAAACCATATCATCAACAGTAATAAAAATCAGATTACAATCCCAAGAAATCCCATAGTGCGGAAATCATGCATGTGTGTGATGTGTTGCTACCGCGTCAGCTCCTTCCCCTTTGCCGAAGAGGTACCTGAAACAAGACTGAAAACTATAAGCACGAAGCTTAGTGAGTTCCCCCATCATACCGCATACCATAAAATCACATAGAATACATACTGTCGAGCAATTCTGGGGTGCCCGACCTACCCGGTCCGGCCATTCTGGGGTGCCGACCTACCCATATCAAGCCGTTCTGGGGTGCTGACCAACCCATGTCAAGCCGTTGTGGCCTCTCGCCCTGAATCACCAGCTCTCCCCCACTCGGGGTCCTGATCCGAACTAACTGCTGCGCGCAGTCGATCACCACCCCATTGGGGCTCAACCAATCCATGCCTATAATCACCTTGTTCCCACGCAACGGAATGGGAATCAAGTCTACCAGGTAGCGTTCCTCGAATAGCCTCTGAACACAATCCCTGAAAATCGCCGATGCTCGTACTGATCGGTCATCTGCAATCTCGACCTCTAGAGGGCATTCCAACATGCCCGAAGACTCAGGGAACCTCTTGCTAAGCGCAAAAGAAACAAATGGTCGGGTAGCACCCGAATCAAACAACACCTGAACTGGGATACCGTTCACATGGAACGATCCTAAACAAGACATATCACATGGCACATCAATATCATAAACACATAAAATAAAAGCTAGGGAGAAGAAATCATACCCGTTACCACATCGGGTGCGGCGCGTGCCTCCTCGGTAGTCAACTGGAAGTCCCGGCTCCTCACTACTGGAGGCTCTGTCTTGCCCTGCCGACCATCAGTGATCTGCAGGCTCGCTGGAGCTGGCGCCTTCACTGGCGCTGCTGCTGTCAACTGAGGGCAGTTGGCCTTTTTATGGCCCTTCTGATTGCAATGAAAGCAAATCAGGTCTGATGTCTGAAAGGTGGGGGCAAGGGCAGTACAATCCCTACCAAAGTGCCTCGTCTTTCCGCACTTATAGCAACCCGACGATCCCAACCTGCAATCCCCCTCATGCGGCCTGCCGCATTTCCTGCAGCGGCCCTGACCCGACTAGCCCTTCGGCCTAGTGTGTGATCGCTTGGGCTTCTTCCCCGAAGCCCCAGTAACCTGTCCCTCCTCTGCCTTCCTCTTCTTGAGGTGCTCCAAGTCTATCTCCCTCTCCCTCACCCTGGCAATCATGGAATCCAGGGTCGGGCATGCCGAGAAGCTGACATGCTCCCGGATGTCTGCCCTCAACATATCATGATAGCGGGTTTTCCGCATCTCCTCGTCTCCTGCATATTGGGGAACCAACAATGCCCTCTCCCGGAACTTGGCGGTAATCTCTGCCACTGACTCTGTCGTCTGCCTCATATCCAGAAACTCCCTGGCCAGCTGCTGAAGCTCTACAGCTGGCGCAAACTCAGATATGAACATGGTCACAAAGTCCGACCAAGTCATAGCCTCAATCGCCGAGGCTCCCAGTGAGTCACCAACTGACTCCCACCAATCCCTGGCCCGGTCTCTCAAACAACCTGCAACATATCGCACCTTCGACCCCTCAAGGCAGAAGCTCGTCAACTGTGCCGACTCAATGTCTGCAATCCATCTCCTGGCTGCGATGGGGTCCTTAGCCCCATGGAAATCCGGCACACCACTGCTCCTGAAGTCCTTGAAGGATAGTGTGCATGATCCTGACTGACTAAATGCCATATCTCCCCTGAATGCCCTGAGGCGATCCTCCATCAACTCAATGATCCCTTCCTTGATTGACCCGAAAATCACCGGGGTAGACTCAAGGATACCTCTCGTGATCTCAGAAGCAATGAACTCACGTAGTCCCTCATCAACTGGCTCGGTACCTGCTCCTGAACCTGATCCTGAACCGGATCCTGACCCTGAACCTCTTCCTCCGTGACGTGTGATCATCACCATTCTGAAACATAACACATAACTGTCAGAATCAAACATAAACCTTAGGAGGTATCATACACCCTACAAGTTTCTTGGTTCTATCTCGGCCCTCCTTGACTCGAGTACGGATCCTCTGTTTCCAGTAGTACGGGCCCATACTACCTTCCACATCTATCCGTACTTTCCTCAAGGATTGCTTCGACTTCACCAAGTCCCTTCTACTACTGTTGCACTCTTTTCCAATCTCGTCCTAGGCTTACCCTAGGTTACTCTCCAATCCACTCGCCTTCAGCTGCTGAAAGATTCCCAGTAATGTCAACTAGCTACCTCATGAATATAGCTACATGCAATAGAGATCAGATAATCCTTCGAGTAAAAGACCCATCCCTAGAACGGTTGGACTCAAACAAGAGCTGCGCAATAGGGTCAAATCTATCACTCTGAGATTATCCAGCCTGTGCCACATGTGACTTAGCATATTCACTTAATAGCTAGCTCACATTACTAAGAGTCCCACAAAGTACAAAGCAAACAACATTCAGACAATGAAAATATCTAACCATCATATACTACTCAAACCATTCTATCCTCTAATCAGGAATCTGAACATACAATCCAAAGGCTCATACAATCAGGCATAACCTAAACAGACTATCCTATCACTGACAGATCAGTACTAGCATGCAAGTCTACAAGCTCATACAATAGGCACATAAGGCATCCTCCTAGATCCTTAGCTCTAATCTAGCATGCAGTTCTTATAATCATATCATAACATATCATTTCATAACATGTATGGGTATCTTGGGGAAACCTTACTTGAGCTCAGCCGGTCGCGCACATCACACACCTAGTTCTTTTTCAAAGTTCTTTTCTCTTTTCAAACTTCTTTTCATAAAAAAATGATTTTACTTTTGAGAATTTCATACCAAGTCCTTAGTTTGAGTTCAGACACACCCGGGGAGTGTGCCCGAATCCCTCAAACCAAGTCTCTGATACCAACTTGTAACATCCGTATTTTCAAGGCCAAAAATTTCATTTTTAATTAAGTAACTCATTAAACAGTTTACTAAAAACATTACCAATGTCAAATCAATTTATAAAACTGTAACAACGTGTCTCAAAACCATATCATCAATAGTAATAAAAATCAGAGTACAATCCCAAGAAATCCCATAGTGCGGAAATCATGCATGTGTGTGATGTGTTGCTACCGCGTCAGCTCCTTCCCCTTTGCTGAAGAGGTACCTGAAACAAGACTGAAAACTGTAAGCACGAAGCTTAGTGAGTTCCCCCATCATACCGCATACCACACAATCACATAGCATACATACTGTCGAGCAATTCTGGGGTGCCCGACCTACCTGGTCCGGCCATTCTGGGGTGCCGACCTACCCATATCAAGCCGTTCTGGGGTGCTGACCAACCCATGTCAAGCCATTCTGGGGTGCTAACCTACCAATGTCAATCCATTCTGGTGTGCTGACCTACCCTTCGGTCCTAAAAACCGAAATACGAGGACTGTTTCACCTCCTACTACTACCACATAATATCATATCACATAAACATATTGTCAGGCATATCTGGGGTGCCCGACCTACCCTTCGGTCCTAAAACCGAACTGGGGGACTAATCCCCTCCTCCTACCTCTATCACATATAACATATCTTGCTAGCACATACTCACATCAGGTAGTAGCAAACCTAGATGAATATCACGAAGACAATCATCTAACAAACAACTCCTACTAGTTGGTCGGCATTGTGGCCATAGACCCACTTCTACTGGAAGACAACTCACCTCAATGTCGCGTAGTGTCTGCACTGATCTCGATGTGGAAATCGACTCTCCTCGACTCCTCAATTCCTACATGACAACTCTTCCAAGTTATCAAATCATACTCATACTCGTAACCCTTACAAGGGTCATGTAATCCTAGTCAATGTCAAAGTCATACCCATGGTCAAAGTCAACTTTTGGTCAATGTCAACATCCGGTTGATTCGACTCGCCGAGTTGGCCCGCCAACTCGCCGAGTCCTCATGACCACACAATGCCATAATCCCGTCCTTACCCGTCGAGTCTAGCAAGAGCTCGACGAGTTCGCCTTCAACAACACATCGGACAATCTTCAACCGACTCGTCGAGTTCGTTCTTGAACTCGCCGAGTTCATCTTCATCCATAAGAAGATGTTCAGTCTATGACTCGCTGAGTTCCTCTTGAAGTCGCCGAGTCCGTCTTCATAATTTGGGAGATTGCCTTGGACTCGCCGAGTCTGTTCATACACTCGTCGAGTCCCAAGATATCCAGGTCCAAGACAAACCCCTAGCAGGCTGAGTGTTCCTTCCATTCAACCAAAACCATTTCCAGAAGACATTCTAGGGGGAAAAACGTCCCGACTCGCCGAGTCACCCAAGTGACTCACCGAGTACCTCTTGTTTAAAACTATACAGTCGATTTCAGTGGGACTTAATGCATCTCAATCATAGATCTGGCCTCCTAGGGTCCCTTTTATACGTAAAGCTACGAACTTGATGTCCATGCATGGGGTTTTTGGCTCAAAAGGCTATAAAATGGGGTTTATATGATGCATGGATCTCCCATGGCCATAGAGTTGGCACCTTTATGCCATGGGAACCCTCAATGGTTCCAGATCTGAAGCACAAACCCGCATAACCAAGCAAATATGAGCATAGCCTCTCAAAAGCTTAGAAAAGGTAGAGAAATAGCCCCAAAACAAGATCTAGGAAATAGATGGTCAAGGTTCAAGCTTTTTACCTTGAATGGACTGAGAATGAAGCAAAACCTTGGGATCTACTAGCTTCCTCTTGATCTCCTAAGCTCTCTTCTTCTCCTTCAACTTCAAACATACACAAAAGGCACCAAAAGAGCTCAAAATCACTCAAAAATGGTTTAGGGTTTCAATCTAGGGTTTCTCTGAGTTGGGAGGGTGATGGAGGCTGGGTTGGGACGAGATAAAGTGTTTAAATAGGGTGCAAACCCCAAATATTAGGGTTTTGTCCAGACAGCTCCTACTCGTCGAGTCGGTCTTCCGACTCGTAGAGTAGGTCACTTAAACCCCCGATCATAAGTTGAGTCTACTCGACGAGTTGGGCCACCAACTCACCGAGTCCCAGAGTAAATTGCAATATTTCTTGAAATTAAATACGTACCAGGAATCGGGTGCTACACGTACACCCATGTGTACGATTGTACACTCTTGTGTACGGCTGTACACATGTGTACGGCCGTACACTCCTCTAAATGGAGTGTTTGGCCCGAATGCTCTACGGTGAACTTAAGTTAACTCATCCTTAAACCCATACTTTGAGTGTACTAGGCTTAGAACACTCAAACAGACCCTGAACAATGCTAAAAGATAGCAGAAACGAGTCTGACTGTGATGGAATTTGAAAGACTGTACAACATAGAAATTTCGGGTTGTCACAACATGTCTCCAATGGGTTGAAGCACTTCAAGACTTATGAAATCGTTCATAATCTGCAATGATAACAGTATACTTTTTAATCTTAATCCAAATACAAATTCTATTCGAGTACCTAAAAAACTACATTATGGTGTCCCTGCTTTACAATATTAGAAAAATAAATACATAAATAATTCATTCCTTTTTTGCAACTTTTTCATAAATTGCATGAAAAGATCTATCAATCTTTTTCTGGTCAAGGATTTGATCTCCCTCATCATACCAAAATCATAGTATATTAATGATTCATGATTCATGATTCATCCGAGCCAATTGCAAGGTTTCTAGGATGAGGATCAACATGAAAGAAACCGGTTGGTATCTACATAAAATAGAAAAAAAATATTAAAAAATCAGTAAAAAATAAAAGCATTTTTTATTTTTTTAATGGGTGTGTTCTTCTGAGTGTTGGGTGCCTTATTTTGGGAGTTTTTCTAAGTTTTGTACCCCAATATACTCTTTTTTAGTCCAAAAGAAAAGTTTCATTTTATTATAGAGGAAAATTATAAAATTATTTGACCACTTTTATTTTTTATGATCATACAAATAAATGTTGACCACTTTTTTATATTATTTATCAACTACTCAATCAATGTGAACTCTGGAACTAATAACTCACCAAATATCTTTTGACGACAACATCTCTGTCTATTCTATCGTTTTCTACAACTAAAAGCAAATATGAAAAAGAGATATATTTAACTATCATATTACTTGTTCCATCACTAACAACAAAAAAATCTAACAAGAAGCATATTTGAAGATTGAATTGCTACCTGATGCAAATCGACTCCTCTTTTTTATTCCATTTTTTTGTTTATTTTCATATGACGATACCATCAAAAAAGGGTATTTGCAAGATGGTGTTAGATGTTCTTGAGGTACTGGGTGAATGCCTGTTGACATCAAGAACACATATCATAATTGTGTTCAACAAAAACCCAAAATCAACATCAAGATAGCCCTGAAGAAAAAAGTAAACACACAAAAGGTATATAAAAAAACAGAGAATGGTGAAAAATTTTTTGAGGGAAAGGAAGAAAACAGTAACAAAAATCGTATAAAATGCAAAGCAAGAGGTTGGAGTGGTGTTGAAAACAAACCTATGAACAAATCAAAAAGACGAACGCATTAACTGTGTGTGTATGTCGTCTTTCCAGTTTCTGCAACAGATAGAAATAGGGAGGTGGAGAAGGAGCGGCGATTCTTTTAATTTTTGAAAGCAAGTGTAGAAATTAAGTTTTTTTCATCAAAATTGAGAAATAAACACAAGAAATCGAAACATAACAAATCAATTATAAGCTGTTGTGCGGAGAAACAAATAATTGAGCGGAAGAAGGAGAGCCCTAGGTGAAACGCAAGAAATATGAAGAAAGAGAAGGAGACGAAATAGATGAGTGTTTGTGGTTGTGATCATAAGATGAAAGGGATTTGAGGTTACACAATGAGGAATCAAAGAGATAAGATTATGGATTGTTTGTGCATAGAGACATGGGAAGAGAAATTGTTTCCGGATCCGAGGTCGTAGAAGGGAGAATCGATTGAATCGTTGTGAAAGAAGACGTACGCATCATTGAAATTAGTGGGAGAATCTTTCATATATATCTTCCAGCACCATTGATCTTCGTATCTTCTTCCGGATTCGAGATATTGGGTTCTATCTCAGGCATATAGTAATCCACCATTTCAAAAAAAAAAAATCATAATTCATTTCCATTTACACTTCTAATAATATCCAACCATCAGTTTCATTATATCTTTATAGTACATAAGTTTCATTTAACATACAAACCTTTACCTTCTCATATTTTCTCATCCTTTGTGTAATTGCCCAATTTTGACATTTTTGCATTAAACATTTTCATCTTTAATAGCTTTTCATATCGTCATTAAGTTTGTATTACAATACCTATCGCAAGATGATAGAAATTTATAATTATCTTTATCATTCAAGTGTTTCACTTCCTACTTTCTGTCTTCCAATATACTATACAACATCAATTTCATGTACATACTTTCCAAGCATAGTTTCTCTATTTCATTTCCTAGTTATCTATTTTACGATCTTTACTTAATCTTTAAAGTTCCAATATCACATTTCATCCATTAAAAAGTTCATATGACAACTTGGCTATCAAAATAATAAGATATCATGATATTTATTTATTGTTTGATCATATACGAGCTAAGAACTTATCGCTTCACGACTTTTTATCCAAATGGGTCTTTAATTCACACTTGTACCTGCATTTCTTGATAAATCTATTTTTTATATCAAAATTGGTG
Source organism: Lactuca virosa (assembly GCF_052849685.1). Classification (NCBI taxonomy): domain Eukaryota; kingdom Viridiplantae; phylum Streptophyta; class Magnoliopsida; order Asterales; family Asteraceae; genus Lactuca; species Lactuca virosa. The sequence goes on from NC_136434.1 coordinate 35,783,634, forward strand.
TTTATTAAGCTCAATACTTTTTATCCAAACACAACTCAAGCATTCAACAACCATTAGAAATTTCCATCAAACCCTAACTAGCTTGAATTTCCACAAATAAAATATGGATTATGATCACATACCTTGAATCCAAGTTACATTGATGTAATCCTTCTTCTAGAAGCATTTAAGGAGGTCATCCCATCTAGTATGTAAAGGAAAGATTAAGGTTTTGGCTAATAGTTGCTTAATGTCGTACCACATCCTTAAATGCATGCACCATAGGATGAGGCTTCTAAAGTCCTTTTAAGATTCATCTAATAATATTAGCCCATCAACTAAATTGGCAGTAATAAATTCCTTTTATTAATAATAAATAAACTTTTTTATTTAATTTATTTATTTAATTAATAATAAAATAAAACTTATTTTTATTTTTTCTATTTATTTTAGTTGATAAATAACTAAATTTATTTAAATAAATGTTAATTATTTATTCTAGATCTTTTATGTCTTTTAGTGTGCGACCCTATATCTCACACATAATCTACAATATAATTATTTTTTGCATACTATTTCCAACAAGGTTATCTCCTATTGTTTGTTTATCGTCAAATATATTACTAGAAATAGATGATCGTGAAGATAACAATAGTGATACTCCAACTATTATTAAGAAGGCAAACAAACCGCTTAAAAAAATCTCAAAATTGGGGCAAGAAGGACGTGTGGAGGAACATGAAGTGTTCAATGTCCAAATTTTCTCATTTTTGATGGGATCATCTATAGAAATAACATCACAACACTTATTCAAAATACCAATAAGTATTTTAGGCATTATTAATGTTTAGGATAAGTTGTAAAATGCCCAATCTAAATCAGTGTCTTATTATTTTTAAAATTTAAAATGCCCAGTCTAAATGAATGTCTTATTATTTTTAAAATTTATATAGTAGTTAGTGAAATGCCCAGTCTAAATCAATGTCTTATTATTTTCAAAATTTATATAGTAGTTAGCGAATGGTCTAGACATTGGTGTTTTCGCTTTTATTACTAGAGAGTGCGCGTCTTTCATGTTATAGCGAACGAACTACAATATACATATCCTAGAATGTCATGTGGCTATAGCAGTATAGGGATTGGTTGCTAGGTGGTATGGGGTGACATTCCCATTGGAATATTCGATAAAAGAAGCTTACATGGATTGCCAATAGTAACTTCTCAAGAACAAAGAAACGAGTGCATGTGATTTTTATGATATCCTCTTGGATACTTTGGAGATTCCGAAATTCAATGGTTTTTGTTGGTGGTCAGATTAAAAAGAATTCAATTTTTGATTGTATAGTTTTAAATTCTTTTTTTTTTGAATAATCGAGCTTCCAACTTCGATGTAGTTTGGAATCTTTGGCTCTTCAATCCGTTATAATGGGTGATTTCTATATTCTAGTTGCTTGCTAGAATATGTAAATATATGAATAATACAACTGTTAAAAAAATACATGCATACTATAAGTATAATTGATAAACAGAAAAAATTTGAACACGAGAATGAAAGGAATAATCTCTTATTGCAACTCAAAAAATAACTCAAAACTAGATTACAATCTCTCCTCTCTTGCTTATTCTGATTATCGAAACTTGCATGTTTCGATGTCATATATATAACCGATAATAGCATCCTACTTTGTATCTAACCAGAAGACAAATTACCTTATAAAATACTTGCTTGTTCCCTAAGCTAACCAATTTTCTTAAACCCTAAGCAACTTCTTAGTTTTCCTTATTGCCGAAGGAATGCCCCTTCCTACACTTCATCGTGTATGGAAAGGGTATAACTGAAAATGACCAATAATCACCCTATCATTTCTGAATGAAAATTGTGAGGTCTTTAACTCCTAGCACCCTGTACATTTCAACAAACTTTATTTTGGCTAACGCTTTTTTCAAAATGTCAGCTTGTTATTCTTTTCCATTGATATGCTCGAGTATGATATCCTTATCTTCAATTCATTCTCGTATGTAGTGAAAAATGAGACTTGATGTGCTTGTTACGACCATGAAAAACAAGATTTTTTATTAATGCAATTGTTGATGTGTTGTTAACTTTAATTACCACTTCTTGTACTTGAGAACCAATTATATCTCCTAGAATATCTCATAACCAAACTGCCTGACAACTTGTTGCAGATGCAACCATATACTCAGCTTCACAAGAGGATAATGACATTGTTTCGTGCTTTTGATAGAACCACATTATTGGTGAGTTACCAAAGTAAAATACATGTCCAATGGAACTTCCATCATCTTGATCAATGTTGTGACTGCTATCACAATATCCAACTAGACTTTCTAGATTATTACAGCTGTAACGAATCCAATATCTGATAGTACCTTTTACATATCGTAATATCTGTTTTATAGCAACGACGTGTGAATTCTTTGGAGTTTCATATAACGTCTTGTAATGCCAACTGAGTAAGCTAAATCAACCCTTATTTGAAGTAAATATCTCAATCTTCCTACCAAGATTCGATATTCAGATGCATCACTGTCTTCCTCGCTATCTCTTTTTGAGAATTTCACATTTGGATTCTTTGTAACTAGAGTAGGATTGCAGTCATACATACCAGAATCTTTAAGTAACTTTTTCGCATAGCCTTCTTGTGTAATTAGTATGTTATCCTTCATTTGATATGTTGAGTATTGGAGATATTGAAACTGATTTGGCTTTTCGTGATGATTATTGGAGACTTTTTAGTCTTTGTAGTGGGTTTTGTTATTTAGCACATGTTTTATTTTATCCCAGATATATAGTCTATAGCTTAGCTTGCTAGGTAAGCTTTTCCTCAAAAAGTTCCTTTGTATGTTCCATTTATGAATCAATAACATACAAAAAGCTTTACAGATTACTTGCAACTTTATGTTTATTGATTCATGATTGTTATTCTAGTTCCGCACTCGTCATTTCCTTTTGGGCTTCACAATTGTTATCAGAGCCAAATCTTGTAGATCTTAGCGATTATTGCAAAAATTGATCAGAAATGATGAAATTTATTCATGAATCTCACTCTGTTCTTCAAGTGTTGTAAGTTTTCTGAAGAGGAAGTGAAATATCTCTTGTTTTGCAAAACTCAATTCATATACGTTATTCTCTACATACTATATCTTTTGATTTGTTATTGATTCAAGTTTTGGAAGTGAAATAGAAGAAGAAATTTGAGTTCTATTCTCAGATTTGTGCTTAGATTCATTTTCTCTCTGTAGAAATCATCTCATATCCGTTTTCTCTCACTATAAATCTTATCAGATCTATTTTCTCTCTCTTCGAGTTTTGTTTCTTGTTGAAGATTTAATGGCAGATTATAGGGTGTTAAAACTCATTAAAAGACTAGGATTAAAAGTTACAGATCCAAAGTTTTGTCTTAAAGAATGATATTTGTTTTGGGATGTTCCTAGTCAATCTATGTTGAAGAATGTCATTGAGATATATAATCTCTATGTTAATGAGAAGATTGGTGATTTCACACGGATTTCTTGTGGTGGATTTGAAAACAATCGTTTAGATGAAGATAAAGATTTGTTAAAGCAATTTTGTATTATCAAAGAACATTTAATTCTGGAAAATAAAAAACAAAATTTAGAGATGGAAAGAAAAGAAAAAGAAAAACTTGATGTTCTTAGTGTTCTTAGTAAATTCATGATGTTCTTCACGTTTCAGAGAAAAAGGTGACTCCAGATGCATTTGCTGAGGGGGAGTCAAGTGTTTCAAGTTTTTCATAAATTTCACATTCCGAATATAGTAGTTGTGAAGACAAATCTCAAAGCAAATCTTCAAAAATCGTAAAAGTGAAGATGTTTTGTTCTATTGGAACTCAAAAAGAAGATTCTTCATGCTCTTGTGCTAGTTTTGAAGGAATGGTGCCTTATAGAAAGCCTATTATTCAAGATATTCATATTTACCAAACTCTAAAGGATTGTGTTCAAAAGATTTCAAATGTTCAGATCATGAAATGTGATGAACATGTTCAAATCCGAAAATCAATTTTGAAGTCTCAAAATTTGAAAAGGAAGAAGAAGAAGAAGAAGAAGAAGAAGAAGAAGAAGAAGAAGAAGAAGAAGAAGAGAAAGGTGAAAAAGGTTTGGATGCCAAAAGTACAAGTTTCTCATGCTTGTGAAAAAGTTCAAAAAGTACAAATCAAGTATGTTGATTCAAAAATGTGTTCAGATGGAGATGTTAGAAGATGGAGAAAAGAGAAAAGGTTCTTTGGTTGGTTCAATGAGATATTTTGTAATTTTTGTTTTCCAACTAAGAAGCCAATATCATTTTCAGAAGATGAGTGTTTTTCTTCAAAGAAATGGGTTTGCAAGAAACCTTCATAAATTTTAAACCTCAAATGGGTTCCAAAAATTTCATGTTAAAATTGGAATTTAATTTGAGGGGGTGTTCTATTGTTGAAGAAATCAATTTTTAATGGCTAAAATTGAAAACACATCTTTGTAAAGATGATTTTTCTACCATGTTTGGGATGCGTGAAAGCTGTAAAAAAGAAAAAGTAATGTTGCAATCTGACATTACTAAAAAAAGGAGAGGAGAAATTAGTCAAAGGTTTCTAAAAGAAAGGTCAAAATCAGAACTAATTGTGATGATTATCGCAAGTAATTCTACTCTCATATTTGATGGGATTTATACATTGCAAACAATCATATGTGTGCATGCAACCCTAATTGATTGGATCTAGGTTTTCTCTATTAGACATACAAGCATTGAACACAAAAACTATAAACCCTATGAGGCATGTATAATTTTCGAAATCAACATAGAATTAGGGTTTAGATACATACCTTTGTTGTTATGTACTAATAACAGTAATTCCTTTGAAGATCTTGACTTTGAGAACAAGTGCCACAAATGTAACACCTCTAATGGCCCACAAACACACCAAAGCAAGAGGATAATTGAGAGAGAGGAGAGAGGAGGGAGGCACTTAAAGTTTCGACTCTTCTAGGGTTTCCAAGGAGTGGCTGAAACTTGATGGGGTGATGCTCCTTATATAGTTAGGTTGCTTAGTCCCAAAGCCAGGGTTTCTAGGTGGAAACCCTAATTTCTAGCTTAGGCCCTAAGCAACCATGGATCCACCTCCTTAAGACTTTGGACGAAATCCTAAGGGCCTCCCTTTAGAAATTTCGGCCAACCCTACTTAGGGTGATCCAAGAGCACAAACCACAACTATTAATTAATTGCAAAATAGCCCCTGAACTTTTAATCAATTCCTTTAATACCAAAATTAATTCCAAATTAATTTCTGATTAAATATTAACTAAACAACATGATTTATAATTAATATATTATTTTCATAACATATTAATAAATCATTTTATATATGAATTTATTATTCTAAATAAATTCAACCTCTTCCTCAATTAATCATCCTGTCTAGTTGCTAGTGCGAAGGCAACCCAAAAGGACTATGCTACTATCAATTCAAGTATATACCAATTATAGTTATGGACTTAGACACCTAATCCAACAGTCTCCCACTTGGATAAGTATAATAACTATAATTGCAAGTATAACTTCAAAAATTGACCATAAAATTATAGCTCTCAAAGCCGCTGTCGAACTCTAACCTAGTCAGTAATGTGTCCTAAGATAAGGGATCATATATGTGACATCCCCAAAATCACGGCCAGAAAAGACCGGTTTAATTTATACTTTTAAAACAATTTCAGAGTAATCCTTTGATTAAAAGAGTTGCGGAATTTGTTCCCAAAACGAAATATGATAAAATAAGATTTACCAAAGCATTTCATAAAGAAATGTATTTTCATTATAAAACAAAACTCGGGATGTCATGTTCCGATAAACAGACCAAAAGCATAAACATTACAATACAGACCTTACAACAGTTATATATAACAGCAGGTCTATAATCCAAAAATAACTTGACAAGTCATCCAACTTATGCTCTGGCGCCACTACCTGTAATATAAAGAAAACTGAGTGGGTCAGGCTTGGGAGCCTGGTGAGCATATAGGGTTTTCGACCCACAATAAATAAATATATTTAGTTCATCAACCAACAATAACCCGATTACCCATTCCCGTTATCCTCACTTTATGTCCCTAAAACAACAGCTATTACAAGGGACCTAACCTAGGATTTTCATCGGGACGGACATTACTGCAAAGGGGTTTCCTTAACACCCAAGTTCATTAACACCTACAGGCAATGAGCCTGCTAGCGTTCCACTGGACTGTCTAGAAAAGTCTGTGGTCGTCATCTAAACTCCGCTAGATGACTGAATCAGCAACAACAACGAGGCCTCTCATCTGTTTATCACACATCAACTATCTACCCATGTTCTACCCAACATATTAGTAGATAAAAATATATATTTTTATACATAGTTTAAAACATGTATAGCATGTTCATTCAATACATATTCCACATAACAGATGAGGCACACACACATAACACGTATTTCATAGAGAATAAATCATATCTATGAGATAGAAGAAAGTGAATATACATTCACACATATAACAACAAAATATACACATAACACGTATTTCATATAAAATACTTCATAATTATGCGTTAGAAGAAAGTAACTACACACTCACCTGATCAGAAGATGATCGGACAGCACTACGGCTTGTAGAAATAGTATTCTTTGGTAGATCTGGAAGATCTTCACAAAAACCGGGTTTCTCGCGGGCAGAGCTTCGGCTCGGAAACTCTTTTCTTCTCGGGATCTTCGGTGCTTCGGGACTCGCTTCAGGTCTCGGGATGATACCGGGGCTTCGGGGGGTTAAAATAGGGCTTAGAGAGAGTATCGGGAGTGGGAGAGTAAGAGATGAGCAACCAAACTCGGCTGCCCCTTGAATTCTATTTATAGGGCAAAATTGCTAGGTTCACCTCGTGAACCATATATGTTCACCTCGTGAGCCACATATGCTCACCTCGTGAGCTCGATACGTCATTGCGTTCGTCATGGCCACTTGCCCTAGAAGACGTCCATCATCTGTTCACCTCGTGAGCCACTAATGCTCACCTCGTGAGCTCTGACACAGCCTTGGGGTTCACGCCCCGAACTTCAGAAATTCATAACTTTCGCATACGAGCTCCGTTTTCGGCGTTCTTTATATGCACGCGTAGGTGAGATTATGCTCTACAACTCTCGTTTAGACTCCGTCAGCTAATTTTTGACTTTATTTTTATTATATTATTTTTAGTAGGCCGGGACAGGAAAACTCCGTTATAAAAATTCATAACTTCTTCATCCGACGTCTGTTTTCGTCTGTCTTTTTACCGTTGCACTACCATTGACGAGATCTTCAATTCTCGTTTAGATTGTTTCGGCTAAAAACCGCTCGATCTCAAATCGAGTATTCGGGCTGCACACTGCTAAGTCGAAACTTAGAAAAATCATAACCTCCTCATACGAAGTCAGATTTTGGCATTCTTTTTATGCACGCTCTCGGTTTAACGTATTCTACGACTTTCGTTTAGATTACTAAGTCTAGATGTCGCTATATCTTAAATTCATATTTTACATCATTCAGCGTCGTGCCAGTTCTGTCGCGAAACTTCGACAGATCATAACTTCTTCGTTATAACTCGGATTTCGGCGTTCTTTATATCTCCGGAAACCTCGTTTTGACCACTACAACTTTATGTAAAAATATCGGGTTTATCTCACACTTAAATTTTGACGCTTATTTTATTCTTAATTCAATTAAGTCACACAACTAAGCCTAAAACACATAATACTCAAACATTTCATCATTAATACTTCAAAAGAGTTACAAAGGTTAACCTAGACTATTACATCAACAATAATACCTAGCCTGGAAACGCGGGCGTTACAATATAATCCTTCGTTCTGCAAGATATCACGTGGACAAATGACATGAAAAATAATTATTGTCATTATCCAACAGTTTGTTTCCCGATTTATGATTTGTAATGACAAAGAACTTAATTAAACACATCAATTCAGTCCTGATCGGACCCGACACATAAGTCAACACCAAATCATCGAGGGGCGCAAGATATTGCTTTTCCCGTTAGGGCAAAAGGAACAAATAAAATTCGACTTATATTCTTGTACTATTTACTCATCAAATCATGCACAACAATACGTTTTATAACACCAAGTTACTGATGCGCTTACACATTATCAATGCACAACCAACTCGTAAACAACAACTCATATATCTTCGTTTAAAGATCATACAATATTATCGTCTTAGAATTTCTCGTGATAAATTCCATGAAGTAATTCATTAAGCGTGGATTTAATTCAATACTTAAATCCCCATTTCAAAAGTACTCATGAATGTTGCAGCAAACCATTGCTATGTCTAAACACTTAGACAATCTACAACCCAATTCATGACAGTCTTAATTCACTACTTACTTCCAAAGTATGATCGACTATGGATATTTGAATAATCCAATTATTCAGGAAGTAAAACATACAAAGTGAAACATAACGATAAACAATTGACAAAAGATAGTAAAGAATACTCATAAATAAATCTCCATTTATTCAATCATCAAATGTCAATTACATTTATTTGTTACAAGTTTCTAAATATCTATCTAGTCACTAAAAGTAATATCATCCTTCAGACTCCTCACATGCTGAACGTGCTTAACCCTACTCAGACCCTTTATGAGGGGATCTACCCGATTCTCTTCAGATGATACTCTCTTTACGATGAGGTGTACTTCTTTTACTCGATTTCTAATAAAATGATTTTTCTGTCGATATGCCTAGATCTTCCATGTTCTCTTGGTTCTTTGGTCAAGGCAACCGCTCCTTCATTATCGCAGAAAATCTCCATCGGCTCCTTAATGGCTGGCACAACTCCAAGGTCTCCAATGAAGTTCTTCAACCATATAGCCTCTTTTGACGCTTCGCTCACAGCTATATACTCCAATTCACATGTAGAATCAGTCACAGTCTTTTGCTTGGAAATTTTCCAAGTCACAACTCCTCCATTAAGAGTAAACACCCAGCCATATTGAGAACAAACGTTGTCTCTATTTGTCTGAAAGTTGGCGTCAATATACCCAGTAACTCTTAAGTTATCACTACCACCAAGCACAAGGACCCAGTCCTTAGTCCTTCACAGATACTTAAGAATGTTCTTAATCGCTATCCAATGAGCTTTACCCAGATTTCCCTTATATCGAATAACCATGCTCAAAGCAAAAGCCACATCAGGGAGAGTACATGTCATAGCATATATGATCGATCCAACGGCGGAAGCATATGGAAATCGACTCATTTCCGTTATCTCTTCATCGGTACTCGGACTCTGAGTCTTACTCAGCTTGGTATTACTCTGGATAGGTAACTCTCCTTTCTTAGAGTTTTCCACACTAAAACGCTTTAGCACCTTATCCAAATACGTGCTTTGACTAAGTCCAATTAGTCTTCTACTCATATTTCTCAAAATTCTTATTCCCAAAATATAAGCAGCCTCTCCCAGATCCTTCATAGCGAAACACTTTCCAAGCCAGGACTTAACTTCCTGCAAGGTTGGAATTTTGTTTCCTATAAGTAGTATGTCATCAACATACAATACCAGGAGGGTTACTATACTCGCACTAGCTTTGACATATACACAAGATTCATCCTCACTTCTAGAGAAACCGAACTCTTTGACTTTCTTATCAAAGCAAATACTCCATCTGCGAGATGCTTGTTTCAATTCATATATTGATTTCTCAAGCTTACACACTCTATTGGAGTATTTGGCATCCACAAAACCCTCTGGCTTACTCATGTAAACATCCTCAGCCAACTTTCCATTGAGGAAAGCGGTTTTGACATCCATCTGCCAAATTTCATAATCATGAAACACAACTATGGCTAACATAACCCTAATAGATTTAATCTTAGCTACCGACGAGAAGGTCTCATCATAGTCAACTCATGGGGTTTGAGTAAAGCCCTTTGCAACCAGCCTAACCTTGAAAGTGTGTGCCTTTCCATCCATGTCGATCTTCTTCTTGAAGATCCATTTGCACCGAACTGTCTTACGACCTGATACATTGTCAACCAAATTCCAAACTTGGTTGTCATACATGGACTTGATCTCGCTGTCCATCGCCTCTTTCCATTTGGCAGATTCAGGGCCCGCCATGGCTTCCTTGTAGTTAGAAGGCTCATCCAAATTTAGCAGTGTATTATCACTGATAAACGTATCACCATCTATAGTAATATGGAAACCATAAAACTCTGGTGTCATTCTAACTCGGTTGGAACGTCTAAGAGGTAATGACTCGTCAATCGGTTCAACAGGAATTTCTTTCTCAGGTTGAGTGCTAGTGTTAAAGGTTCCTTCATCGCTTGAGTCTTGAATTTCTTCAAGATCATTTGTATTCCCACTTTCCTCTTTGTTGGGTTTTGAGCACTATAACACTCCTATGGTGCACATGCAACCCTATATGCTTTGGATCTATGTTTTCTTTATTATACATGCATATTTTCAATTTTTCCAAAGCATTGTCCTAACTAGCATACAAATTGCTAATTGAATAAAACATCTAGATAGATGACATACCTTTTGAAGGACTTGTAGTTCTTGACCCTTGAAAGCTTGAGCACCTCAAGTGTGATGCCTCTAATGGTTCACAAACACCAATATGCAAGAGGATGATTTAAGAGAATAATCTATTTAGCTCAATGAGATCGTGCAACCGATTTTGTTCTATGGAGGGTTCTATTTATAGTGTTGGACATGCTAGCGCTACACTTGGTAAACCCTAATAACCCATTACTTTCCACATTCTCATGCTCCATGGGTTTAACCTCCATGGACTAGTTTAGCCCATGATCATGGATCATTAGCCCACACTACAAGAAAAACTGATTTACATAATCAATCCCCATATATTTAATTAGTCTCTTTTGATCACAAAATTAATTAATTAATTCTTGATCAATACTAATTAAATAATTCCGTATTAATATATTATACTTATAATATATTAATAAACCATAAATAACCTTATTCTCAAAATTCATCCTATCAAATTGCACTGGTGAAGGCAACCTAAAAGGACCATGCTACAATTGAGTCGGTACATACCAATTATAGTTATGGGCTTAGACACCAAATCCAACAGTCTCCCACTTGGATAAGTCTAATAACTATTACTGCTAATGTACTTCAGGATCTGACTTAGCAATCGTAAGCTTTCAAAAGCCGCTGTCGAACTCTGACCTAGTCAGTGACTCGTCCTTCAGATAAGTGATCATATACTCCTCTGTTCTCAAGATATCAGCTAGACAAATACATGGAACAATGTCATACTTATTGTCCAACCGTTTGTTTCCCGATTTCTGATCCGTCTGACATAGAACATAACTGAACACATCAATTTAGTTCTGATCGGTCCCGACACATAAGTCAAAGTAGAATCATCGAGGGGCCCAAGATATCGCTTTTAATCCTCTTAGGATAAAAGGAACAGATAAACTTCGACATTATATGCTTGTACTAACTACTCATCAAATCATACACAACGACACGTTTTATAACATCAAGTTACTGATGCGTTTTCATGCCATCAATGCACAACCAACTCGTAATCAACAACTCATATATCTTGGTTTGAAGATTATATGATATTATCGTCTCACAATCACTCGTGATAAATTCCATGAAGTGATTCAGGTGAGCGCGAGTTGATTCAAATACTCAAATCTTATTTCAAGAGCACTCATGAATGGTGTAGAAAACTGTTGCTATGCCTAACTCCTTAAACAATCTTCAAGCCAACTCATGACAATCTTATTTCATACTTACTTCCAACATATGATCGACTGTGGATAGTTTGAATAATAATAATTATCATAATTTTATTATTCTGGAAGTCAAAACATGCAAAGTGAAACAATAGTAAATAATTTACACAAGACGATAACTTTACTTATAAATAAAACTCCTTTTATTTAATCATCAAATGTCAATTAGAATTTAGCTATTACAAGTTTCGATTTATCTAATTACTAAAACTAATTTCGTCCTTTAGCCCAATGCTCCTCGCATGCTGCAGGTGCTTAACCCTAGTCAGTCCCTTATTAAGAGGATCTGCTGGGTTGTCCTCTGACGATATCCCATTTATCACGAGGTGCCCTTCTTCTACCTGATGTCTTATGAAGTGGTACTTTCTGTCGATATGTCTGGATCTACCATGATCTCTCGGTTTCATGGTTAAGGCAACCGCACCTTCATTATCGTAGAAAATCTCCATAGGCTCCTTTATGGATGAAATGACTCCAAGGTCTCCGATGAAGTTTTTCAACCATATTTGCTCCTTTGATGCTTCGCTTGCTGCTATGTACTCTAGTTCACACGTTGAATCAGCTACAGTCTCCTGCTCGGGTTGAATCCAATACTCAGAACTTATGAGCACTCATGAGTGTTGTAGCCATGTCCAACATCTTAGACCTCTACAACCAACTCATGACAGTCTTGATTCATACCTACTTCCAACATATGACCGACTGTGGAGAATTCGAATAATATCATATACCAAACATAATTATTCTGGAAGTCAAAACATGCAAAATGAAACGATAGTAAACGATTGACAAAAGATAGCAACACTTTACTCATATATAAATACAACTTTTATTCATCATCAAATGTCAATTACACTTTACACATTTCAAAGCTATCTAACTACTAAAACTAATATCATCCTTCAGCCATATGCGACTTGCATGCTGGAGATGCTTAACCCTACTCAGTCCCTTCGTGAGAGGATCTGCCGAGTTCTCATCCGATTATACCCTCTTTGCCACGAGGAGTCCTTCTTCTATTCGATGTCTGATGAAATGGTATTTTCTGTCGATGTGTCTGGATCTCCCGTGATCCCTTGGTTCCTTGGCTAAGGCAACTGCACTTTCACTATCACAGAAAATCTCTATAGGCTCCTTTATAGCTGGTACAACCTCAAGGTCTCCAATGAAGTTCTTTAGCCATATAGCCTCCTTTGCTGCCTCGCTTTTCGCTATATACTCTGATTCGCAAGTTGAATCAGCCACTGTCTCCTGTTTGGAACTTTTCCAAGAAATTGCTCCTCTGTTTAAGGTAAAGACCCAGCCTGACTGAGAGCGGAAATTATCCCTATCAGTTTGAAAGCTAGCATCACTATATCCTTCTACTCTCAAGTCATCACTCCCACCGAGGGTAAGGACCCAGTCCTTAGTCCTCCGCAGGTACTTGAGAATGTTCTTTACCGCAGTCCAGTGAGCCTTGCCAGGGTTCCCCTGATATCTGCTGACTATGCTCAATGCAAAGGCCACATCAGGACCAGTACAAGTCATAGCATACATGATCGAGCCTACATCGGAAGCATAAGGTACTCGACTCATCTCTGCTATCTCAGCATCTGTACTCGGGCTCTGAGTTTTACTCAGTCTGGCGTTACACTGGATTGGTAACTCTTCTTTCTTGGAATTCTGCATGCTGAATCTATTCAGCACCTTCTCCAAGTAGGTACTCTGACTAAGTCCAATTAGTCTTTTACTCCTGTCTCTCATAATCCTTATCCCTAGGATATAGGCAGCTTCTCCAAGATCCTTCATAGCGAAACACTTCCCAAGCAGGACTTCACTTCCTGCAAAGTTGGGATGTCATTTCCTATGAGTAGTATGTCATCCACATACAATACCAAAAAGGTAACTATACTCCCACTATCCTTGACATATACACAGGACTTATCTTTACTCCTCGAAAAGCCAAAATCTTTGACTTTCTCATCGAAACAAAGATTCCATCTGTGAGGTGCTTGTTTCAATCCATAGATGGATTTCTCAAGCTTACACACTCTATTAGGGTACTCTGCACTGACAAAACCCTCTGGCTGACTCATGTAAACATCCTCATCCAACTTTCCATTAAGGAAAGCGGTTTTGACATCCATTTGCCATATTTCATAGTCATGAAATGTAGCAATGGCTAGCATAACCCTAATAGACTTAATCTTGGCTACTGGTGAAAAGGTATGATCATAATCAACTCCCGGAGTTTGAGAAAAGCCCTTTGCAACCAGTCGCGCCTTATAAGTGTGTACATTACCATCCATGTCGGTCTTCTTCTTGAAGATCCACTTGCACCCAACTATCTTACGACCTGGTACATTGTCAACCAAGTTCCAAACTTGATTGTCATACATGGATTGTATCTCGATGTCCATAGCCTCTTTCCATTTAGTAGCCTCAGGGCCTGCCATGGCTTCCGTGTAGCTGTTAGGTTCATACAGACTTACCAGTGTGTTATCACTGATAAGTGTATCACCTTCCGCAGTAATATGGAAACCATAGTAATGCTCAGGTGCATTCCTAACTCTCGTGGAATGCCTTAGAGGTACAGACTCTTCTGTCGGATCAACAGGAGTTTCCTCCTCAGGTTGATTGCTAGGGTTTGAGGTTCCTTCACCACTTGACTCTTGAATTTATTCAAGATCAATTTGCCTCCCACTGTTTCCTTGGCTTATGAACTCTCTCTCTCTCGAAAGACTCCTCTCCTTGCTAGAAAGAGCACATTATCACTGGGTCTGTAGAAGAGGTAACCAAAGGATCTCTGTGGGTAGCCGATGAAAATACACCTCTCACTTCGAGGTTCGAGCTTATCGTGAGACTCGCGCCTCACAAAATCCTCGCAACCCAAAATCTTGATGTGGTCCAGATTGGGAACTTTTCCGGTCCACATCTCATAAGGTGTTTTAGCAACCTTTTTGGTAGGGACTAGATTAAGGATATAGGCGGCAGTCTCTAAGGCATACCCCCAAAATGAGATTGGTAGCGAAGCTCGACTCATCATGGAACGAACCATATCCAACAAGGTTCGATTGCGCCTCTCAGCCACACCATTCAACTGCGGTGTCCTGGGAGGTGTCAATTGTGAGATAATCCCACATTCCTTAAGATAGTCAAGGAACTCTGTACTAAGATACTCACCACCTCGATCAGATCGAAGCATCTTAATGTTCCTGCCCAACTGATTCTCCACTTCCTGTTTAAACTCTTTGAACTTTTCAAAGGTCTCTGACTTATGCTTGATTAAGTAGACATATCCATATCTACTAAAACTATCAATAAAAGTCACATAGAAGCGGTTAGCATCCCTTGTGGCGGTTCTGAAGGGTCCACACACATCAGTATGTATGAGATCCAACAAACCCTCACCCCTATCACAGGAACCAGTGAAGGGTGACTTTTTCATTTTTCCAAGTAAACAAGATTCACAACTATCATTTGATTTTAGGTCAAATGACTCCAAGACTCCATCCTTTTGGAGTTGGCCTATGTGTTTCTTGCTTACATGTCCAAGACGACAATGCCATAATGATGCTTTATCCAAACTAGTGGAAGAATCGATACACAATACATTATTTCCTAGGTTATCTACAACCGACACAGTTTCATACATACCATCACAAGGTAATGCTTTAAAATAAAGAACATTATTAAAGAAAGCATTAATACCACCACTATCATTATCAAATGAAAAGGTAAAACCTTGGTTGTACAAACCATGAAAGGAAATAATATTTCTTGCCATTTTAGGCGAATAACAACATTTATTCAAATCTAATGTTAACCCACTACTTAGCAATAAAGAATAAACTCCAATCTTGGTGACAGGTGTAACTTTCCTATTTCCCATAATCAAGTTATCTTCCCATGCTCCACATTCTTACTTCTTCTTAGTCCCTGCAAATCACAACATATGTGAATACCACAACCTGTATCAAGGACCCAAGAATTAGAATAGGGTGAGTTATTAGACAATATAGTGTAAATACCTGCATGGTTGGGTTTCACTTTCTCATCCTTTACATCTTGCTGGTACTTTGGGCAGTTTCGCTTCCAGTGCGACTTTTCATAGCAATAGAAGCATTCAGCCTCTTTAAGGTTAGCAGAAGGAGTGACGAAACCTTTCTTGGTTCCAC
Source organism: Lactuca virosa (assembly GCF_052849685.1). Lineage (NCBI taxonomy): Eukaryota > Viridiplantae > Streptophyta > Magnoliopsida > Asterales > Asteraceae > Lactuca > Lactuca virosa. Next base: position 35,799,598 of record NC_136434.1, read on the forward strand.
TTGAAGAGGAGCCATCAAGGGACTTTCCCTTGGTACCCTTCGAAGGGCTCTTCCTCTTCTTTCCTTTTCCTTGCCCGATTGCCAAGATAGGGGTCGCGGTAGGAGTAGGAGTAGTAACAACCGACTTACCTTTAAGACCACTTTTCGCGGTCTTCGAAAGTCCTTGAAGTTTGCTGAGTGTAACTTCCTCCTTGTTCATGTGGTATGTCATGCGGAATTGATCATAAAACGAAGGTAAGGAGTGCAAAATGATATCTATTGCCAACTCCTCTGGGAAGTTCACATTCAGTTTCAGCAAACGGTCCACATACCTTTGCATTTTCTGCATGTGGCCCGTGATGGGTTCATCATCCTTCATCCTGGTTGTTATCATGGAAGAGATTATTTCATACCGCTCTTGACGAGCACTCTGATGGTAGCGGTCCATCAAGTCCTGGTGCATCTCAAAAGGGTAGTAGTCCTCATAGGACTTTTGGAGCTCGGCTGTCATTGTGGCCAACATGATACATGCCACTTTGGTAGCATCTCTATCATGTGCCTGGTATTCAGCGATCTCCTCAGGAGTAGCAGTAGACTCAAGTTCCTTAAGCTCCTTGTCGAGGACATATTCCTTGTCCTCATACCGAGTGACCATCCTGATGTTCCGGATCCAATCCATAAAGTTGGAACCATCAAAGATGACTCTCCCACAAAGGTTCATGAGAGAGAAGGAGCCTGTAGGGTTTGAGCTAGAAGCAGCATTATTGGAAGACATCTGAAAAAGAAGAATGACAAGTTTAGATTAGATATAAAGATAGTCCTTAATAAGACACCCAAATCTAATATTAAGGTTAGGACCCAACACAATATTTTATAACTTAGAAGAGGGATGCCGTAATCCAAGCTATAAAATATTTGAAGGTAGGTGAATGACGATTCACCAATTTCCACCATGAAAAACGAAATAAATTATTAGGATTTAATTGGTTTTGAAACTCCTAGATTCTTTGAGATTCATTGAACTTTTCAATGGCATGTTTTAATTTCGAGTGTGCCCTTCAGGTTTTGTGACTGGGATGCCGAGGATCACAAAACAAGGTGTGAAGTAACCATGCAAATTACTTGGTACCTTCAATATTTACCCCTCAATTGATGTGCCGGTTAACCACACGCGCTCCACCGATACTATGATAAATATTAAGTTACCCTTTGCCTACCTTGTTAAGTCCAGGTTAGTGTGCCAGTTAACCACACACGCTCCACTAACGACTTAATCAAAGTGCAAAGTGTAATTTCATGGGTTAGCACCTTATTCACATTTTCCTAAAGTAACTACGATTGGGAATTTATAAAAACATTTAGTTACTTTATTTTTCATCATACTTTTAATGAAGATTTAGAAGTCCCTGTCCTACCCGTTCGGCTAACGACCCTCCACCAGTCAAGGAAGCGATGGGTCAAAGTGGACACCCATTAAGCTGCCATTTTATAGGCAACAACCTTATACCCCCTTATAGACCGGCTTCGTGAATGAGTCCTACTAACGGTAAAACGACTTGTTCTTATACATATATAATTATTATTAAACTTATAATAATATAAAGTATAAGGGCTGCATTTTAACTTTTAAAATTCTAGGGGTTGGAACTAAAGTATTTAAAGTGACTTTACATGTTCCAAAAGTTGAGGGCAAGTTTTGTAACTTTCAAAACTTTTCATCTTTCATAACTTACGAGTTAATGGATTAATAAAATGAGAGAGTTTTCATTTTATGTAACTTATGTGTTTAATAATGGACTTTAAAAGAATGACTTTTGGTAATCCATAACTTGAGGACAAATTATGGATTCCATTAAAACACATAATGATCAAGAATTAAACTAACAAGCAAGTTACAAATAATTCCTATGATCTTCTAAACTCATAAGTTCATGAATGTTCATATCAACAATTTCAAGAATCATAAATAAACCATATAAAACTTTAAATTTTGATAATAGCTATTGAAAATGGATTAGCATAACCATTACACCATCTAAAACAAGTTTTATAACACCAAAACAGTTTAGGGTAATGTTTCTAGTCCATTTCCAGCAGCAAAACTCAAAAATCTGCACTTAGGGGCTCCTACTCGTCGAGTGCAAGAACCTACTCGACGAGTAGGATGAATTTACTCATGGACTCGTCGAGTCCCCCATGGACTCGGCGAGTTCATGCTGCAGAGTGCAGAAAAACTGAGTTTTTTCACAATTTTGCATCAAGTATCAAACGAACAAACCTAGTCTCTGATACCACTGAAGGGTTTTGAGCATTCTAACACTCCTATGGTGTACATGCAACCCTAGAAACCTTGGATCTATGTTTTATCTATGATACATGCAAAATTGTTTTTCCAAGGTTCATATCCTATCTAGCATACATGGGGAACTTTTAAACATAAAAGTTAGCAAGACAACATACCTTGTAGTAGTTTGGATTCCTTGAAAACCTTGTGAGCCTAGCACCTCAAGTGTGATACCTTAAATGTCTCACACAACACCAAATGCACTTGGAATAACTTAGACAGAAATGAACAACACTTAGAAATCGGCTAGCCCTCACACTTCTTGCTTAGTGGGGGATTTTGGTGAATAAAGTGATGCTTATATAGTGTGTTACAATTAGGGTTACACCATGTAAACCCTAATTGTCATGACTTTTCATTTCCATGACCCATGGGTTCTATAACCACCATGGAGCATCCATGGAGCATCCTATGGGTTTTAGCCCAACTTGATAATCCATGAATCATTAGCCCACTATACAAGTATGGATGATTTACACAATCAACCCATATATTTAATTAGTCTTCTTTTGATCACTTAATTAATTCCAAATTAATTCTTGATCAATACTAACTAAATAATACTATTAATATATTAGAACTTATAATATATTAATAAACCTTAAGTATTATTTCTCTCATTTTAGTCTATCCAAATGGATGATGCCATGCAACCCAAATGGACCATGCTGATCGGGTCAAGTACATTCCAGAAATAGTTATGAACTTAGACACCTAATCCAACAGTCTCCCACTTGGATAAGTCTAATAACTATAACTGCAAGAATGACTTTAGGAACCGATCAACAATCGTAGCTCTTTCAAGGTCTCTCGGAACTGAGATGATGATGATACACCATTTAAGATAAGTGATCATATAATCCTCTGTTCTAGATATCAGCCGGACAAATACATGGAACAAGGTCTTACTTATTGTCCAGCAGTTTGTTTCCCGATTTCCGATTTGTTTGACATAGAACTTAATTGAACACATCAACTTATTTCTGACCGGGCCCGATACATGGGTCAACAAAAAATCTTCGAGGGGCCTAGATATCGCTTCTAATCCAAGAAGGAACAGATAAACTTCGACTCATATGGTTGTTCTACTACTTGTTGAATCATACACAAAGGCACGTTTTATAACATCGAGTTACCAATGCGTTTTCGTACAATCAATGCATAACCAACTCATAGGCAACAAGTCATATCTCTAGGTTTGAAGACTTATATGATATTACCGTCTCGCGATCACTCGAGATAAATTCCATGAAGTGATACCAGCGAGCGTGGGTTGAATCCAATACTCAGAACTTATGAGCACTCATGAGTGTTGTAGCCATGTCCAACATCTTAGACCTCTACAACCAACTCATGACAGTCTTGATTCATACCTACTTCCAACATATGACCGACTATGGAGAATTCAAATAACATGATATACCAAACATAATTATTCTGGAAGTCAAAACATGCAAAATGAAACGATAGTAAACGATTGACAAAAGATAGCAACACTTTACTCATAAATAAATACAACTTTTATTCATCATCAAATGTCAATTACACTTTACACATTTCAAAGCTATCTAACTACTAAAACTAATATAATCCTTCAGCCATATGCGCCTTGCATGCTGGAGATGCTTAACCCTACTCAGTCCCTTCGTGAGAGGATCTGCCGAGTTCTCATCCGATGATACCCTCTTTGCCACGAGGAGTCCTTCTTCTATTCGATGTCTGATGAAATGGTATTTTCTGTCGATGTGTCTGGATCTCCCGTGATCCCTTGGTTCCTTGGCTAATGCAACTGCACTTTCACTATCACATAAAATCTCCATAGGCTCCTTTATAGCTGGTACAACCTCAAGGTCTCCAATGAAGTTCTTTAGCCATATAGCCTCCTTTGCTGCCTCGCTTGCCGCTATATACTCTGATTCGCAAGTTGAATCAGCCACTGTCTCCTGTTTGGAACTTTTCCAAGAAATTTCTCCTCCGTTTAAGGTAAAGACCCAGCCTGACTGAGAGTGGAAATTATCCCTATCGGTCTGAAAGCTAGCATCACTATACCCTTCTACTCTCAAGTCATCACTCCCACCGAGGGTAAGGACCCAGTCCTTAGTCCTCCGCAGGTACTTGAGAATGTTCTTTACCGCAGTCCAGTGAGCCTTGCCAGGGTTCCCCTGATATCTGCTGACCATGCTCAATGCAAAGGTCACATCAGGACCAGTACAAGTCATATCATCCATGATCGAGCCTACATCGGAAGCATAAGGTACTCGACTCATCTCTGCTATCTCAGCGTCTGTACTCGGGCTCTGAGTTTTACTCAATCTGGCGTTACACTGGATTGGTAACTCTCCTTTCTTGGAATTCTACATGCTGAATCTACTCAGCACCTTCTCCAAGTAGGTACTCTGACTAAGTCCAATTAGTCTTTTACTCCTGTCTGTCAGAATCCTTATCCCTAGGATATAGGCAGCTTCTCTAAGGTCGTTCATAGCTTTATGTTTGAACTCTTTGAACTTTTCAAATGTTTCTGACTTATGCTTTATTAAGTAGATATATGCATATCTGCTATAATCATCGGTAAAAGTCACACAAAATCGATTTGCATCCCTTGTGGTGGATTTGAATGGCCCACACACATCCGTGTGTATGAGATCCAACAATCCTTCACCTCTTTCACAAGAACCAGTGAAAGCTTATTTGGTCATCTTTTCAAGTAAACAAGATTCGCATGTATCATCTGACCTTAAGTCAAATGATTCCAACACTCCATCCTTTTGGAGTTGCGCAATGCGCTTCTTGCTGACATGTCCAAGATGGCAATGCCACAAGCATGCTTTGTCTAAAACATTAGACGAATCAATTTGCAACACACTACTTCCTAAATTGTCTACAACCATCATAGTTTCATACACGCCCTCACAAGGTAATGCTTCAAAATAAAATACACCATTATAATAAGCATAAATAGAACCATTCTTATTATCAAAAGAATATCTAAAACCTTGTCTATATAAACCATGAAAAGAAATAATATTCCTCGTCATTTATGACGAATCGCAACAATTGTTCAAATATAAACTTAACCCACTACTAAGCACTAAAGAGTAAACCCTAATCTTGGTAACAGGTGATGATCTCCTGTTGCTCATAATCAGGTTCATCTTCCCATGCTCCACATCCCCAGTTCTTCTTAGTCCCTGCAAGTCAGAGCAAATTTGAAAACCACATCCTATATCAAGGACCCTAGAATTCGAATGTGATGAGTTTTTAGATAGAATAGTGTAAATACCTGCCGAGGTTGGCTTAACCTTGCCATCCTTTACATCTTGCAAGTACTTGGGGCAGCTTCTCTTCCAATGCCCCTTGTCATGGCAGTAGAAGCAAGTAGCCTCTTTGGGGTCAGAGGCGGGGGGAGAATCAGAAGTAGACTTGCCTTTAGGGCCATTTCTCGACGACTCGACTTGAGACTTTCCCTTCCAGTTCAGTTTCGAATGAGCTTTCCTCTTCTTCCCTTTCCCTTGCCCAATGGCCAAGACGGGAACAACAGTAGCAGGAGTGGAGGCAATACTCTTTCCCTTCATTCCACTATCGGCGGTTCTCAGCAAGATTTGGAGTTGAATCAATTTGGTTTCCTCCTTGTTCAGATGATAAGTCATAACAAATTGATCATAACAGCTAGGAAATGAGTGCAAGACTATGTCAATAGCCAATTCCTCGTTAAAATTCACATTGAGTTTTAACAAACGATCCACATAACGTTGCATACGTTGCAAGTGGGTCGTGACGGACTCTTCATCCTTCATCTTGCTGGCTATGAGGGATTTGACTATCTCGTATCTCACTTGACGGGCTCGTTGATGGTACTTCTTCATCAAGTCCTTGTTCATCTCATACGAATAATAGTCCTCATAGAACCTCTGAAACTCAGGATTCATAGTAGCAACCATGATGCACGACACTTTGGTTGCATAGTTGCAATGTCTCATATACTCAACATTTTGTTCAGGAGTAGCTTTAGTTTCATCGATCTCGTTCAACTCTTTTTCGAGAACATATTCATTATCCTCGAATATCAAAGCCATCTTGATGTTGCGAATCCAATCATTATAATTGGATTCATCAAAGGTGACTTTTGAGCAAATGCTCAAGATCGAGAAGTGGTTGGAGTTTTTGTTGGAGGAACCAGAAGCGTTGTTGGAAGTTGACATCTACAAAAGAAGAAAGATATGTTTTAATTAGATAAGAAAATCCTTCATATAACACCCAAATGAAATATTAAGGCTAGGACCCAACACAATAATTCACAATTCAGAAGAGGGATACCGTAATCCAATTGTAAATTATTTGAAGGTTGGTAAATGACGATTTACCAATTTCACCACGAAAACGAAATTTAAACGAATTAGGTTTTTAAATGAAATTCATAGATCTTTTGAAACTCATTGAACTATTCAGTGGTATGTTTAATCTCGATTATGCCCTTTCAATTTATGACTGGGATACCGAGGATCACAAACAAGGTGTGAATAACCATGCAAATTATCTTGGTACTCTCGATGTCATTTATCACCTAGTTAATGTGCCGATTAACCACACACGCTCCATTAATCAATGATAATTTACGAGACACCCAATGCCACCCTTTATAAGTCCATATTAGTGTGTCGGTTAACCACACACGCTTCACTAGCGACTTTCATAAAGTGCAATGTGCAATTTCATGGATTAACATCAAATTCACATTTTCCTAAAGTGACTAAGATTGAGAATTTAATAAAAACATTTAGTTACTTTATTCATTTCATTATACTTATTAATGAGAATTAAGTGTCCTATCAAACCCGTTCGGCTAACGACCCTCCACCAATCAAGAAAACGGTGGGTGAGAGTGGACACCCATTCAACTACCATTTTATAGGCGGTTTCCTTATACCCCCTTATAGATCGGCTTTGTGAATGAGGCGTACTAGCAGTTCGAATGACTTGTCTTATACGTTTAGTAAATATTTAAACTTTTAATATTACATATAGTATAAGAGTGTATTTTAAACATTTCAAAATACTAGGGTTTTTAAATCTATTTAAAATTTCGAAAATTAAAAGCCATTTTAATTTAAATTTTAAAATTTAAAAACATTGATTTAATAATTATCCTTTAATTAAACTTTTAATTAAATTATTGAACCAATTAAGGATTATCCATTAAATTAAACAAATTAATTTAACCTAATCCTTTACCCCTATATTTCGAAAATGAGGAACGATAATTATAAGATTCTATAATTATCTAGTAAACAATTAAAAGATAATTACCAAATATAACTACGCTATTCAAAACCCTAATTTCGAAATCCATGACTTGGGGTAGAAGGCAAGGGTTTAAACCTTGCCTAATTTTTGAAAACCCTAGGGTTAGGAAACCCTAGATTTCGACTTTAAGGAGGCCAAAGGAAAGGGTTTAAAAACCCTTTGCAATTTTCGAAAAAACTAGGGTTATAAACCCTAATTGCGAAAATCATAATCCTTAGGGTTTAATAGCCATAAACCCTAATTTTGTCAATTTCAATAAATTGCATCAAATCTAATTGAAAACACAACCAATAAGCTCTGATACCACTGATGGGATTTATACATAGCAAACAATCATATGTGTGTATGCAACCCTAATTGATTGGATCTAGGTTTTCTCTATTAGACATACAAGCATTGAACACAAAAACTAGAAACCCTATGAGGCATGTATAATTTTAAAAATCAACATATAATTAGGGTTTAGATACATAACTTTATTGTTATGTAGTAATAACAATAATTCCTTTGAAGATCTTGACTTTGAGAACAAGTACCACAGATGTAACACCTCTAATGGCTCACAAATACACCAAAAAAAGAGGATGATTTAGAGAGAGGAAAGAGGAGGGAGGCACTCAAAGTTTCGGCTCTTCTAGGGTTTCCAAGGAGTGGCCGAAACTTGATGGGGGTGATGCTCCTTATATAGTTAGGTTGCTTAGTCCCAAAGCTAGGACTCGAAATGATTGAGGCTGAGTCAGTTCCGAAATCATTGGTGTAATTTCGAAATGTTCCAAACATTGGAAGCTATCGAATTTCACTATTCATCTCAGAATTCAAATATTGTTTCTTCTGAAATGTTCTGATCATCGGAAGCAATTGGAACTTACTTGTAACATCCTAAAAATTTAAGACTAGGTTCTTAAATTAATAAAGTAAATAAATGAAAAATGATTGGTATAAATATATCATCAAGGGATAATCATATCATTAGTTGATATGTAGTTTAGAAAGTTATAATTGAAAATAATAACAATTTTAAAAGTTAAAGGGCCAAAAGTGTCAAATTGGAAAAATAGAATGAGTTGAACAAACGGTTAACTTAGTTTGTGGAAAGGACTGTAAAATTTATATAATGGATGGAGAAGGACTTATTATGTCAAAACTTAAGTTAAAATCACAAATATTGATGCTTGGTGGGTTTTGGCCAAAATGTTCAAACTAGAGAGGCCAAATGTGACAAATGGGAAAATAAGATGCACACACTCTCTGACTATCATTTCATTTCCCAGATTCATGTTCTTCATCCTAGAGACTTTTCTAATGGTGATTTTCCATCCTTTATCATCTAAGGTTCAACTCAAGTGGAGAATTACACAATCAAGCAAAGGAAAGAATGAATCAAAGCTTGCAAGGTAAAAATCTTCTCCCCATTTGGCCTAGAAGTCATTTTTGGTGGAGTGGGTAAAACCTAATGTCAAAATTTGAAGGGTATAATGATTGGGGAATTGGTTTCTAACCTCTTTTAGGTAGTTTTGATGATCTCAACCTCACTCCAATCATTCCATGATGGATTTGAGGATTTGGGTGAAAACCCTCATTAACGCTAGAAATCCAACTTAGAGATTTCATGTTGTTATGTTAGGATTGAAAGATGCTCAATGACCTAGATGATGTTTAGAAGCAATAAATCCAATTGGAATGCTCAAACACATCTATAATGGTAGAATGTTACATAAACATGAAATTTATATGGTTTTGGGGAAATGCGATGAAACAATGAAATTCTTTGAATATGAGCATTTGAAGAGTATATGATACTCATAAACATAAGTTGACACTAATAACATGATTTGAATGCAAAAACATGAAGAGTTGAATGAGATCTAGTGAATTTATGGAATAACTGGTCATAAGGGAATTTTGGGAAATCTAGGGATAACTACATGTTGATTGACATCTAAGAGGTGAATGGCATTCATGGATACTAATTGCAAATTTAGAGAAGAAATTGGAACATAAACATGACGGATCTCTTGACCTATAAGCGGTTCTAATGATTGTTTAAGCCTAAAGGGGCAATTTGGGAGACATAGAATGAAATTGAGGATTTCGTGGTTAGTTTATGTACTTACAATGAGATTAATGAAGGTTTTATGTGCTTGATAACACTCATTTGAGTATTCATTGAGTTAGGAACAAACCTTGTAAACTTTGGAGTGTTTATTTGAACATTTAAAAAGTTAGAATATCTTATGGAATTTGAAGATTTGTATGATCTAAGGAAGTTCAATGATCACTTAATGAGTTAAGAGGAGTGTTTTAAGATGAAAAAACACTTCCTAAACATGTGTGAGAACATAAATAAATGGTAAAAAGTGAATGGGGAAAGGGACTTTAAGAACTATGCAAAGTAGGGTGTTATTTTGAGAAAAATCGAGTTTTGTATGTGTGCAGGCATGAAAACATGGCCCGTGGAAATTCATGCCTTAATTTCCACGACCGTAAAAATCTCTGACTGTGAAGATATTTGTTTTCTTCATAACTTTTTCATACGGATTTGGTTTTACGCGCGGTTTTCACCTACGTTCATAATTTTTCATGAGGAATATTATGAAGCATTAATATTTAGTATTTGAATATTTGAGGGGTATTTTTGTCATTTTAGTTACTTATGTCCATATATGGTGTAGGTAGTGTTTGAATAGGATTGCTCTAAAGAAAGGAACTAGAAGAGCAATAACTAACCTATGTGTGATTGAGTGAGTACGTGTTGGCATTTTCCCACTTTGGAGTACATGGAAAAATGAATTTTTGATAATGATATGCAATGCTTTGATATATGAAATTTTTTGAAATATAAATGTTAAATGTTTTTGAAAAGAATTTTTTGAAAGAATGCCTTGAAAGTAAGAATGCTTTGAAAGTAAAGAATGTTTTGGAAGAACAAGTATTTTGATAACGTGTTTGAAATGAGTATTTTGATACTGACATATGAAATATGTAAATCATGGAAAGTAATGACAAGAAATGGAAAGTAATGAAAAGAATTGGAAAGTAATGAAATGAAAACTGTCCAGGCCATAATACCTTATAAGAGGAACTAGAGGAATCTATCAGGGTGGCGCCTCCCTTCCCGAGATAGATGTCCTAATGGAAATGATGCATTGGTGGATTGATTTGTTCTTTCCATCTTGGTCTAGACTTGGGAGTGGCTCCTTCATTGGACGTAGACCCTAAGTATAAATATGGCAACGGTTTAATACCAGAATTAGCCCTTAATGATAAAATAAAACAAAATATGAAAACATGTCCTTTGAAATGAAATGATAAGATATGAAACGAAATGAAATGATATTTATGTGTGTACGAAACGAGTTTTCCTTGGAAATGATTGAAACTAATTTGTGGTATAAAACTATGTTTTGCAAAGATGAAACATTTTTTATGAAAATGTGATAAATGTTTTGGGTCGTAAACCCACGTGGCTCACGAAACATTATTGTCTTACGTATATCTCTTTAATGCCATGTATCTCAGGCTACACTTAAGGAGAGAGGGTGGTAGATGGAAGTTAGAAGTCAAGTGATAGAGAATGGAGTGTAACTTGTTAAGTTCATCGTTAATTGTATTGATGTAATTCTTATTTGCTTGACATGGTTGTATTGATGCTTAATGGTTACACCCAATGTTTTAAATTTGTAAAAGTTTTTGTGGGACCGGTTTTTTGTTAAATGTGGGTTAACACCCGAATGTTTTTAAAACCATAGCATTTTAAAGTTTGAAAAAAATTAGGGTGTTACATTACTGTTCATTTCAGATTTTTTTTTTCTTTCTAGTAGTTATTTCTTGATTGCGACAGGGTACAATTGCTTGTAGGCCGGTGCATCAAGGTAACTTTCTTTTCTTTGTTTTTGTCTTTTAATTTCAAAATTTTCAAAAATTCAAAAAGATTTTCTTTATTTTTGTTTTTAAATTTCAAAAAATTTAAATTTTTCAAAAAGATTTCTTTATTTTTTTCTTTAAATTTGAAAATTTTCAAAAATCCAAAAAGATTTTCTTTATTTTTGTTTTTAAATTTCAAAAATCCAAAAAAAATTCTTTACTTTTGTCTTTAAATTTCAAAAACAAAACAAAAATTTTTACTTAACCCCTGATGTTCAAAGTAAAAACCATCATGGAATGAGGTTTTGTGAAAATCGTTTCCATGATTAATTTCATTATTACCTTGAGATTATGAGAAACTTGTTTTCCAAAAATTCTGAATTGACGGTGAATTCATTTACGAATTCTAGTTTGCAACTAAAAGAATTGATGGATGAAACATTATTTTGTTTCTATGTACCAACTTCATTTCGTATTTTATTTTTACCATATCTCTTTTCGCATTCCATGTAATCCCCTGATTGTCAAGTAAACGAACTTGATATAGGATTGCAAAATTATTTGTTTATGATCTTTTCGTTGTTATCACGACAACGATGGGAGAGACCCACAAAACAATACCTAAAAATGAATTGACGGTATCATCACTTTATCCATTTCTTTCGTCGATATCTCTATCACATTTCACTTACTACCCCTGAGGTTTCGAATAAAAAGATTTTGAAACTTATGGCGTTATAAAATTATGTGCTATGATCGCCTACTATCACCATAGGGTAACGTGATGCACCACCAATTTGAACGAAGATTTTACAAGGTCTAGTTAATGATTCAAGTCATTCTACCAGTGACTAGATTAAACTCTTTGTTGGGTTTTAGTTCAAAAATTAGTTTAAAAAAAACTACAAAGATCGGAAAACGGAAGACTTTATTTTAGAACATAACATAAACATTTTATACCCACCAAGGATCTTCTTGAAAGTTATGGAAAGATTAAATACCAACCATAGAAAGGATGACGAAATAACAACCTTTGTTATTCTTTGGGTCCTTTTGGGAGGCTTGGAAGTTGATGAAGAATGTGGAATCTTTGAGACACTAACAATGACTCAACTTGATGTAGATGCTAGTCCATAAACTTTTAACTCTTAAGCTTGAAGTTCATAACCAATATAAACTTCAAGAGAGCAAAAGATAAACAAGTATTCTTCAAGTTTTTAACCAAAAACTAGAGAGAAGTAAGAGGGGGAGAGAGGTCACAGTTTTTACACTAAAAACCCACCAAAAATGAAAGCCTTCATGTTATGGTTTTAAAGCAAAGGTAATACCCATAAGGTCTTAGCACTTTAAGACCTACCATGTCCCTAATGTTCCCCATAACTTTAAGTCATGCTAGCTTTTGATTTAAATAATCAAAAGGCCATGCTTCTTTTATTCATTCTTATAAAGATATAAAAGAAGACAAAAGTTTATAAAATTTGTAAACTTCTTTTATAAAATATAAACTTTGGTTTTTGGCTAAAAGGCAAAAGTCTTTCTAGTCCAAATAATGTACATGACTTAATAAATCATACCATATGATATATTATGTTACTTGCAATTGAAAATTAATATTTCCATGAAATAAATAATTTCCAATTAAATGTAAGAGTTTTATTGAATATTTATTAAAATCAATTTCTAATAAATAATCAATTATATCAAGTTGTTGTTAGTGTGACTCATTAGGATCATATGTTAATTAGCAATATCACTTTAATATGAATTCTGAGCATACTAGACCTTTCACTCTTCTTAACCTTGGTTACTTTTAAATGCTGGCAAAATAATCCTAATTGTAATTCCAATGGATACTATTTTGGCTGATGCAAAGCTAAAGGGTGGATTAGTGATTATGAAACTTCTACAAACAAATGGAATGTTTCAATATTGCAAAATAAAATCATGGCGCGTTTCTTGAAACTCAATGATGACAATTTACCATTTCAAACGACGTCTAAAAGTAGTTATACTTTTTCTGAGCTGGCGAATTTTTATTGGGTAATAATTGAAGACGTGATGGGCATGAGAATATTTGGCTGACATGGGCTGAAAAGAAATAAATGCGTGAGCAGAGGTTTTCTCTCTCTACTTTTTCAAAAACAATTCATATTCAAATGAAAACCATTTGATATCCAAGCCTATATAAATCTTTAGAGTTGTACATTATACTCTTTACGCTTACACAAGAATATACAGTCCTCTGCAATTCTCTCCATTTTTCTTCGATTCTCTACAAGTTTTCTTCGTTCTTAAACGGCTGGTTCTTCTGAGAACATTTCCTTCATGGATCATACCGCTTCAACAACAATGCTGAAGATCAAGGTTAATCAAAACATGGTGGCCTATTTGGATGCTTCAAAGTACAATCCTACTATACGTCCTTTGATTTAATGTCTCAAATTCTCTCCAGTGGCAAAACTTTTGTCGATGTTCGAGAAGGTTCCTTTTTCGTACCTTTTAGAGGCATATTCTACTGCTATCTATCACAGTTCTCAAGAGGCGGTTAATTTTGAAGTTCGTGGGAATAAAACTTCAATCTCAAAGGCGCATTTCTACAAGGTTCTAGGGTTTTCTTCTTCGGCTGATCTTATTCAACCTGAATCGATGTCTATTTCAAGTCTTATCTCGATGTTTCATCAAATGGGGTATAACTCTAATCTCTCTCTTTTATCCAAGTTTAATAAGACTGCTCTACCTCCCGTTTGGAATGCCTTGTTCACCATTTTATTCAATTATTTATTGGAGAGGGTTACATGCTCTGATAGTGCAAGCAAAACTTTTTATATTTTGACTCATGGCTTATTTTATGGGATGAAAATTAATTTTGGAACAATTTTTTGGAGCCAACTTACTCAAAGTGTGAGTTAAAACTCCAAGGATTCTTAAATTTCTTGTGCTAGATTTTGGTCAATTGTATTTCGAAGGGCATTAAATCATTATCATATGCCAGAAATGAAGGAATGATTGATTTTTGTGATTCCTAAAATGCAAACAACTACGCTTGTTACTTCAGATCCTAAAAAATTTGATTTTGTTGGTTCTATTTCGGAGGTTATGATGACAAAAGTTCCAATTGATAATGATATCATCAAATCTTACAAGCAACTTCCGAATTCTGGCATTCGTGAAATTCCTCCATCTCTTAAATATGCTCTTGAAATTGTTGACTTGCCAAAAAGAGGAGGAAAACAGGAATTACAGGCTACAGGAGGTGTTCCTCAGAAAAAGAAGCATCAACAAAAACCAAAGTATCGGAGAATGGTGATTAATGAAGATTCTGATGATCATACTCAAGGTAAGGATTTGGGGGAAGATTATTTTGTTCATCCTGATACGGTACACAATTCCAAACTCCCTCCTACGATTTCTAAACCAATTCTGAAACTTTCTACTTCACTGTCAACTCCACCCGAGTCTGATGTTTATGACAACATTTTGAAAGAACCCATTATTGGTCTTTCTCAAACTCCACCATCTTCACTTCCAATATCCACATCAGTTCCAGATAGTTCTTTTGTACCATCTATTTCACATTCCGTTTCGGAACCAACATCAATGTACAAACCACTTTGCCATTCCCGTCTCTGATCTTCTCTGATTCTACAACAACGACTCCCATTTCTCAAGCAACGCCGATTATTGATATTCCACTAGAAGTTCCTACTTTTGAATCCAAAAAGGTGGAGAATAGGACTTCAAACATCCCTGAGAACAAATCTAATGTGGACTCAAATGTTAACATCGGTGTGAACAATTCTAAACCTCCACCAACTTCAATTTTATCTTTGTCTCCAAGTTCTGAAGAAGATTTCCTTGTTGGTGATGATCCTGAATCTCTTAAAGGTTTTTCTTTTCCAAAATTCAATGTTCAAGTTGAAAGTGATGATAAAGTTAGCTTATCTACACCTATTACTTGTGGTGAATTTCATGATCTGAATAAGAAGCTTGATCAGATTCTTCTTCATACAAATTCCTTATCAACCACCAATTGACAAAATATGGTTACTACTCATCAAGTAACCATTAAAATGTTAACTAAATCAAATGCTGATATTTTTGAAAATCACAAGAAGCTTACTGTTGAATCAACTCATAAGATAGTAGTAGTTGAAGGCAAAATTGATAAGGTTGTCTCGGATTTCAAAAAGATGAATTCTGAAATGCAAAAGTTTATGGATGCATTTCAAGCTTCATTTGATAAAAATGTTGCAGATGTTAACAAAGCCATTGAAGGATTTTGCACATCTCTTCAAAATGAGAAGGAAGATCTGTCTGGAATTCGTTTTGGAATTCAGAAAGATAATGTTGATCATCACACATCAATTGCAAATTCAATGTTAAGTTTGAAAAATGATCTTGATCATGAAAATGGGATCATGAATGCTCTTGCTGAAGCAACTCAGAAAACCAAAGTTCAAAAGGAACAACTAACGCATGCAATTATAGAGCTTAACTGAGTAAATGAAGAATTGCTCTTGGTCAAAGGTCTGAACTTTGAAATCAATCAGTGTTTGGTCAAAATTGTTGAGAGCAAGGATGCTCCTTATGCTGATTATACTTCACAAATTATTGATCCGATAATGAAGCCAGTTCTTGAAAAGCTAAATGAAGTTCTAAATGTTACGTGTAGCATTGCTACTGCACAACAAGGGGAGATGAGGAAAAAGAGGAACAAGAACAAGAAGCTACTGAAAATGAAGTTCCTGTTGATAATCAAATTCCAGAAGTAAATTTGAGAAGTCCTTATGAAATAGGAAAAATGGCCAAGTATAATGCTCCAAAAGTTGTTCTTGAAAAGCAAACTTTGAAGCAGAAATTGGATAATCTAAGGGAAGTGAAAACTGGTCGGAAGGGTAATGTATCTTCCGGATCAGGTAAATGAAAAGTAAATATCATTTCAGAACATGAAGATGAATTGAATCTGAAATTTTCTGAATCTGAGTTGAAAGAAAAGTAGAAGCGTGATAAACAACTTGATGATCTGTATGCATTGAAGGCTAAGATTAAAGCAAAAGAGGAAGCTAAAAAGAATGCTAATGAGAATTGATGAGAAGAAGGCTATGTTCCCTGGATTGACTGTAGATAGGATTAAAAATAAAGCCATTGATAATTTGAATCTATATTGGTTAGAGCCTCATACTTCTTTTGAAACTACAAATGAGATGGACAGTCAGTTTGATTTTCCGATAACTGCTAAAGCTTTCATGTTTCATTGTTTCGAATCAATTCAGAAAGCTCCTCTTTCAGAAAAAGGGATTAACAAGAAGCTGTTTACTTTTTATGTGAAAAATGCAAAGCCTCAGTTTGAATCTTGGAGTTTAGAGAGAATCATTGGGTTAAAATTTGGAAAACTAATGACTGTTAATGGTTTATAAATATTGGTTTAAAAGTTTACTGAGGCAGTAATCAGACTTTGCATGAACTTTCATTGGCAGATATTCTAATCTTAAATCCTTATGATTGGATATCTCTGTTCAACTTTATTGCAAAAGATTTCGTGGAGTATGATCCTATCTTGATGTTATTGAGAAGAATGATAAGGGTTATATTCTTGAAATTGCAAAGATGGATCATGAAATTGCATCGGTTCTCAATCGGAAGCCTATCGTGAAACCAATTCCAGTTCCTGATAATGTCAATCAATTTTCTTTAGAGTTTATTGAGAATCACTGATGGGGAACTGCTTAAAAGATGAAGGAGAAAGAAGAAGTGAAGCGTTGTATGTTGTTCTTAAGAGATAAATATCTATATTCCACTTTTATTCTAAATCAAATTGTTGCAAAGGTTGAAGCAAACAAGAAAAATAAAGCAGGAGATATGAAGTGTGTTGCAGATATGATCAAATGGTGGATAGTCATTCAGACGACTATTGAAATTCATTTTGAAGGTGTTTGAAGAGAAGGAAAAAGAGGAAGAACAGACCACAGAAGCAACTTAGCACAAAGGGGGAGATTGTTAGGATTCTGTTGTAGGTTGTGTCTAAGTTGTATTTGGTTACAATGTTTACAGTCTTTTCTTTTATTCCTAAATGGTTGATGTATTTTTGATTTTGGAATATGTATTTTATCTTAGGTTTGTAGTTCTGAACTATCGACTTAGGATTCCTTTCTAGTGCTCCTTGGATGCCTATATATAAGAGTATTAGTTTGAAGAGTAGTAAGAGTTTTCGTCTACAGAATAGTTCTGCACTTCTTTACAACGAATTGTTCTTTCTTGAACTACTAATGCAAATAGATCTTATTTATTTTGTTATGTTCATCCATTTCATCCAAATCTTCATATGATGTTTTCATTCTAGAATTTATCGTTCCTACAAATTCTATCATCACTGAATTTGGGTCGTTACAAGTTGGTATCAGAGCCTTGGTTTGAGGGATTCGGGCACACTTTCGGGATTTGTTAGAACTCAAACTAAGGAAATGAAGTATTTTCAAAAGAAATTAGTTTCTAAGAAGATTTTTACTAGGTTGAAAGGGGTGCAATGCGCGCAATTAGCCGTGCTCAAGTAAGTGGTTCCCAAAATACCCATACCCATTTATGTCATATATGTAAATTGCATGCTAGAGTAAGGCTAAGGATACCTTCAGGAATTATATGATAGAATTGTATGATTTATGTGATGCCTTATAGCCTAGGAGGATTGGATGCTATATGTTGCTTGGAATTGATATCAACTCAGTTAATTGCTAAGTGTATGCTTTAAAAGTTGTATACGATTAGGTTCATGTAGCCCTATAATGATACGTTTAGCCTCATTTCGTGTTCTTTGTTTGGTTGTGGATTTAGGGTAGAATCATTATTCGACAGTCTATGTGATCCCATTTTGTTTACAACTTTCATGCATAAGGCAACCAACAGTGTTGGTTGAGGTTCTCGGTATAGCAGGGCGGATGGATTAAGAATTCCTAGGAGAACCTAAGAATGCCATAGTAGTATTTTATGTTGTTATCATAGTGATAATGTGTATAGATCTGGTGTGGTGATTTAATGGATTCGGGATGGTTCTTGAGGAAAGTACAAATAGGTGTGGAAGCTAGTATTGGGCTCGTTCTATTCCAAGCACAAGATCTATACTTGAGACAAGAACGATCTTAGAACTTCTAAGGGTCTTGTAGAGAGGAAGTCTCCTAGATATTTTTCTAATCGTTTGTATGTTTGTATTTCAGTCAATTTCGAGCATGGTGTCCACTCGAGGAGGGGCTTCTGGATCTGGTTCAGGCGTTGGTGTCGAACCCATTGATGAGCGGTTACGTGAGTTTATCACTTCAGAGATCACCCGCGATATCATGGAGGCCATCCTATGATTTTTCAATACCATCAAGGATGGGATTATGGAGCTTCTGGATGGGCGACTCGGTGCCCTTCAGGCAGAGATCGCTTCGGGACAGTTAGGAGCTCGAACTCCCTTATTTCGGGAGTTCAAGGCTTGTGGAGCTCGAGATTTCTCTAGGCCTCAGGACCCTATTCCCAGCCATCGAGGGATCACTGACATAGAGAATGCTCAACGAACGAGCTTCTACGCTGAGGGGAGAATGTCAGATTTACCTCCTACCTTCTAAGAGACCGAGTCTGTGGCTGATGGGAGGAGGTCGGTCGGGCTGTGGGGATTGAGGCGGTGGTGGCCATGTCTTGGGGGTAGTTTGTATTAATATTTCATGAGGAGTTTGCGCCAATGATTGAGGTGTAACAATTGGTGAGGGAGTTTCAGGACCTTCATCAGACTACAGAGACTATGGAGGAGATCACCACCACGTTCCGTGAGAGGGCCCCGTTGGTTTCGCAGTATGCTGCGGACGAGGAGATGAAGAAAATAAGGTATCATGACATGCTAACAGATGAGATCAGAGAGTTTAAGAGCCATTCGTGGTGCAAGACCCTGAATGATATGATTGCGAGGGCCTAAGAATGGGAGATCGAGTTGGAGCTTCAGACGAAGCGCAAGCCAGAGCAGGTGCAGACAACTGTGGGTCGGGATAAAAAGCCGATACTTCTGATTCACATACCAGAGGTCAGCAGGGCCAGAGCTGTTGCGACAAGTACGACAAGCCGCATGGTGGGGCATGTCGAGCAGCGGGTTTAGGTTGTTTCAGATGTGGTCAGTGGGGTCATATGAGTAGGGACTGCCCTCGGGGTGCACTGCTTTTCTTTCATTGCAATCAGATCGGCCATAAAAAGGCCGATTGTACAAGATTGATAGAAGGGGCAGTGGCGGCATCTGCACCAACCACCTTGAAGATTACCAATGGCCGCCAGGGCAAGGCGGAGACACCTGTGGTTAAGAGCAGGGCATTTCAGTGTACTACCGATGAGGCTCGAGCAACACTGGATGTGGTTACCGGTACATGATTTTATCATATCTTTTATTGATTTCTTTATTTATGCTTATGTTATATATGATATTATATAGGGACATTGTTAGTTAATGGTATGACTGCTCATGTTCTGTTTGATTCGGGATTCTGGAATATCCGTTGGAGGTTGAGATTGTTGATGATCGTTCTGTGAGTGCTTCGAGGATTCATCATAGGTGTGTCTTGAACCTGTTCAGCAAGATATATTCTATTGATTTGGTATTGATTCCTCTGCGAGTTTCGAAGGTTATTATAGGGATGGATTGGTTGGGTCCCAATGGGGCCATCGTTGACAGTGAGCGCCAGTTAGTGAGTGTTTGAACCCATTTATTTGTATTGCAATTTGTATCCTAGACTTTGATAATTATTTTTTTAACTAAAAGGGTATTAATTATTAAAGATTTAAATATTGAAAATACTAAATGAATTTCATTAAAATTTTGTAGATGAAAAAAAATCCGATCTCATAACCATGCATCATCTTTCATTTGTTGATCTACAAGAGTATATAATATTCAATGGATACAATTTCAATGAATGGGTTCATGTCTTGAGAGACATTCTAAAGAGAGATCATAAATCGTACATTCTTAAAGGCCTTATTCCTAAACAACCTGCACTTACCAGTAGAACTGGACATAATGTTTGGTGGAAGCATTGTTGTGATGCTCACAATGTCTCTGACATCATACTGAGAATAGTTATGCCAGGCATTCGGAGGGACTTGGAAAACTTTGAAGCATATCACATGTTTCGTCAGGTGCAACAGATATACCTAAAATACAGTGATATTTTGTATGAACCAGTTCAAACACAGGAAGAATGTAATGCTGACTATATGCCCTAAGAGGCCCTTAATTCATGGAAAAGATACATTTAGGCCCAAGAAATCCAAGAATGAGCATAAAGATGGGTATTGTTTCTTCTGTAGAGAAACATGACACTGGAAGAGAAATTATTCTTCTTATCTGAAAAGAACTGGTCAGACCAGTCATTTAGGTATATACTAGATAGTACTTATACTTTTCAAGTAACACTCAAGTACTTTGTACTTAAATGCTAATCTAATATTTGTAAAAGGCTTACAAATATTCAAGAAGAGTAAGCATCTAAATATTCAAGAAGAGTAAGCATCTGAGCACACACAAGTTGTAACTTCACAAGTGGAGTTTATTATGTATGCTTACAACATAAAATACTTGTATTATAAAACAATATTTTTTTGGAACAATATATGTTTTAAATTTAGCCTATCTAAGTATGTGTCTAGGTTAATTTATTAATGATTGATTATTTACTTAGTCGTTTTTCATAACGACCAAATACATATTCTGAAATGATTAAATTTTGTTTTGGGGAACTAGATCTCTTAATAGAATTATAAAGTAAATATCAAGTTTTTTTCTAAATAATAAGTTTATATGCAAACACATTGATTCAAACATGATTTAAATCAAACTTATCTATGACATTGTTATCTTTATTATATAAATAAATTACACATATTTCAACTTCAAGAAATGGATTTTTGAAAGTAAATAATATAATTTATTTGACATATGTGAATCTTATTTATGTATAAAAGATTACAAATTATATTTTTACAAAATTGTAGAGAAAATAATTATTAAGGAACTATACACTGTGATGTATGACTTCCATTCTAATAAATGTTTAGATTTAGCGCAAGATATCTAATCGACTTTATTAACAACTACAGTTGTTGTAATTATATTTTACATGTTAAAAGATAATCGTGAAACCTTTTTTGAAGTTTTCAAATATAAAATTGAGATACAATTCAGTAATATCATCTAAAGCCTTAGTGATAATAAATGATGAACTAAACTTTACTAGATATGATTTATTTTCTAATCGGTAGAGATTATCTTCATTTATCCTTTTGAAATTATGTCTTAATAATTATCACTTATATATTGAATACAAACACTAACTAAGAAATAGATAAAACATTTTATAAGATTTAGTATGAAAAGACTTCATCCATATCTTACTTAATGTTTTAGGATTTGAAATCTATGTCAGCCTGAAGCTTCTAAATCTAAAATCTACTAAATAGAAATTTGTAAAATAATATAAAAGGGTGCTTAGATTATTTTTATATAAACCTACCAATAATAAGTTCTCTTATTCCTCTGAAAGTTGAGTTATCAAAAAGCAAGCTTCTAATGGCAAAACAAGTGGGAGACACATGAAACTTGAAGCAGCTCAAGAACCATAACATGATGTAGCAACAGTTGACACTAGTTTTAACAAGAAATTGTTAAACATGAATAATAGCTATTCATAAACACAAATTGTTCAAATATATAGTAGAAGTCATCTATAACATGAGAAATATGGAATATCTCATTGATGAGTTCTTCTTGATGGTTTCTAGAAAATTCACCAACTACTAAAATGTTAAATTAGAAAATAACTTAAAACTAGATTACAATCTCTCTCTCTCTCTCATTATCAAAACCTACATGTTTCGATGTCATATATATATATATATATATATATATATATATATATATATATATATATATATATATATATATTCGATAATAGGATCCTAGTTTGTATCTACCTAGAAGACAACTTGCCAATAAAAGACTTGCTTGTTCCTAAGCTAACCAATTTGTTTGAGCCCTAAAAGATTTCTTTGGTTTCCTTATTGCTCAAGGAATATCCCTTCTTACACCTCATCGTGTACGGAAAGGGTATAACCGGAAATTACCAATACATACGATAGAATAACACATTTAAAATTTTTAATGAACTTATATATTTATTATAAATATGATATCATAGAAGGAAAGTCCTGACCGTACTAAAACAAGATTCTTGTTCTTGTTTTTAGCATGTCTTATTGGTCTTCTTTTGCAACAAATGATAGACTAATATTAATTGACGACGTTGGTTGCCATTCTTTATCATCATTAATGATCTTTTTCCCTTACCTCCATTTGATTTGAAGATTATTATAAGTTGTATGATTATCTTATTTTATGTTAGCCTTTATATTAAACACAGAGTAATAATGAGAGGGGGAGGTGGGGCATTGACAGTCGGTATCGACTTGGGCATGACATATTAATATGTTATTGTATGTAAACACAACCGAATCGATATCATAATAAATAACCAACAAAAAAATGTCAAAAATCACATTGCAAAAAAATAAAGATATACTTTCAAAACCCTTAATATTACGGTTATCAATTATGTTTGTTGGTTGTACGTCAAAAACTAGCAAAACATTAATATTTGTAAAGAACCATTGAATCTATATTAAATATTCAATCATAAAAAAATAAAATATACCTGCAAATGTTTATTGGTATGCTTTTCGTCAGTAAAAACATTTTCGCGAGTTCGTCGATGGTTATTGTGTTAAATTTTGTAAAAAAAAAATGATTGTCTGATAACTTATATGGTGATAAATCTAGAATCGATATTGTATTTACTTGAATAAGATTATTTAAAAGCAACATAAAAGTGTATAAATATAAAAATGGAAAGTGAGGAGAGAGAGGAGACTTTCCATGAATGGAGGTGGAATGCTCCACGTCGACCTTCTCTTTTTATATTTGGAAAAACCTCGTACATTTCCCTTGCCGACACTTCAACATCCGAGAATGCACACCTTCTTTGTCTTTTTCATAATTTTTGACCTTTTCGAACCACAAACATCAGCCCTCCCCAGTTCTATAAGGGTATATACACACCCGATTTTATTTAATAATTTGTGCTTTCCAAATCAAAACTTTAAGATTGATCTTGATAAAATTAACTATTTCAATTTTTGTATCTTAATTTTTAAAACAACGTGACTAACAAAAGCATAATATGTAAAGATATTGATTTAATAGTCTTTGGGTTGTTTAGTAACATATGAACGAAACAATTAGATGTTATTTTTTAGGGAAACGATTTATACATGACAAAAAATATTCGTACATATTATTTATGTTTATATAGAATTGTATAATATAATATTTTTAAATAGAAATTGTTATGTAAAAAGAAAAATTGTTGTATACGAATCAATTGTTTTTCAATCAACAAACATTTAGGATGTTTAGTAAGTCTCATATTAAGACTCTCTCTGACGAGTTAAACAATTTACTGCAACAAAATATGTAAATTTTGTAATTGCAATATAATAAAACATCCATTTAATAGTAGGCTTATCGTCATAAAAGCCCCCAATTTTACAAAAAAAAAACTGTTCTACCCAAAGACGCTCTTTTTTCTAAAGATGACTCACATCTGCCCCTTTTGTTTCATTTAATGTTTTTCACCGATTTCCCCATTTTGCAACCGGTAAACCTTGCAAAGATAACGGGTAAAATCTCTCCGTTAACATGTACAGTCTGTTAGACATTAAGACGCACACCATGCCAATCTCCCATGCTAATTTTTAGACGAAGGAAGCTCAAACGGGTATCTCTCTCCGGTGAAGGAAACTATCAAGGTTTTCAAGCTTTTTCTTTGTATGAAGTTAGGGTTTTGAAGCATTGTTAGCATAAGAGGGTTTTTGAAGAGGTAAGAAATTATGGTCCTTGATCATGTTTTTGTAACGTCCCAAAAATTAAGACTAAAAATTTCGAATTTTAAATTAATAAAACCATTATCCAAAACAACATCATAGAAACCATGGTGAATCAAAGTGTATCAATAAACATCCACGTACATCAAAGGGATATATAATGTGGAACAATGTGGTGTGAGCATTGCAATCATCCCGGACTCTTCCCCTCCGAACCAGAAGTACCTAAAACATAAACTGAAAACCGTAAGCACAAAGCTTAACGAGTTCCCCAAAACACCACATACCATACATATCAAACATATAATGGGCCCCGCCCGTCATCCCCCCCCCCCCAACATCGGGCCCTGTCGGGCATCGAGCCCCGCTCGGAACAGATTTGTTAGTCAGGCCCCGCCCAGTATACATACAAACATATAAACACATGCATAAAAATCATAAAGATAAATAACATACAATGTAATCATCAGGCCCCGTCCGACATTGGGCCCCACCCAGTAAAGATATAAACACATAACACATGCAAGAGTCACGTAGACAACTAGCATCCTACACATAATAAACCATGGGCCAACATTGGTGCCTTCGACCTGATAAACACATTGAGGAAACTACCCTCTAGCTGCTGAATCTCTCAAATAAATTTCGGTCTGCTGGTCCGGAAAATCCCTGCGCTAACATCATCAAATAATATCCAATTAATAGTTGGATCTCGACCCATAATAAAGAATCTTAAGTTACTTGTCCAACTTCCAGGGTAAAAGACCATTTTACCCTTTTCTTACTTGTCCCAAAACCAAGGCCCAACCTATTTACTCAAAATGCCCATATTCCTAAATGGCATCCCAAGGCCCAACTTCCAAATTGGGCCTAAAAATCATCATGAACATAATCCCAAGACAGTTCATAGTCTATACATGGCCCAAATTCAGAAATCCAATGACCCAACAAGGCCCAAACCCTAAAAGCCCATAATATGGCCCAAACCCGAGGAAGTCAACCCAAAAGTCAACCAGTTGAGTACGCTGGACATACTCAGACTTACACTTGGCGTACTCCTTCCAGGGCCAGTACGCTCAGCGTACGAGCTAAGTACGCCACGCGTACTCCGCAGACAGCTAACCCAACTCATTAAGCACTTATTATGTTAAGCAAACATGTCAAACTTTCATATCTGATTCTAGAAGGTGAGTTAGCACATAAAGTTGGCAACTTTACACCCATGCATGATTTAATAAGACCCAAAACTCAAAAGAAACCATAAGAAAGAGCCTAACGCATGCATGGACCAAAATAACTCATAAAGGTTGCATTTTTATGGACAAGGGACCTCATTCGTGTTAAGATCTAACCCCCATGGCTTGTGGAGTAGACCATAAACTCAACTTTAGATCAAAAGAACCAAATATACATAGATAACACCCTAAGTTAGACCTAGCATAAAGAATCATCAAGATGGGAGCTTTTTACCTCAAATGACTTGCTAAGATGAAGATGAATCTAGATCTACAAGCTCAAGCTACTCCCAAGCAACCTCCAAGTGTTCTTATTATTCTACTTCACCAAAAACACCACCACAACTCACTTTCAAGCTCAAAACTCACAAATGATACTTAGGGCTTCGTTTCAGGGTAGAGGGTGATGAAGGCTGACCAATAGAATGTCCAAGTGTGGTATAAGTTGCTTAAATAGGGTGCAAATCGTAAAAGTTAGGTTTTTCCCCTGCCTTGCGTACGCCATGCATACTCCCACGTACGACCAACATATGTGGGTTCATGCGCGATCCAGAAATGGGCCAGTACGCTAAGCGTACTCAGAGAGTACACCCCGTGTACTAGCTAGGGACTAAAATGAGATAAATTTATGCATTTAGGGTTAAAAAGGATACATACTAGATCTCAAAAGTTACAATTCTCTCCCACATGAATTAGACTTCGTCCTCGAAGTCCGCCGCCCCAAATAACTCTGGGTAGTGCTCCCTCATCTCGTCATTCGGCTCCCACGTCCATTCTGAACCCTTG
This sequence comes from Lactuca virosa, assembly GCF_052849685.1. Lineage (NCBI taxonomy): Eukaryota > Viridiplantae > Streptophyta > Magnoliopsida > Asterales > Asteraceae > Lactuca > Lactuca virosa. The sequence continues at coordinate 35,826,058 of NC_136434.1, forward strand.
CGGTGCTGCCACTGAACTTTCACCAACTCAACAACCTTGTTCCTCAAGGTTTTCGTCTTCATGTCAAGAATCGCCACCGGTCTCTCGATATGTGACATCCCCATTTTCACGGCCATAAAAGACCGATTTTGTTTATGCTTTGTTTAAAAATCAGAGTAACATTTTAAATAAAAGTGTTGCGGAATTTGTTCCCAAAATAAAATATGGTAAAGATTTATCAACGCATTTCTGTAGAAATGTATTTCATTAAAAACCTCGGGATGTCATGTTCGATACAGATCAAAAGCATAAACAGTACAATATAAGCCTTACTACATTTATTCATATCTACAGGCCAATATCTGTAATCTCTCATCCCAAACATCATATCTATGCTCGTGCACCACTACCTGTAATACAAGAAACTGAGTGGGTCAGGCTTGGGAGCCTGGTGAGCACATAGGGTTTTCAACCCACAATAAATAAGTTTATTAATTTCATCAACCAACAATAACCCGATTACCCGTTCTCGTTATCCTCACTTTACGTCCCTAAACACATATCATAAGGGACCTAGCCTAAGGATCATCATCGGGGATGGACACTACTACTAAGGGGGTCCCTCAGCAATAAATGTCCTAAAGGCAACCATGAGGGGGATGGAGTACACTGGTGAACACATCGTTCACAAACACCTACAGGTTGTGAGCCTGCTAGCGTTCCACTGGACTGTCTAGAAGAGTCTGTGGTTGTCATCCATACTCCGCTAGATGACAGAATCAACAACAACAACATCGAGGCCTCTCATTATTTTATCACACATCGTCTATTACATCTACCCATGTTTTACCCCAACATTTTGTAGATATAAAATACATATACAGTTTAAATCATTTAAAACATGTATAAAAATCTTTCATCAGCATAGACAACAAGTGTTCAGACAATATGCACACATAGCACGTAATTTATATTAAATACTTCATATCTATGTGTAAGCTGAAAGTGACTATGCACTCACTTGTTAAGGTGGTGACTCGGAACTCGGACAGCGCTTCGTTATCTCAAAATAAGTTTTCCCTTGACAAAACCTAGTATCAATACCACTAGGGTTTAGTCTAACGTTAACCGCGACCAATTAATAGTCTAGCTATTATTATTATTATTATATAAGCGTTAAACAACACTCTATATAACTCATAATAATAGCCCAAATAATTATTTTAAGGACCTAATAACATTACTATAATTATTTAAAAGCTATATTAAAAATTTCATAGGCGTAGCTCACTTACAACGGATTTTAAAGAAAACCAGGCTTCGCTTGGAGCAGCGTTTCCGAACCGAAAGACCCTTTTTCTCGGGACTCCGGGAGCCTCGGGGCTTCCTTCGGGTGCTAGGGGGTTTACCTAGGCTTAGGAGGGGTTTAGGACCCTTAGAGAGATAAAGAAGTTAGAGAGAGAAAAAATTTTTGGTGTGAGAAATTGGGCAGCCTCGGCCCTCTATTTATAGCCCAGACTTCGGACTTACGCTGGGCGTACCGAAGCCTTACGTTGGGCGTAAGTTCGGATAAGGTCTCCACGTGTTGCAGTTTCGGTGGTGCTACGCGTTCACTCCTCGGACCACACAAGGCCGAAGTATGTTGGGCGTAATTCATTTCGGACGCGGGGCGTAATGCGAGGGTGGCATGTCGTAATCCGAAGCATGTTCCGTGATCAGCGATGGATGGCCCAGATCGAGCCACATCATCGGTTTCGCTATAGGCTTCGCAAATTCAAGTGCAAACTTTAAAAATTCGTAACTTTTGCGTACGAGCTCCGTTTTTGACGTTCTTTATATCCACGCGTAGGCGGGAACGTACTCTAAAACTTTCTTTTAGACTCCGTCGGCTAATTTTGAATTTATTTTAAAAGTTATATTATTAACAGGCTGGGACAGGATTGGTCCGTTAAAATCTCATAACTTCTTCATCCGACGTCCGTTTTCGTCTGTCTTTTTATCGTTACGCTACTATTAACGAGATATTCGATTCTTGTTTAGGTTGTGTCGGCTAAAAACCGCTCGATCTAATATTCGAACTTCGGGCTGTACACTGCTAAGCCGAAACTTCGAAAAATCATAACTTCTTCATACGAAGTCAGATTTGGGCGTTCTTTTTATGGACGCTCACGATTTAACGTTTTCTACGACTTTCGTTTAGATCGCTAAGGCTAAAAGTCGCTCTATCGTAAATTCACTATTTACGCTTCCCGGTGTCGTGCCGGTTCCGTCGCGAAACTTCGATGAGTCATAACTTCTTCGTTATAACTCGGATTTTGGCGTTCTTTATATCCCCGAAACCCTTGTTTCGACCACTAAAACTTTATGTAAAGATATCGGGCTTATCTCACACTTTAATTTTGACGCTTATTTTTATCCTTTATTTATTATTCATTTATAAATAAGTAATAAGCACACAAATACACATAATTCACATAGTATTCCAATATTTCATTTTTATTATTTCAAAAGAGTTACAATAGTTGACCTAGACTATTACATCATCTAAAATGCTTAGCCCCGAAACCCGGGCGTTACACGATATAATTCAAGCGATCATCCACCTGAATATCCAATGGAACCACCGCAGAATTATCCACTAAATATTTCCATAACTTAGAGATGTGGAACGTGTTATGGATCTGACTAAGATCCTCGGGAAGATCCAAGTGATAAGCAAACCGACACACCTGGGCCAAAACCCAGAAAGGACCAATGTACTTGGGGCCCAACTTGCCCCTCTTCTTGAATCGGATGACACATTTCCAATGTGACACCTTCAGGAGAACCATATCCCCAACCAGGTACTCTAGATCTGATCGATGCTTGTCGACATAGATCTTCTGCCGACTCTGAGTTGTCTGGAGTCTACCCCGAACTTGCCGAATCAACTCGATAGTCTTGAATACCACTTCGGTACTCCCCATAACTCGTTGACCGACCTCACCCAACATATCGGGGTCCTGCATTTCCTACCATAGAGCATCTCAAAAGGAGGTCAATCAATGTTGGCGTGATAACTGTTTTTATACGAAAATTCCGCTAACGAAAGATATGTATCCCAACTCCCACTGAAATCCAATACACACGCCCGAAACATTGATGGATTTTGAGCATTCTAACACTCCTAAGGTGTACATGCAACCCTAGAAACCTTGGATCTATGTTTTACTAAGATACATGCAAATTTGATTTTTCCAAGGTTCTTAACCTAACTAGCATGGCATGGGGAACTTGAATCATAAAATCTAGTAGAAGAACATACCTTTCTTGTTGCTTGGATTCCTTAAGAACTTTGTGGCCTAGCACCCCAAATGTGATGCCTCAAGTGTTTCACACAACACCACAACTCTTGGAATAACTTTGAGAGAAGTACACACACACTCAAAATCGGCTAGCCCTCTTGTTCTACACTTAGTACCGATTTTGGTAGCCCATGGGGTCCTTTTATAGTTGTGTCACAAGTAGGGTTACACCATGTAAATCCTAATTGACATGGCTTTTCATTTCCTCCATGATCCATGGGTTTAACCTCCATGGACCATCCATGGAGCACCCTATGGGTTTTAGCCCAATTCAATAAACCATGGATCATTAGCCCACTATATAAGAATGGATGATTTACACAATCAACCCCATATATTTAATTAGTCTCTTTTTTTATCACTAAATTAATTCCAAATTAATTCTTGATCAATACTAATTAAATAATATTATTAATATATTAGAACTTATAATATATTAATAAACCATAAGTGTCATTTTTCTCATTTTGTCTATCCAAGTGTCATGATGCCATGCAACCCAAATGGACCATGCCAACCGGGTCAAGTACATACCAGACTTAGTTATGGACTTAGACACCTTATCCAACAGTCTCCCACTTGGATAAGTCTAATAACTATAACTGCAAGTATGACTTCAGGAACCGATCAACAATCGTAGATCTTTCAAAGTCCTGCGGAACTAAGATGACGTGCCATTTAAGATAAATGATCATATAGTCCTCTACTCTCAATATATCAGCCGGACAAATACATGGAACAATGTCATACTTATTGTCCAGCGGTTTGTTTCCCGATTTCCGATTTGTTTGACATAGAACTAACCTGAACACATCAATTTGGTTCTGATCAGGCCCGATAGATAGGTCAAAACAAAATCATCGAGGGGCCCAAATATCGCTTTTAATCCTCCATGGACTAAAAGTAACAAATAAACTTCGAATCATATGCTTGTTGTAACATCCAAAATTCTGGTATGCCTTGAGACCCTAAAGAATGATAATTTTTGCATAAATAGTCCCTTAAGTACGCTGGGCGTACTTAAGTGTACGCTTAGCATACTGCATGGAAATGGTCGCGGAGGAATCAGGGTACGCGGGGCGTACCTTAAGTTACGCGGGGCGTACGCCCCAGGGACGCAAACCCTAAATTTCCGGACTTCAGGCCTATTTAAACAACTTTAAGTCCCTTGGACTAAACCCTAGAGAGCCTCCACAGCCTTAGAACGTCCATATACTCCTAAAAACCTTGTGAGATCATTCTTAAGCCTTAAAGAGTGCATTTGTGGCATTTTGGTGTGTATTTCAAGAAGAAGGGTGTGGTCAAGCAAGCTTGGATCAAGTGGGTGCTTCAAGATCCTGCACCAAAAGCATCTTGCAAAGCTTCTGGAGGTAAAAAGCTTGCATATTTCCTTTCTAATCTTTAGATCTAGCTAGGGTTTTGGTGGTTTGTCCCTTTTATGAACTTTGGACCTCTTTTGTTGAGTTAAGCCTTCCCTTTTGATATGAAAGTCAGATCTGAGGTCCCCTAGTCATTTAGAAGTATAAAAATGGAAGCTTGATGAGAGTTTTGACCTCATGCTTGGGTAAAAGACCTTGGAAAGGTCTTAATGGAGTGGTTGGGTGTGTATGAGACATGCAAGGGCATAAAGTTGCCAACTTTATGCCTTGGGACATCTTTTCAGACTTGGATCTAGCTTTTGGACGTGAGGGATTCGAGCATTAAGCGCTTAATGGGAAAAGTGCTTAATACGGTCGTACGTTGGGCGTAACTGTCTGTACGCAGCGCGTAGTCGCTAGACCTTCAGTACGCTGCGCGTACCAGGGAGGTACGCTGGGCGTACGCAGCTCAGTTGGGCCCTAAGCTGTTTTGGGCCTTTGGGCCTTTGGGCCTTTGGGCCTCATTTGGCTGATGAGCTTGATTAGATTCTGTACGATTGAGGCCTTTTCATCTGTTTGGGCCGATGACTTATTGGTTGGGCCTTATTGGGCCAATAGGCCCATTAAGGATATTGGACTTAGATTTTGGGGCCCAGTTTGCAAGAAAGGGGTAATTGGGCCTTGGGGGTAGAGTTTGAAGGTTGGGCCTTTCCTTGGGTAATTTATGGTCTTATCATTGATTATATATTATTGTTATTATTCAGTTTGGGAGGTTGCGGATTATTGGGAGGGCAGTATTCATATTCATCGGACAGAGGTGAGTCTTTTCACCATACCTATGGGTCTACGGCACCAAGGCCGGCCCAATATGTGATCATGTTACGTGTGTGTTATTCATTTATGAAATGATATGTTATGTGATATTATGTTGGTATGGAAGACCCCGGGGGGAGCCCGTGGCATTGGATATAAGACCATGTGGGGTAACCCATGGCAGTCCTAGGTAAAGACCATGTGGGGTAGCCCATGACATTGGATGTAAGGCCATGTGGGGTAGCCCATGACGGTCCTAGGTAAAGACCATGTGGGGTAGCCCATGGCATTCTTGCTGAATCATATTGCATAGTTTATGTGGCATGTTTATAGCTTATTTAGCTATTAGTATATGTGTATGTGAATGTGTGTGGTATGCTCTGGGAAACTCACTAAGCATTTCGCTTACAGGTTGTTGATTTGTTTCAGGTACTTCTGAGCCTAAGGGCAAGGGCAAGGCGTGATGACGTAGCGTGCACTCTATCTCTCTTTTGATGTGTTTGGGACCCTCTGATGTTTTAAAAAGGAAAAACAATGATGTAATGAATGTTGGTTTGAACACAAATGTTTTGGGATTATATGGTTTATGAGATTGGTTTTGGTTAACTAAAAATGAAAATTTTTCTTGATAAAATTGGGTCGTTACAAGTTGTTATCAGAGCCTTGGTTTGAAGGATTCGGGCACATCCTCGGGTGTGTCAGGACTCAAACTAAGAAGGTGATAAAATGTTTTCAAAAGTAACCAAAAAGGAATTAAAAGAAACCCAAAAGATGAGAGTGCGACGCGCGTGATCAGCCGAGCCAAGTAAGTAGTTTCCCAATTTAAATAGCCATGCTATACTGATATTTGAGTCTTGTTGCTTATATGGCACTTGCTATGTGTATGCTTTTAGAATTATATACGGTTAGGAGCTTATAGCCTCTGAATGATTGATTTGGCCTTATTTTCTTTTCCTTGTCTGGATGTGGTGTTAGGGTAGAATCTCTTATTCAAAAGTCTATTTGATCCTTTTTGTATATAATTTGCATGTATAAAAGCAGCCTGTTGTGATGGGTTTGATTGTCATGGGTAGGACAAATCATAGGGCAACCCAGGATTTGTTTCGGGTGTTAGTTGTGGATTATGGTATTGTAATGGGTTGTATTGGAGTGATTAGGTAGAGCAGTGGGGGAAAGGTACAGGTAGGTGTGGAAGGTAGTATTGGGCCCGTACTACTGGAAGCGCATGACCTGTACCCAAAGCCATGTTTTACCTGGGGCTCCAAAGGGGAGGGAAACCAGTGTAAAAGAACCATCGTTATAGGTATGCTGATCATTATATTTATATATTTCAATTCAGCATGGTGATGACACGGTTTGGAGCAGGGGGATCAGGATCGGGATCTGGGTCCGGGGTTGGGTCAGGCGACCCTACTGATGGTATTGATGAGAGGCTGCGTGAGTTGATTGCGGTCGAGGTTACTAGGGGCATCCATGACGCTACCCCAGTCATCTTTGGGACGGTCAAGGAGGGCATGATGGAGATCATGGAAGAGAGACTTAGGGCATTCAGGGTTGATGTTTCTGCGGGTCAGGGTGGAGTCCGAACTCCCTCATTTCGGGAGTTCAAGGCATGTGGAGCTCCAGAGTTCTCGGGGGTCAGGGACCCCATTGTGAGCAGACGCTGGGTAGCGGACATTGAGAATGCCCAGCGCACGAGTTCTTGCCCGGAGGAGGCAAAGGTTGGATTTGCTTCCTGTATGCTGAGGGACAGGGCCCGAGATTGGTGGAGCGAGGTTACTAGCCAGGTGGGGCCAACCGGGGTGACTGAGATGACGTAGGCCGAGTTTGTTTGGCGATTTGATTTGGAGTTTGCACCACCTATCGAGGTGCAACTACTTGTGAGGGAGTTTCATGACCTTCAGCAGACCACCGAGACCGTGGCGGAGATCACCGCCAAGTTTCGGGAGCGAGCGTTGTTGATTCCACAGTACGCTACAGATTAGGATATGAGGCGGACGAGATATCATTCCATGCTGAGGGATGATATCCGGGAGTTTGTGAGCTTTACAGGGTGCAAAACCCTAAATGAGATGGTGGAGAAGGCCCGTGAGAGGGAGATGGAGTTGGAGTCCCGCACGAAGCGGAAGACTGAGCAGGTACAGGCAGCAGGGGCTCAGGCTAAGAAGCCTAAGACCTCTGATTCTTCGAGTAGGGGCCAGCAGGGCCGGGGCCGGTGTGCCAAGTGCGGGAGGTTTCATAGTGGGGCTTGTCGGACAGCCGGGATATCAGGATGTTACTCTTGTGGTCAACAGGGCCACCTAAGTAAGGATTGCCCCAAGAAGGGCTTGATATGTTTCCACTGCAACCAGACTGGCCATAAAAAGGCCGATTGTCCGAGGTTGCAAGGAGGAGGAGGAGCAGTGGCGGCGCCCGTGCCTGCCACTATGAGGATTACTGACGGCCGCCCTGTCAGGGCGGAAGCTCCAGCGGTGAAAAGCTGCGCTTTTCAGCTGACTACCGAGGAGGCTCGGGCAGCGCCAGACGTTATGGCTGGTATGTGTCTACTCTTCTCTACCTTGTGTTGTTAAATGCTTATATGTATGTATTATGTTTTGTATAGGGACCTTTTTGGTCAATGGTATGTCAGCTCATGTTTTATTTGATTCGGGTGCTACCCGATCGTTCGTGTCTCTTGCCCTTAGCAAGAAGTTCCGAGACGCGCCGGGGACTCTGGATACCCCGCTCGAGGTGGAGATTGCAGATGATCGCACTGTGAGTGTTGCGAGGGTATATCAGGACTGTGTCTTGAATGTGCATGGTGAGAGGTTTCGCGTTGATTTAGTTCCCATACCGTTGCGAGGATTGAAGGTGATCATTGGGATGGACTGGTTGGGGGCCAACGGGGCCATGATCGATTGTGAGCCGCAGTTGGTCCGGGTTCGAACCCCAAGGAGGGGAGAGCTGGTCATTCAGGGCGAGAGGGCCTCGCAGGGCCCGACCCTCTGTTCAGCCGCGAGGGCCAGGAGGTTTTTGCAGCAGGGTTGCACGGGATTTTTGGCTTATGTTACGGACACACGAATAGAGGCGGTAGCGGATATTGACAGTGTGCCGATAGTGCAGGACTTTTGGGACGTTTTTCCCGAAGAGTTGCCTGGGGTGCCTCCGGAGAGGCAGGTGGAGTATCGCATCGATTTGGTGCCGGGTGCCGCTCCGATAGCCAAGGCACCCTATCGGTTGGCACAACCTAAGATGCAGGAGTTATCTACGCAGCTTCAAGAGCTGCTAGACTGAGGGTTCATCCGTCCGAGCAGTTCTCCGTGGGGAGCACCGATTTTTTTCGTGAAAAAGAAGGACGGATCGCACAGGATGTGCATTGATTATAGGGAACTGAACAAGCTGACGGTAAAGAACCGCTATCCTTTGCCAAGGATCGACGACTTATTTGATCAGCTTCAAGGCGCATCTTGGTTCTCCAAGATTGACCTTCGGTCCGGGTATCATCAGATGAGGATTAGGGATGAGGATGTACCGAAGACAACTTTCAGGACTTGTTATGGGCATTATGAGTTCGTGGTGATGCCGTTTGGGCTCACCAATGCCCCGACAGCATTCATGGATCTCATGAACAGGGTATGCAGACCAATGCTGGATCGGTCGGTGATTGTTTTTATTGATGATATCCTGGTCTATTCTAATACCAGATAGCAGCATGAGCAACATCTGAGGGAAGTATTAGAGACCCTGAGGGCGGAGAAACTTTATGCGAAGTTCTCCAAGTGTGATTTCTGGCTGCGGGAAGTACAGTTCTTGGGGCATGTCATCAATCAGGAGGGTATTTCGGTTGATCCAGCCAAGGTGGAGGCTGTGATGTGGTGGGAAGTACCAAGGAATGCATCAGAGATTCGTAGTTTCTTGGGTTTAGCGGGCTACTATCGGAGATTTATCCAGGATTTCTCCAAGATTGTCGTGCCATTGACCTGCTTGACCAAGAAAAATGTAACTTTTCGGTGGGGTGCGGACCAGCAGATGGCTTTTGAGAACCTGAGGCGGAGGCTATACGAGGCTCCAGTCCTAGTACTGCCTGAGGGGTTGGATGATTTAGTGGTATACTGTGATGCATCGATATCAGGGTTGGGTGCAGTGTTGATGCAGAGGGGGCATGTGATTGCTTATGCCTCGAGGCAGTTGAAGCCTCATGAGACAAATTACCCTACTCATGACTTGGAGCTGGGGGCGGTGGTGTTTGCCCTCAAGATTTGGAGGCACTATTTGTATGGAGTGCGGTTCATTATTTATACTGATCACAAGAGTCTAAAGTATTTTATGGATCAGCAGAACCTCAATATGTGGCAGAGGAGATGGTTGGATGTGCTGAAGGATTATGATTGCGAGATCCTATACCATCCAGGGAAGGCCAACGTGGTGGCCGATGCATTAAGTCGCAAGACGACGGGGTCCCCGATCAGGGATATTTGTATGAGGATGACTGTGAGTTCACCTTTGTTGGACATGATTCAAGGGGCCCAGGTCGAGGGGGTGAAGAAAGAGAACTGGAAAACAGAGAAAATTCGGGGTCAGTATCCTTTGTTTGTCAAGGATAGTCGCGGCCTTTTGACTCAGTGTGGCCGAGTGTGGGTACCATTGGCAGCGGGAGTGAGGCAGAGACTGTTAGAGGAGGCGCATAAGTCCAAGTTTTCTATACATCCAGGTGCAACAAAAATGTATAGGGACTTGAGGCTGAGTTATTGGTGGCCCTGCATGAAGCGGGAGATCGCCTGGTTCGTGGAGTGGTGTTTGACCTGCAGGAAAGTCAAGGCCGAGCACCAGCGGCCTCATGGAAAGGTTCAGCCGTTACCCATTCCCATGTGGAAGTGGGAAGAGATCACTATGGACTTCATTACGAAGCTACCAAGGACAGCGAGGGGAGTGGATTCTATATGGGTCATCATGAACAGACTGACGAAGAGTGCCCACTTTATTCCGATCCCCGAGAGTATATCTGCAGAAAAGTTGGCGGACATCTATGTTTGAGAAGTGGTGGCTAGGCACGGGGTGCCGGTGTCAGTGGTTTCGGATAGGGATGTTCGGTTTACATCCAGATTTTGGAAAACGTTCCACGAGGAACTGGGTACTCAGCTACACTTCAGTACAGCATATCACCGTCAGACTGACGGTCAGAGTGAGAGGACGATCCAGACATTGGAGGACATGCTGCGTGCATGCGTGCTGGACTTTGGAGGAAGTTGGGATACGTACCTCCCACTAGCAGAGTTCTCATACAATAACAGTTATCATGCCAGTATCGATCGAGCTCCATTCGAGATGTTATATGGTCGGAGGTGCAGGACCCCAGTGTGCTGGGACGAGGTTGGTCATCGTGTGATAGGAAGCACGGAGGTGGTACTTAAGACCACTGGGTTGATTCAGCAGGTGCGCGACCGGTTGCAGGTCGCGCAGAGCCGTCAAAAGAGTTATGCTGATCGACGGCGATCAGATATGGAGTTTCAGGTGGGGGATTTTGTTTTGCTGAAGGTGTCACCCTGGAAAGGGATTATCAGGTTTCGTAAGAGAGGCAAGTTGGGGCCTCGATTTATAGGCCCGTTCAGGATCATAGCCCGAGTGGGCAAGGTATCCTATCGTTTAGAGCTTCCAGAGGAGCTTAGTTAGATTCACAACACCTTCCACGTGTCTCAGCTTCGGAAGTGTGTTGCTGACGAGTCCGCGGTTATATCCTTGGACGATATTCAGGTGGATGGGGGCCTGAATTATGTCGAGAGGCCGGTTGCCATTCTAGACAGGAGGACGAAGGGACTTCGGAATAAGGAAGTAAAGTTGGTAAAGGTGCAATGGCAGCACCGAAGGGGCTCCGAATGGACTTGGGAGCCAGAAGAGGAAATACGGTAGCATTACCCCGAACTGTTTTCAGTTGCGGACTTCGAGGGCGAAGTCTAGTTCAAGTGGGGAGAGTTGTAACATCAAAAATTCTGGTATGCCTTGACACCCTAAAGAATGATAATTTTTGCATAAATGGTCCCTTAAGTACGCTGGGCGTACTTAAGTGTACGCTTAGCGTATTGCATGGAAATGGTCGCGGAGGAATCAGGGTACGCGGGGCGTACCTTGAGTTACGCGGGGCGTACGCGCCAGGGACGCAAACCCTAAATTTCCGGACTTCAGGCCTATTTAAACAACTTTAAGTCCCTTGGACTAAACCCTAGAGTGCCTCCACAGCCTTAGAACGTCCATATACTCCTAAAAACCTTGTGAGATCATTCTTAAGCCTTAAAGAGTGCATTTGTGGCATTTTGGTGTGTATTTCAAGAAGAAGGGGGTGGTCAAGCAAGCTTGGATCAAGTGGGTGCTTCAAGATCCTGCACCAAAAGCATCTTGCAAAGCTTCTAGAGGTAAAAAGCTTGCATCTTTCCTTTCTAATCTTTAGATCTAGCTAGGGTTTTGGTGGTTTGTCCCTTTTATGAACTTTGGACCTCTTTTGTTGAGTTAAGCCTTCCCTTTTGATATGAAAGTCAGATCTCAGGTCCCCTAGTCATTTAGAAGTATAAAAATGGAAGCTTGATGAGAGTTTTGACCTCATGCTTGGGTAAAAGACCTTGGAAATGTCTTAATGGAGTGGTTAGGTGTGCATGAGACATGCAAGGGCATAAAGTTGCCAACTTTATGCCTTGGGACATCTTTTCAGACTTGGATCTAGCTTTTGGACATGAGGGATTCGAGCATTAAGCACTTAATGGGAAAAGTGCTTAATACGGTCGTACGCTGGGCGTAACTGTCTGTACGTAGCGCATAGTCGCTAGACCTTCAGTACGCTGCGCGTACCAGGGAGGTACGCTGGGGGTACGCAGCTCAGTTGGGCCCTAAGCTGTTTTGGGCCTTTGGGCCTCATTTGGCTGATGAGCTTGATTGGATTCTGTAAGATTGAGGCCTTTTCATCTGTTTGGGCCGAGGACTTATTGGTTGGGCCTTATTGGGCCAAGGGGCCCATTAAGGATATTGGACTTGGATTTTGGGGCCCAATTTGCAAGAAAGGGGTAATTGGGCCTTGGGGGTAGAGTTTGAAAGTTGGGCTTTTCCTTGGGTAATTTAAGGTCTTATCATTGATTATATATTATTGTTATTATTCAGCTTGGGAGGTTGCGGATTATTGGGAGGGCAGTATTCATATTCATCGGACAGAGGTGAGTCTTTTCACCATACCTATGGGTCTACGGCACCAAGGCCGGCCCAATATATGATCATGTTACGTGTGTGTTATTCATTTATGAAATGATATGTTATGTGATATTATGTTGGTATGGAAGACCCCGGGGGGAGCCCGTGGCATTGGATATAAGACCATGTGGGGTAACCCATGGCAGTCCTAGGTAAAGACCATGTGGTGTAGCCCATGACATTGGATGTAAGGCCATGTGGGGTAGCCCATGACGGTCCTAGGTAAAGACCATGTGGGGTAGCCCATGACATTCTTGCTGAATCATATTGCATAGTTTATGTGGCATGTTTATAGCTTATTTAGCTATTAGGATATGTGTATGTGAATGTGTGTGGTATGCTCTGGGAAACTCACTAAGCATTTCGCTTACAAGTTGTTGATTTGTTTCAGGTACTTCTGAGCCTAAGGGCAAGGGCAAGGCGTGATGACGTGGCGTGCACTCTATCTCTCTTTTGATGTGTTTGGGACCCTATGATGTTTTAAAAAGGAAAAACAATGATGTAATGAATGTTGGTTTGAACACAAATGTTTTGGGATTATATGGTTTATGAGATTGGTTTTGGTTAACTAAAAATGAAAATTTTTCTTGATAAAATTGGGTCGTTACACTTGTTCTACTACTTGTTGAATCATACACAAAAGCACGTTTTATAACATCGAGTTACCAATGCGTTTTCGTACAATCAATGTATAACCAACTCATAGTCAACAACTCATAACTCTAGGTTTGAAGACTTATATGATATTACCGTCTCACGATCACTCGAGATAAATTCCATGAAGTGATACAAGTGAGCGTGGGTTGAATCCAATACTTGAATCGCTATCCAGGAGTACTCATGAACACTGCAACCCCTTTGTCCCAGACAAACCTCTTCTTGCCACAAAGACCACATTATCACTGGGTCTATATAAAAGATAACCAAAGGATTTATGTGGGTAGCCGATGAAAATACACCTCTCACTTCGAGGTTCGAGCTTGTCATGAGTCTCACGCCTCACGAAAGCCTCGCAACCCCAAATCTTGATGTGGTCCAAATTGGGAACCTTCCCAGTCCACATCTCATGAGGTGTTTTGGCAACCTTTTTGGTAGGAACTAGATTAAGGATATGGGCGGCAGTCTCTAAGGCATACCCCCAGAATGAGATTGGTAACGAAGCTCGACTCATCATGGAACGAACCATGTCCAACAAGGTTCGATTACGCCTCTTAGCCACACCATTAAGCTGTGGTGTTCTGGGAGGTGTCAATTGTGAGACAATCCCACATTCCTTAAGATAGTCAAGGAATTTTGTACTAAGATACTCACCACCTCGATCGGATCGAAGCATCTTAATGTTCCTGCCCAGCTGATTCTCCACTTCCTGTTTAAACTCTTTGAACTTTTCAAAGGTTTCTGACTTATGCTTGATTAAGTAGACATAACCATATCTACTGTTATCATCTGTAAAAGTCACATAGAAGCGCTTTGCATCCCTTGTGGCGGTTCTGAAGGGTCCACACACATCTGTGTGTACAAGATCCAATAAACCTTCACCCCTAGCGCAAGTACCAGTGAAGGGTGACTTTGTCATTTTTCCAAGTAAACAAGATTCACAACTATCATCTGACTTTAGGTCAAATGACTCCAAGACTCCATCCTTTTGGAGTTGGCCTATGCGTTTCGTGCTCACATGTCAAAGACGACAATGCCATAATGATGCTTTATCCAAGCTAGTGGGAGAATCGATACACAACACATTATTTTCTAGGTTATCAACAACCGACACAGTTTCATATACACCATCACAATGTAATGCTTTAAAATAAAGAACATTATTAAAGAAAGCATTAATACCACCACATTTATTATCAAATGAAAAAGGAAATCCTTGTTTGTACAAACCGTGAAAGGAAATAATATTTCTCGCCATTTCAGACGAGTAAGAACATTTATTCAAATCTAATGTTAACCCACTACTTAGAAACAAAGAATAAACTCCAATCTTGGTAACATGTGAAGATTTCCTATTCCCCATGATCAAGTTTATCTTCCCATGCTCCACATTCTCACTTCTTCTTAGTCCTTGCAAATTAGAACATATGTGAATACCACAACTTGTATCAAGGACCCAAGAATTAGAATATGGTGAGTTATTAGACAATATAGTGTAAATACCTGCATAGTTGGGTTTCACTTTCCCATCCTTAACATCGTGCAAGTACTTTGGGCAGTTTCGCTTCCAGTGCGCCTTTTCATTGCAATAGAAGCATTCAGCCTCTTTAGGGTTGGCAGAAGGAGTGACAGAACCACTTTTGGTTCTACTTGAAGAGGAGCCATCAAGAGACTTTCCCTTGGTACCCTTCGAAGGGCTCTTCCTCTTCTTCCCTTTAACTTGCCCGATAGCCAGAACAGGGGCGGTGGTAGGAGGAGAAGTAGTAACAACCGATTTACATTTAAGACCACTTTCGGCGGTCTTCAGAAGTCTTTGAAGTTTGATGAGTGTGACCTCGTACTTATTCATATGATAGGTAATTCGGAACTGATCATAACAAGAAGGTAAGGAGTGCAGTGTGATATCAATAGCCAACTCCTCGGGAAAGTTCACATTCAACTTCGGCAGACGATCCACAAACCTTTGCATTTTCTGCATGTGGCCCGTGGTGGGTTCACCATCTTTCATTCGGGTTGTTATCATGGAGGAGATTATTTCATATCGCTCTTGACAAGCACTCTGATGGTATGATTCCATCAGATCCTGGTGCATCTCAAAAGGATAAAAGTCCTCATAGGACTTTTGGAGCTCGGCTGTCATCGTGACCAACATGATACATGCCACTTTGGTAGCATCTCTCTCATGTGCCCTAAAGTGAGCGATCTCCTCGAGAGTACCAGTAGACTCATCAAGATCCTTCAGCTCCTTGTCGAGGACATATTCCTTGTCCTCATAGCGAGTGACCATCCTTATGTTCCTAATCCAATCATTAAAATTAGTCCCATCAAAGATGACTCTCCCACAAAGGTTCATGAGAGAGAAGGAGCCGGTAGGGTTTGAGCCAGAAACAACATTGTTGGAAGACATCTGAAAAGGAAGAAAGACAAGTTTAGATTAGATATAAAGATAGTCCTTAATAAGACACCCAAATGTAATATTAAGGCTAGGACCCAACACAATATTTTATAACTTAGAATAGGGATGC
The DNA here is from genome assembly GCF_052849685.1 of Lactuca virosa. Lineage (NCBI taxonomy): Eukaryota > Viridiplantae > Streptophyta > Magnoliopsida > Asterales > Asteraceae > Lactuca > Lactuca virosa. The sequence goes on from NC_136434.1 coordinate 35,841,943, forward strand.
CGTAATCCAAGCTATAAAATATTTGAAGGTAGATGAATGACGATTCACCAATTTCCACCATGAAAACGAAATGTATTATTTGGTTTTAATTGGTGTTTGAAACTCCTAGATTCTTTTGAGATTCATTGAACTTTTCAATGACATGTTTCAATCTCGATTGTTCCCTTCAAGTTTTGTGACTGGGATGCCGGGGATCACAAAAACAAGGTGTAAATAACCATGCAAATTACTTGGTACTCTTAATGTTTATCACCTAATCGATTGCCGGTTAACCACATGCGCTCCACCAATCTATGATAAACCTTAAGCCACCCTTTTCCAACCTTGTTAAATCCAAGTTAGTGTGTCGGTTAACCACACACGCTCCACTAACGACTTAAGCAAGGTGCAAAGTGTAGTTTCATGGGTTAGCACCAAATTCACATTTTCCTAAAGCAAAACTCGAAAAACTGCACTCAGGGCCTCCTACTCGTCGAGTGCAAGAACCTACTCGACGATTAGGATGAATATATGCATGGACTCGTCGAGTCCCCCCATGGACTCGACGAGTTCACTCAGCAGAATGCAGAAATTTCGACTTTCTTCAACAATTTGCATCAAGTATCAAGAAAACAAGCCTTGGCTCTGATACCACTGATGGGTTTTAAGCATTCTAACACTCCTAAGGTGTACATGCAACCCTAGAAACCTTGGATCTATGTTTTACTAAGATACATGCAAATTTGATTTTTCCAAGGTTCTTAACCTAACTAGCATGGCATGGGGAACTTGAAACATAAAAGCTAGTAGAAGAACATAACTTTCTTGTTGCTTGGATTCCTTAAGAACTTTGTGAGCCTAGCACCCCAAATGTAATGCCTCAAGTGTTTCACACAACACCACAACTCTTGGAATAACTTTGAGAGAAGTACACACACACACTCAAAATCGGCTAGCCCTCTTGTTCTACACTTAATGCCGATTTTGGTAGCCCATGGGGGCCTTTTATAGTTGTGTCACAAGTAGGGTTATACCATGTAAACCCTAATTGACATGGCTTTTCATTTCCTCCATGATCCATGGGTTTTAACATGCATGGACCATCCATGGAGCACCCTATGGGTTTTAGCCCAATTCAATAAACCACGGATCATTAGCCCACTATATAAGAATGGATGATTTACACAATCAACCCCATATATTTAATTAGTCTCTTTTTTATCACAAAATTAATTCCAAATTAATTCTTGATGAATACTAATTAAATAATATTATTAATATATTAGAACTTATAATATATTAATAAACCATAAGTGTCCTTTTTCTCATTTTGTTTATCCAAGTGTCATGATGCTATGCAACCCAAATGGCCCATGCCAACCGGGTCAAGTACATACGACAAATAGTTATGGACTTAGACACCTTATCCAACAAACATATCCTCCAAAGTCTGAATAGTCCGCTTGCTCTATCCATCAATCTAAGAGTGGAAAGTTGTGTTGAAATGTAGACGAGTACCTAACTCCTCATGGAATCTCTTCCAAAATCTAGAAGTAAAATGGACGCCCCTGTAAGAAACCACAAAAACCGGCACCCCATGCTGTGCCACAACCTCCCTAATGTATATGTCAGCTAACTTCTCTGCAGACATACTCTCCTGAATTGGTATGAAATACGCGCCCTTGGTCAAATGATCCACGATGACCCAAATCGAATCTACTCCTTGCGTAGTCCGAGGCAACTTCATAATGAAATTCATGATGATCTCCTCCTATTTCCAAATGGGAATGTATAACGGCTGCATCTTTCCGTGAGGCCGCTGATGCTCGGCCTTGAGTTTCCTTCAAGTCAAGCACCTCTCCACGTACCAAGCTACATCTTGCTTCATATAAGGCCACCAATAATCAGGACGAAGATCTCTATACACCTCTGTCACCCCGGGATGAATGGAGAATCTCGATTTGTGCGCCTCCTCCATCAGAACCTGACGCGCACCACCCCCACCCTAATAAGGAACCCACACTCTCCGATGGAGAGTCAACAACCCCCGACTATCATAATTAAAGGAAGCCACATGACCCACTATGCATTCATTCTTTCGGTGATCTTCCTTCATAGCCTCAACCCAAGCCTCTCGAATCTGCTCCAAGAGTGGAGTAATCACTGTCATCCGCATACAAATATCCATGATCGGAGCCGCGACCGCCTTACGGCTAAGAGCATTGACCACCACGTTGGCCTTCCCTAGATGGTAAAGGATCTCACAATCATAATCCTTCACCACATCCAACCACCGACGCTGCCTTTTGTTCAGATTCGGCTGATCGATCAGATACCTCAGGCTCTTGTGATCCGTGTAAATTGTACAACGGACCCCATAGAGGTAATGTCACCAAATCTTGAGGGCGAAAACCACTGCCCCCAGCTCTAATCATGTATCGGGTAATTCGCCTCATGAGGCTTCATCAGCCTCAAAGCAGAAGCAATCATGCGACCCTCTATATCGGAACTGCACCCATACCCAAGATTGATTCATCACAATAAACCACGAAATCCTAGACACCGTATGGCAGGGTCAAAATCGGCACCTCATACAATCCCTGTCTCAGGGTATCAAAAGTTGTCTGTTGCTCAGGCCCCCAACAAAAAGTGACAGTGTTTTTCGCCAACCGAGAAAGGAACTGCTATATTGGAGAAATCATGAATGAACCTCCGATAGTAACCTGCCAATCCAAGGAAACTTTGAGTCTCAGATGGAGACTTCGGAACCTCCCATCCCATCATGGCCTCGACCTTGGCCGGATCGACCAGAATACCATTCTGGTTAACAAGGTGCCCCAGAAACTGCACCTCTCGCAACCAGAACTCGCATTTGGAGAACTTCGCATAAAGTCTCTCCCTCCTCAGAGTCTCCAATACCTCCCTCAAGTGCTTCACCTGCAGCTCCTAGGTCTTGGAATAGACAAAGATATCATCAATGAATACAATCACAGACCGATCCAGCATCGGCCTGTACACAGGGTTCATGAGGTCCATGAACACGACTGGAGCATTGGTGAGCCCAAAGGGCATCACCACGAACTTGTAATGACCATAGCGTCTCCGAAAGGTCGTCTTCTACACATCCCCCTCTATGACCCTCATCTGATGATAACCGAATGAAGATCAATCTTGGAAAACCAATATGCACCCTGAAGCTGGTCAAATAAATCATCAATCCTCGAGAGTGGATAACGGTTCTTCACCGTTAGCTTATTTAACTCCTGGTAATCAATACACATCCGATGGGACCCATCCTTCTTCTTCACAAACAGGATCGATGCTCCCCATGGTGAACTACTCGGTTGAATGAAACCCTTATCTAATAGCTCCTGCAGCTGTGTAGAAAACTCCTGCATCTTTGGAGGAGCTAACTAATACGGTACTTTGGCTATCGGAGCCGCACCCGGAACCAAATCAATCCTAAACTCCACCTACCTCTCCAGAGGCACCCCATGCAAATCCTCCAGAAACACATCCGGGTACTCTCGTACAACCGACATGTCATCCACAGTTGCCTTACCCTTATCCTGAGTATCCATAACATAGGTGACATATTCAGAACAACCCTGATGAAGATAACGTATGGCCCTAGATGTTGAACATATAATCGGCCCACGTTGTTCTGTCTCTCCCTGAACCACCAACTCTCCCCCACTTGGGGTCCGAATACGTACCAACTGATGATCACAATCAATCACAGCCCCATTGGGGCTCAAACAGTTCATCCCTACAATAACCTTGTTCCCGCACAAAGGAATGGGAACTAATCACTCGGATACTGCTCACTGAACATCTCAAGAACACAACCCTGATGAAATCTCAATACCCAGACAAATCAATCATCCATAATCTCGACCTCTAAGGGACAATCCAGCTCCCCCGGAGCTCCAGCAAACCTCTTACTAAGCGCAAGTGATACAAAGGATTGGGTAGCCTCCAAATCAAACAATACCAATGCAGAGATACCATTCACAAGTAACGATCCTAAAATAAACAAACAAATATGAGCATAGAAATCAACATAAATACAGAGATAAGGAGAAGATACATACCCGTCACCACATTAGGTGTTGCGCGAGCCTCCTTGCCTGTCACCTGAAAAGCCCTGTTCCTCACCATAGGTGCATTCGCCTTGCCCTGACGACCATTATTAATCCGTAGAGTCACTAGAGCGGGTGCTACCACTGGTCCTACTGCTGCCAAACCCGGATAATGGGCCTTCTTATGGCCTCTATGATTGTAATTGGAGCAAATCAGATCAGATACCAGGGGTGGTGGTGGTAGCAGTAGCAATGCAATTCCTGCTAATATGACCCGTCCGACCGCACTTGAAGCAGCCAAAACCACCCACCATGCACGCCCAATCGTGCGTCTTGCCGCACTTGCCACAACAGCTCCGGCGTTGCAGGCCTCTCAATCTCGAATCAAATACCGTGGGCCTTTTTCCCGAACCCCCTGAAACCTGAGCTTGATTCGGATTCCTCTTCCTCTCTATCTCTAGATCAATATCCCTCTCTCTGGCTCTCTCAATCATATCCTCCAGTGTCTTGCAACTGGATCGGCTCACGAACTGTCGAATATCGCTCCTCAACATATCATGGTATCTCGCCTTCTTCATCTCCTCATCCGCCACATACTGTAGAACCAACAATGCCCTCTCGCAGAACATAGTGGTGATCTCAGCCACCGTCTCAGTAGTCTGGAGAATGTCCTAGACGTCCCTCTCCAACTGTTGCAACTCAATCACCGGTACAAACTTAGCTCTAAATATAGTCACAAAATCGTCCCATGTCATCGAATCAACTGTCGCATCACCCACGGAGCGCCCAACGTCCACCCACCAATCTCGAACTCCGTCTTTCAGAAGACAGGAAGAAAGTCTGACCTTTTCCCCATCGGGAAAACTGCTAGTGCGGAAGGCATTAGCGACATCCTCTAACCATAGTATGCTCGCGATCAGGTCCTTCTCCCTGAAGTACTCTGAAGCCCTACATGCTTGGAACTCACGGAAGGTCAACATGCGAGCTCCCAACAATGCCACCATCTCGGACCGAAAAGCACTCAAGCGCTCATCCAAAATCTGCATAATGCCCTCCTTGACCGTATCGAAGATCACAGGAGTCTGCTCAAGTATGTTGCAGGTAATCTAAGATGAAATGAACTCTCGTGTCTGATTATCCAACTGCCGGACTCCAGAACCCAAGACTGAACCCTCACCAGCACCAGAACTACTAACCGGTCTGCCTCGAAGAGTCACCATACCGAGAATAGACCATACAAACCATCAGAACACGCATATATATATATATATATATATATATATATATATATATATATATATATATATATATATATATATCGAGTAGTCTCACACTCTTCAAGCTTCCTGGTTCCATCGCAACTCTCCTTGACTCGAGTACATATCTTCTTCTTCCTATAGGACGAGCCTATACTACCTTTCGCATCTATCCATACTTTCCTCAAGGATCTCTTTGAATCCTCCAAGTCACTCCTTATTCACACATACAATCCTCAACAATACAAGGCTCCCAACACTAAATCTCTTCCTAGGTTTTCCTAGGGCAACCACCACACCACTCTCCTCCATCATCTACAGAAGGAACTCCCAATAACACCCTCTAACTAGCTCAGGAATACAATTACATATCACTGACACCAGATAATTCTTCGAATGAAAGGTCTCACACTACAACGATTGGACTCGGAAACGAGCTGCACAATAGAGTTAAAACCTAACCATCAAAAATTATTTAGTCTCAATAATATGTAACTAAACATATTCGCTTATTAGTTTGGTGAAGTTAATGAGAACTCCTAAAAGCACAAAGCAAGCAACATTCTAGCATCAAGTAATCGGAACAAGCATAACCCTAAGAGGCCATCCTATCACTGGCTAATCTGTACTAGCATGCAAGTCTACAAGCTTATACAGTGGGCATATAAAGAAATCTCTCCTAACATTCTATCCTGTAAATCATGAGCATAACCTTATCCCTAACTAACATGTGATTCACAGATTCACAAATCAAAGCATATCATAAAACATTTATGGGTATTTTGGGAAAACTTACTTGAGCTAGGTCGACTGCATGCACCACACCCTTTTTCTTTTATTAGAAAACCCCCTTTTTTTTAAAAACATTTCATTTTGAAAAATTCTACCAAACCCTCAGTTTGAGTTCAGACACACCCGAAAGTATGCGCGAACCCCTCAAACTAAGGCTCTGATACCAACTTGTAACGTCCCAAAAATTAAGACTAAAAAAATTTCGATTTTTAAATTAATAAAACCATTATCCAAAACAACATGATAGAAACCATGGTGAAACAAAGTGTATCAATAAACATCCAAGTACATCAGGGTGATATAAAATGCGGAACAATGTGGTGTGAGCACTGAAATCATCACGGGCTCTTCCCCTTCGAACCAGAAGTACCTGAAACATAAACTGAAAACTGTAAGCACAAAGCTTAGTGAGTTCCCTAAAATACAACATATCATACATGTCAAACGTATAATGGGCCCTGCCCGACATCGAGCCCCGCTCGAAATAGATTTGTCAGTCATTAGGCCCCGCCTGGCACCGGGCCCCACCTAGTATACATATAAATATATAAACACATGCATAAAAATCAAAAAGATAAATAGCATACAATGTAATCATCAGGCCCCGCCCAGTAAACGTATAAACACATAACACATGCAAGAGTCATGCAGACAAATAGCATCCTACACATAATAAAGCATGGGCCAATATTGGTGCCTTCGACCCGCTAAACATAGTGAAGAAACTCACCTCTAACTGCTGAATCTCTCAAATAAATCTCGGTATGTTGGTCTGGAAAATTTCCGCGCTAACATCATCAAATAATATCCAATTAATAATTGGATCTCGACCCATAATCAAGAGTCTAAGTTACTTGTCAAATATCCAAGGTAAAAGACCATTTTACCCTTTTCTTACTTGTCCCAAAACCAAGGTCCAACCTATTTACTCAAAAGGCCCAATTTCCTAAATGGCATCCCAAGGCCTAATATGGTCCAGCTTCCAAATTAGGCCCAAAAATCATCATGGAACTAATCCCAAGAAAGTTCATAGTCTATTCATCGCTTAAAGTCAGAAGTCTAATGGTCCATCAAGGCCCAAACCCTAAAATCCCAAAATATGGCCAAAACCCAAGGAAGTCAACCCAAAAGTCCAACAGCTGAGTACGCTGGGCGTACTCAGACTTACGCTTGGCGTACTCCTTCCGGGGCCAGTACGCTCAGCGTATGAGCTGAGTACGCCCCACGTAATCCGCAAACAACCAACCCAACTTATTAAGCACTTATCCGGTTAAGCCAGCATGCCAAACTCTCAGATCTGATTCTAGAAGGTGACTTAACACGTATAGTTGGCAACTTTACATCCATGCATGACTTAATAAGACCCAAAACTCAAAAGGAACCATAACACAGAACCTAACTCATGCATGGACCAAAATAACTCATACAGGTTGCATTTTTATGGACAATGGACCTCATTTGTGTTAATATCTAACCCCCATGGCTTCTAGAGTAGACCATAAACTCAACTTTAGCTCAAAAGACGCAAAAATGCATAAATAACACCCTAAGTTGGATCTAGCATAAATAATCATCAATATGGGAACTTTTTACCTTAAATGACTTGCTAAGATGAAGATGACTCTGGATCTACAAGATCAATCTACTCCTAAGCAACCTCCAAGTGTTCTTCTTCTTCTACAAGCTCAACCACCAAAACTCACTTTCAAGCTCAACACTCAAAAATGATACTTAGGGTAGAGGTTGATCAATAGAATGTACAGGGGTGGTATAAGTTTCTTAAATAGGGTGTAAACCCTAAAAATTAGGGTATGCCCCTTCCTTACGTACGTTGTGCGTACTCCCACGTACGCCCAACGCACGTGGGTTCATGCGCGATCTAGAAACGGGCTATTATGCTAAGCGTACTCATAGAGTACGCCCTACGTACTAGCTAGGGACTAAAATGAGATAAATTTTTGCATTTAGGGATTAAAAGCATACATACCAGATCTCGAATGTTAAAGTTTGTTACGAGAAAAAAATAGTTGCAATCACCTTCATTAATGGCTTTCTTTTTCCTGAAAATGGTTGCGATTGTGCGGGAGTTAGAAATGGGTTCTTTATACGATGGTTACAACGAACCATTTGCTAAACTTTACGAACCATTTGTTGCGTTAAATGTGATGGATTTCAAGTTGCACGGGATTTAAATGTTATAGACTAGACCAGGAGTTTGTAAAAAGGCTTGATAAATGTAAGGATATATTTCTTAACATTCTACTTAGTGATGAGAACATCAGATATTCAAGTATAATTGAGGAAGTGAAAGATGGAGTTTACCATGGTAATGAATTACAAAGCGGTGAAGAGGCTGAGGAAGTAGTGAAGAACAACTAAAACTACATGATCCAAACGTTAGGTTGGATAAGATGGAACCTAAGTTAGGGTACATGTTTGAATCTCTTACACAACTCAAATTTTGTGTGACAAACTATACAGTAAATAGAAGGTACAAGATATACTTTGAAAAGAGTGACAATAGAACAATTGTAGCAAGATGTGGTAAGAGAAAGGAAGATAATAAGGGCTCATCCAAAATTTATGAAAATTAGATGTACAATGAAATAAACCTTCCAATTTAAAGCAATGAATTGTAAGCATCTTTGTTCTAGAGTGTTTAAATTTGGGTCTATTGTTACCCCACAGTGCATTGGAAAACATTATGTTACTGAGATAGCAAATAAGCCCAAACGTAAACTCAAGGAGATGATTAGTGACATCAAACAAAAGTTAGATGTATGGTATCTATAAGACATGTTAGAAGGGCAAAACGATAGACAAAGGAACTGATTAAGGGTCAGGTTAAAGGTGAATTGCTCATAACCATATGTAGAGATGCCAATAACCAGGTGTTCCCAATAGATTGGGTTGTTGTTGATGTGGAAAACAAGGATAATTGATCCTGGTTTCTGGAGCTTCTGAAGGATGATCTTGACATTGGTAGTGGTGCATATTTGGTTGTTATTTCTGATCAACATAAAGTAAGTTCCCTAATAATCTTAGTATATTTCAATATGGTTATAAATGCTAACATAATGTGTTTTTTTAAGGGGTTTGATTGAATCTGTTAAGGTTATTCTTCCACATGTGGAGCACATACAATGTGTTAGAAACATTTATGCAAATTTTAGGAAAGCTTTCTTTAGATTGGAGTTCAAGAAGTTGCTTTGGGCTGCAGCAACGAGTTGTGTTGAAGGTGACATCATGAGAAACATGGAAACACTAAAGAGTCTAAACCCTAGTGCTTATGAGTATCTAGTGTCCAAAGAACCCAAAACATGGTTCAGAGCTTACATGGGTGCAGGGTATTCTTGTGAAGCATGGGAGAATGGTATTTCATAGTGTTCAACTCCATAATTATAGATGCTAGGAGAAAAACTTTTGATTACAATGCTTGAGGAGATAAGGATATACATCATGGACATATTTGCTCATATGACCGACCTATGGTAAATAGAAAGGTAATATCCAGGGCCAGTCCAAAGGTTTTTCATGCCCAGGGAGGAACAAGATAATAATTCTCATTTCTATTCTACCGAACTACAACGAAACTAATGTAAGAAAAAAGACTAAGCAAACATGAACTGATATGTTCATTTTATTTACTTTTTTATAGTTTATTTTAGCATATTTCATTTCATTTTTATTTAATCATCATGTATATTTTCTTTTTTCTTATTCTTTTTTCTAGACTAAAAACTTTCTAGTCTTTGAGTTTAATTGTAGATTTATTGAAGACTATGTGGAGTGGAGCAATCGTGGGAATGCAGTATCTTGCTAAACATGAGGCTTGCGGTGTACTTATGTATATGAAGATGGAATCAAATGGGCTAATTGTTGATTGGGGTTTGAAGAAATGGAAACTATTATGGTTGATGATTGTTAAAGAATATACTAGGTTTTGGAAGCATTTGGGCAAATTAATTGATGAAAAATTATTGGTGCAAATGGGCTTAGGAATATTAAAGGAATACATTATCAAGCTATTGGTGATTAAAAGGAGGTGAATTGGGCCCAAGAAGCAAAAATGACCCATTTTTGAACTGTTCATACGACCCGCATAAGAGGAAGGCTAAAATGCAATGCGGACCACGTGACCTCCTGTAGGGGTATTTTCAAGATTTTACATATGGCTGCTATTTGAGGAAGGTTGGTGTATGTCTTTTGGGACATCTTGGATCCTAAATTTGTAGAGAATTCCCTGCACTTTAGGAGGGGTTTTGGAGCTTAAAGAACACTTGAAGATCGGGGTTTTCTTTCATTTTTTTCATCTTTGAATGTTTGGTATTTCTGAACACTTTTTATTTTGCATAAACTTAACCATGTTAGGCTAAGTTAATATTGGTTGATATTGGAAGTAATCTTTGAATGTTTGGTTGATTTTGATAAACTTCGAAAACTTGTGTTGAATTTTTATGAAAGTATATTCTATTTTACCATCTTATCTATGCATATGTCTTTATGATTATTTTAGATGTATGTTTAGTGATTACTTGGCTAATTTCTTGATTAAATAATGGATCTTCAAATTAGCAAGCAACAAATGGTTCTTGTGTTAGTTTTTCTTTCACATAATCATGAAAATATTTTTTTTCTCCAATATGGTAGTGAAAGCTTTTTGACTCCTCTTGGATTTGGCGGATTTTAAATCTTAATGCTAGTTAATTTTCATTAACTACATGCTTCATGAAAATTGTGACTATAACTAAGAAAATGTGTGATGAGTTTCTCTATCCATTGTATTAACTAGGAAAAGTATAGGCAATCCCAAGCTTCTTGGATTGCTATAACCAAATTAAATATTCATTACAAGTATTGCACCTTGAGTTCTAATGATTTCTTTACCAAATATTCAAATGGTGAAATTCCAATGTCATACATTTCCTCCATATTGATTTACACCAATTCTTACTAGTTTAAATTTTGTTTCATTCATGCTAGTTGAAATTAGATATAGAACAAAAGCTAAAATCCCCATTTTTTTTTTACTTTTATTGAGTTACAAATTGAACCAATCTCCATGGATTTGAACCCCTTGCCATTATACACTATCTCATGTGCAATTTCTAGGGTTATTTATTTTGTTGGCCTCGACAAACACCAGGAACAAAACTAAAAAAAAACTCATTCGTATGATAGTTACTCAAGTTAATAAGGGAGTGACTGAATGTGCTAACAGTTTTCAATTCCTTCTTGTTTAACGGATGGAATTATATATCCCTCTTCAAACCCCAATATTGATTAATCTGTAAATGTAAAATCCAACAATATGGTTAAAAAAAATTTTAACAATGAAACAATAAACAATGTGTACTTCCAAGTGCAATAAAAATCTATTAAACATTAAACAATGGGTATAATGATAAAATTCTAATTTTTAAAGAAATAAAATTCTACAACATGTATAGAAGTAAATTTATCTATGGCTACATAACCAAACGTTCAACAAAAAACAATTGGAAAAATCAAATTAAAACGAAACCTATAAAAACTAAAAATAATAATATATTGTTTGTAGCTGAAATCTCAAATAAGTACTACCATCAAACTCAGTTAGTCTCAGTTTTGGCCTTTAAGTAAAAGAAGTCACAAAATGAATACATAAAGACATAAATAGAACTAATACTACCTTCAAACTCATTCAGTCTAAAATTTTCCCTTTAAAAGGGATTAAAGTAGAAACTCGATAGATACTAGCACCAAATGAAAGCCAAAATCATACTAAAAAAACTCCATCTAATCATTTTACAAGCATTCCATTAAACACTTACTTTGCAAACTTGAATGACACCAACAAAATTACAATAGGTTCAACATTACAAGGCAAATTTGTCTTTCAACAATTCAAGCCAAAGGGCAAAAAACCCCAATTGTAGGTTCAACTTCAACTATTCAAGGGAAATGGGATATTCATCCTCATCTTTGACTGATCGGCTATTCCTACAGAAAACAAAAATCAAATGTTTAGAATACTTAGTAGAAGGCAAAGAGAATTTAGATGAAAGGTGATAGGAGATGGAGGTTCAATTTTTGATTTATCATTTATACAAGAAACAAAACGCAAACTAAATGATTTTTCTTTTTTGTTACTGTTGTTTTGCAATAAAAAGGCCAATAGATGTTTGCGTACTTAAGTATTTGTATGAAGAACAAAGTTAAACACCAAATCGATATTATGCAATAAAATCATCCAAGAGATTTGTATCCCTGTCTTCTCAAGTAGGTGTCGATAATGTTCCCTTCCTCTTTTTAATTTTGGGTTTACCGTCTTCAACCCAATCAGATACAATGTTAAGGCTTTGAACATAGTGGGTTGAAAATATCACATATAACTACCAGATCAAACTTATACTTTATCCCCCCTTCCCCGGAATGATCCCTTGGGTCATTTCCCAATCCACCCATGCCCTGGCTCGAGCCTAGTAATATTTGTCCATCAGTGATTAAGAAGATGAATCTTTTTGGCAAGAACTTTAGGTAACACATAATAACAGGTTTTTATTCTAATAGGTATTATAATTGATATTTAATTACTGATATCTACTATTTGAGTTAATGTAGGTTTTGGCTAGAAGTGCATAGCCTAGGACATGTGTTTAAAGTAATAAGAGTTTGTGATAGTTAAAAGGTGGATTTGGAAGGTAGAGTTTGTTCTTGCAGTGTAACATCTGTTTTCAGGTATCAATTATTTAGCATCTGATTATTTCAAGTTTGATGACTGACAGCAGAGTGGTGATGGAGACTTACCGCGGCGCTACCACATTATTTAAGTGGCGGTGCGGTTCAGGTGCCCATCACGGTGCGGTGGTGGCTGGGCTCAAAACCCTAAATCCCAGGCCTTGTGTCCTATTTAAGGAACGTTAGGGCTAGGCTCAAAACCCTAAATCCCAGGCCTTGTGTCCTTAGCCTCCACCTCCAGAAAGTGAAACCATGACCTTAGAATGCTTTGTGTGTGTTTTCTTGGTGTTTGAATCATGGAAAGTGATTTTGAAGAGGAAGGAGAGGTGTGTTGGTGAAGCAAGGATCAACAAGCAAGCCAAATCTAGTCTCTTGAGCATTTTTTAGATTTCTGTAAGTCTTCAAGGCTCAACTTTGTTGTTTATATTTCTAGATCTTGGATGTTAGGTTAGTTTTGGTCCATTTCGATGAGTTTGGATGAAAGGATGGAATAAAGGTTGCAACTTTATTGCTTTCTAAGTTCCTAGGAGTATTTTTGATGTTGGATCTGGTCTTTACACTCCAATTGATGCCATGCATGGAGTGAGAACCATTTTCCACCATTTTTGACCAAAATTGTGTGAGTATTGCATGAGTTATGCATTTCTTAAAGTTTTGATTTTTATAGACCTTAAGAGAGTATTAAAGCCTTATGGAAAATTTGAGGTTTACACTTAACGGATTAAGAGCTTTATAAGAGAGCTAATCTGCCAGACGAACCATAACACGATCAGAGGATGACCTCGACATCGAAAGGTTTCGCGTATGTTTTGTCTTTTAGTTACCAGGGCACGGCCAAGGGTTGGTCGCGATATGGTAGTCGGTAGGGTTGACCGTTGACTATTGACTTTCAACCAGTTTGACTTTTTTCATACTTTGAGGTTTTAGAGGTCGACTGAGGTGTGACCTCAAATTGTTATAGGTGGTTCATGTAGTTGGTTTTGCGTGACTTAGAGTATTGATATCCAACTTTTGATTCACGTGAATCTTTTTACTATATTGTAGGACACGAGGTTTCAGGTTATGCTAGTTGTTTTTGTGGCTCTTGCATGTTTGTTTGTATGCTTGTTGGGTTGGGCCCGTTGTGCTAGGCTCGATTATATGCATAATAAGTTGGGCTCAGATTTATGTATGTTGGGTTTGGCCCGTATTAATGAAACATAATTGTTGAGCTAGGCACATTAACTATATGGTATATGGTATTTTGGGGAAGTCGCTAATTTATTAATGACTACGCCGGCATTTATGTTTTGAGATGTTCCGCCTATGAATCTATTGCTCTAATTTTATTATTAAACTTTTGGAATGATTACTCTTTGTGGATGAATGGAATGTTTTGTTTGGTTTTAAAATTGAAAATTTTACTCTAAAAATTAGGATGTTACATGTAGATTATGAGATTTGTATGGAATCCTATGTGTTCATGCTATAGCAACCATTAAAGGTATCCTTCAAACTCTAGATGGATATATTAATGACTAATTTTCAAAAGATAAATTCATAGAATGCTATTATAGAAACATCAATCATGTGAATGGGAGTAATTTGTAGCCTCAGACTGGATACAGCAAGCCTTTGCTACTTATTGGTAAGAGAATTCCTATTATGCTTGCAATGAATAGAATGAGGCATGCAAGTGATAAAGAAAGTAAATCTGGTTACACCTCAAGGGCCAAACCCCCCAATGACAATAAGATGTGGTAATTGTCTTGACTTTGGTCAAAACTAGAAAGACTACAAGAATGAAAAATATATTTCAATTCATATGCCACCAAAGAAAATTGAGAGGCCTAAGAAAGGTGAGGTATATAGATTCAATCAACATGCTATTCAACCACCTATGAAACCAACTGCACCAAATCAAGCTAGTCAACAAGCAATTCAACAAGATAGTCAATATGCTTAAAGTTCTAATATTGGCAAGAAAATAAGGAAATTGGGTTTAAGAGGACTGACTATTAGAAAGTCAACAACCAAGTTTCAGGATGTTAATGATGTTGCTCAAGTTTCTGAGGTTAATGACATTCCATTGGTGGATGAAAAAAATATTAATGATATGGCTGAGGCTCCTGCTGTTAATGATATTCCAATGGTTGAGGAACAAATTGTTAATGATATTCCTATGGTGATAGAAGAGGAAGCAATTTATGTCCCATTGAAGGAAGCAATTGTTAATGATGTTCCTTTGTTGAATGAGGATGATGACATTATGGTGATAGAAGAGGAATGAGTTAATATTCCAATGAAGGTTGTCCAAGAGCTAAAAGAGAGTCTTGATGAATTTGTAGATGAAATTGATAAAATTATTTGTTGTGGAAATGCATTAGATACATCAGATGTTCCATTGGTGAATGAGGGTACTATAAAAACTGAATTTACTGAAGGAAATGCATTAAATGTTCTTCCGGATAGAATCAAGTTAAGTATAAAAGAAATAGTAGATTTACTTGAAGTTGGATATTCCATGGTTGAAATATAAAGTATGGGGTGCAAATTGAACCCGATGACACTTTACCAGATGAGATGGTAATTTGTTAACCTTTTAGTGTTTTACTTTATGTTTTTGTCATATAATATATGTTTAGTGTTGCTTGTATCAGGAGTTAAATGAGGTTGGAGAGCTTCCATATGTTGGTGATGTTAATGATGTTCCTTTGGAGGAGCCTATTCTTAATAAAGGTGAAGATAATGAAGGTGAAGGTGAAGGTGAAGGTGAAGGTGAAGGTGAAGGTGTTGTTCTTATTGAAGGTAAAGGTGATATCCTAGATGAAGTTAAATGTGATGTTCTAAATGATTTTGAAGGTGTTATTCGAAATGAAGGTGAAGGTGTTATTGTTAATGAATGTGAGGTGATGTTCTTAACGAAGGTGAAATTGATGGTAATGAGGCTTATGATGAAGGCCAACTGATTGTGCTTAATATGAGGAAAATAAAGCCATCTAAGAGGATCACCTTATAGAAGCTTTAAAATGCAGTATTTGAAAAATATGGAGGTGGTTCCACATATTCATCCAGTGAATTTAGAGTAGTTGAGTAAGTATATGGGTGATTTAGGTGGGGATGGTATACTTGGGCATTTGTATAGGAAGCCCTTTTGGTGCATTTGAATATCTTACTTTATACACCCACTAAGTGCACCTTTCATCTAGTTGTTCTCATGTACCTTTGGGGTTTCCTCTTTGGGAGATTATTTCAGTAAATTTGGTACAAATGGATGGATGGTACATGTTTGTTTATCTTTTGTTATTTAATCTTTTGTAATGGAAACCTTGGATGGTGTAATGAATCTAATGTAATGAATCCCCCCATTATGGTATGTTTGTTATGTTTATATTATGGATGGTACAATTTACCATTTATACATTATACTTTGTGTTGGATCATTTGCGTTTATCATTACAACATTGTACTTTGTATTAATCATTACAACATTATACTTTGCATTAGAACATTTTCCTTTATCATTACAACATTATACTTTGCACTGGATCATTTGCCTTTATCAATATACCATTATATATTTTATTTATCATTACAACATTATACTTTGGATTGGACCATTTGCATTTACATTTAACCAATTTCAACATTGTTTTTTATCATTAGAGTAATCAACTATAGCATTTATATAATATTTTCGTAAATATTTCATAAATAACTTTTGCAAGTACTACAACAAATTCATACCAAAACAATAGTTACATAGGCATAAGCACATTTGCATGGTCAATCCAAACATTCCCAAATATTTACATTTTTGAAACCACTATTGTCAACATGCCAAAAATAAGAACTAACAATCCAAAAACTACTTCTAGCAATGTTTTCATTTGTCCATGCTTGTGCTCTATGTGAGATGGGTTGTTAATGATGTGGACATCTTCTTCATTGTACCATTTGAAAAACCACAATCCTCTCCTTCCACCTAGAAAAAAACTGTTTGGATAAATTACTTACATTTGTTGGGGTTTCTCAAGAAAAATAAAAATTAAGGCAAACTTTTGTTGTTGTAATTAGGGCACTAGGAAAACTTTCTACGATAGTTATCAGGTATTCGTACAACAACTACATTACACACATCTCCACAACCACATCTAAGTATCTTTTTTGTAACACCTGTTTTCCAAAATGGATCGGTTTAGGACATTAAGGAGTCAAAAGCATGGTTTTTGGGGAAAACCAGGTGTCACGACGTAACAAGCCAAAGTAAAGAACATGTATCTGGACTGTGGTCACGACGTGACACATATGTGGTCACAACGTGAGGAAGGCTGCAACCCAAGCTCATGATCTGTCAGGGTTTCATTCGTTTTTAAACCTTATTAACTCGATTTTAGGATTCATTATCAACCTCCATCACCCTCAAACCTCTGAAAACCCTAACCCTAATCCCTCTTGGTGGTTTTGGCTCATCTTTGGTGATTTTAGCTCATCTTTGGTGGTTTTAGTGCTATTTGAAGGAAGTAGAAGGAGAATTGGTGCAAGGATCAAGCAAGAAACATCTTATCATCTTTGATATCACCTTGTGGATCATTTTTAAAGATTAAAGCTTCTACCTTTATGGTTTATTCTCTTAGATCTAGGTTGTTTTGGTCCCTTTTGGTTCATGGTTTTGATTTGAGTAAATGAATGGAATAAAGTTGGCAACTTGATGGTCCTCCTAAGTCCCTATAGCATTATATCTCATGGATCTAAGGGTTGGTTGTGAATTGTGAACCTTGCTTGAGTTTTAGATCATTTTCTTGGCTTTTGACCTAGGTTGGGTAGAGGACATGCATGGAGCATGCATATCCATAAAGTTTTCATTTTTATGAACCTATGGAGTCCCTTAAAGCTTTCTGGAAAGTGGGGGTTGAAGACTTAATGAATTAAGGACTCAAATCATTAAGTGGTTGTCTCGGACTATGGTCACGACATGACATTGAGGATGTCACGACGTGACCGAGGAGGATTCCACGATTATATTGTCTTGTTATGTTCATGACGTGACCAAAGAGGGTTCACATCGTGATGCTTGCTGAGTGGGTTGTCCGTGACCAATTTGGCTAAGTTGGAGCGAGACGAGTTGGAATCGGGCTGAGTGTGTCTCACGACGTGACCAAGGGCTGGTCATGACGCGAGGTTCAATGGTTGATATTATTGGCTGTTGACTTTGACATTGATCGTTGACTTTTAGTCAAAATTATTGGATTTAGTGTGTAGGCTAAGGTTGGACCTTGTATGTTTTGATAGGAGTGAGGTAACATCTGTTGTGGGGCATTGAGCTATGGTTTAGTTGATTTCGTTAGTCAGGTGAGTCTTCTCATTATATTGTGTAGGATGCTAGCTGTCTTTGTGACTCTTGCATGTGTATGTTGGGTTGACCAATTTATTTGTATGTTGGGTTGGACCCATTTGAATGATTAGGCTGGGCCCATTTATGTGTATGTTGGGTTCGGCCCATTTGCATGATTGGGCTGGACACATTTGTATGTACGTTGGGTTGGGCCTATTCAAATGGGTAAGTCTGATGTTTGAGAAATACATTTTTATTACGTTGGTTTTGGAATATATGACTGTATGACTTGATGGTTTAAAAATGAAATTTTTTGCTACTATTTTTGGGATGTTACATTTTTCTTTCTTGATCTTGAACCCCTTGGAAGTTCGATTTGGCTGAAGAACTTGACATTTTACACACACACACAAAGAGAGAGAGAGAGAGAGAGAGAGAGAGAGAGATGATCGCTATTCTAATGGATATTTGGTGGGGGTTTTATTTTATGATTGATGTAATCGGTTGGTAAAGTGGAAATCGGTGAAAAACATTAAATGAAACAACAATAGGGGGAATTGGGAGGCATATGTAGAAAAAAAATTGACTTTGAATATAACCGATTTTTTTTTTAATGTAAAATTAGGAGTTTTTATGGCAATAATTCTTAATTTTATTAAAACTTACTCTCTGGCAATCAAATAAAAATTCAATGTTTTAAGTGTTAGGTAAGCAATCATATGCCATAATATTTTTATTCTCATACAACTTAAAATAGCATATGGATTTCTTAGGTTAGACACGGGGAGTATCATTGTTAATTAAATGCAAATGCACAACGTACAACCAAAAAACAATTTCAAGTGGGGCAAAAACGAGGAAACCACTTGCCCTGAAAAAGAAAGTCTTGTTAGATCATGGTATAAATAATTCACTAAATTAATACCAAATATACAATTAAATAATGTCAACTTAGTGATCATTGTCACACCTTAGCATATCCACTACCCACATACTGTATATTTTAATTTCTTATTAGATATTTTACGGGTTAATATTTTTAATACCATTCCCCAAGTTCGGAGGGATTAAGATGCCCCAAAATCATTATTTAAATCAAAACCTTTGTCTTAACAATGTTAATTAAATATAAATACTATGATGTATTGGTACTTAAAAACTAAACATGTTCGTTCGGAGCTTCGAGATTCTATAATATATTTTAGAGACTATAATATGATAGACATATGGGACATTCGTCGTTGCATAATACTTTTACATCGGATCCTAAATAGCATTATATTGATTAAAATACAATATTTTTCATTTTATCTTTTAGAAAATGTAATAGTATGTTTTGGTGACTTCTCAATTGTAGTTTATTTTTTCTCATTTGTAACTACGACGTGCTTTTAAAAAAAAATCACTTTTTTTCCGTCTAATATTTGATGATTAATGGTTTTTTAAATCAAATTATAAAGCAAGTTGCATGTTAAAAACTTCTTCAAATTAATTTATTTTCATCGATATGTTTTTCGCTTGTGTTTATGTATCAATTAGTTGAAGTAAATATTAAATGACAGCATACATAAAAACCACGATTATCATTTTCAACGGTTTAACCATTAATATTATATTGTTTATGTTAAACCCATTATATTTTGAAAAACCTTCTATAACGACCACACTGACCCATATTGTCGGTTCATCATGTTATCGTGATAAAGTGATATTTTTTCTCTTAGACCCGACGGAGCGCTGGGGGAGGGCTTGCATGACCGGTGAGGGAAAGAACACACGGGAAGGAGGTGGGGGGAGGGGATGTCGCACTCCCTCTCCTATTTCTATTGGTGGATTTTTTTTGTAACCGTAAGAAATCGAGAAATTGAAAATATATATTCTTTTTATTTTTCCAACGGCTAGTATGTTTAATATATATATATATATATATATATATATATATATATATATATATATATATATATATATATATTAATGTGTTATAATTTCTTTTCCCATTATAAATACCAATTCAAACCAATATTATTTTTAACCCATTTTTACATATTCTCGTTAAAAGACATTAAAACACAATGTCATCATCTTCATCATCTGATACGACGGCTCAAGAGGAGGCTTTATTTGTCGGTTCCATCATGGCGAAGACTATTGCATATTTTTAAAACCGCCTAGGCCAAACTTCACGTTCATAAAATAAACCAAGAAAATTGACGTTGCGTAGAAATCGCGAAGCCGGACACAATCGTCTTATAGAAGACTACTTTGCAGATGACGCCGTATACGCTGAAAAGTTTCAACGACGGTTCCGGATGAGGAATGAGCTATTCTTACGTATAGTTGGCGATTTGGAAGACCGTTTTCCATATTTCCAATGGAAGCTGGATGGTAAAATAAAAAAAGTTTCTCTCCAACTCAAAAATACACGTCCGCAATTTGTCAGTTAGCATACGGCATGGGCACAGACAAATGAGACGAGTATTTAAGGATGTTCGAGCGTACCGTACGAGAATGTGTGTACAAGTTCTACAAAGCTTTTACTTTGGTGTACGGGCAATGATATTTGCGTAAACCAACTATCAACGATGTCCACCAGTTGTACACGGTGCATGAATGCAAGCATGGGTTCCCAAGAATGTTAGGCAGTATCGATTGCATGGATTGGTCTTGGGCATTGTGCACCAATGCAGGGCGTGGTTAGTATATGTGAGGCGATCACAGAGAGACAACGATTGTTCTAGAAGCAATCACATCACATGATCTTTGGATATGACATGCATTCTTTGGTCCAGCCGGTGCAAACAACGACATCAATGTTCTGAACCAGTCGCCGGTATTCAACGATATCTATCTTGGAAAGTCGAACGATGTACCTTTTCAAGCAAACGGGATAGCATATAAGTGCGGGTACTATCTTACGGACTGTATATCCTCCATTATCTATTTTTGTGAAACCGTTTACATGTCCGAACGACGAAAAAAGAATAAGTTAAAGAGACGCAAGAGTCAGCTAGGAAGGACGTGGAGCGAACATTTGGTGTACTCAAGAGGCGCTGGCAAGTACTAGCAGTCGGGGCACGGCCATATGAAGTGAAAAGGTTGCAACACGTAATGTATGCGTGCATCATATTGCATAATATGATTCTTGAAGACGAATGAAGAGCGATATGTCGATACAACGAAAACGAAGTTTTGACAAATGTCGAAGGAGTAGCCGTTGGTACGCAATAGTTTAGGGCAAATAGAAGAGGAGTATATAATCGCGACATTCATCACGCCCTGCGTGCTGATTTGGTGGAACACATTTATAGGGCTCACATCCAGTTGTCGACAGAGTATTGGCACGATGATTTGTTTGACGAATCAGATGAAGATTCAGATATGTTCGTCGAGAGCGAGGATTCAGATAACGAGGACGGGAATGATGTGATGAGAATGACGATGGCGATGATGTCGATGACGATGATGTCGATGACGAGGACGACGATTCCGAATGACGCATTTTGGTTTTTTAAAGTTCGGATAGTAATTATGTTTTTTAAGTTGTGTTTCATTTAATATATGTTTTTTTCTAGTTTTTATTTTTTATTTTTAATCTTGCTTATTTTAATTTAATTTTAAATTATTGAAGTGAATTTTTATTTTAAGTAATTTTTATATTTATCACTCATTATATATATATATATATATATATATATATATATATATATATATATATATATATATATATATATATATATATATATATAATCAAATTCAATTATTTTTATTAAAAAAAATGAGGGAAGCTTCCCATACATTCCCTGACTTTTGGTGACGGAAAGAAAAATGAGGGAAAAGATGACGTGTAAGACAAAAAATGAGGGAAGTTTCCCGCACGCACCCTCCGGCCTAAGAAAGGCCTGAAAAATATGTGTTGCTTGGTTTTTCAAATAAAAAAGGCATATAATTTGTTAATATTTGAAAATAATGTTCTTTTTTACCTAGAGACAGTAAATTCTGTGAGCATATTCTTCTATTCAAAATCACTTCAAGGTTTTCGAATGATTGTAATGGAAAAAACACTTTTTACCATTTTGAATTTTTTATAGCTTCTCTGAAAAGGGAAAGTCACCTCCAACGAGGTTAATCAAACACCTATGGTTCATGGAAAACCATCCTTTCAATTTTTGAGATTCAACCACTTTATCTAATCTAGTGCTTTTGATGTGGATGCCAATGAAAAACATGTTAGTAATCATTTCAAAAATGTCGATAGGGTGGCTCAGGATATTCATCCTAGTTTTAGTGAACATCCTAAGGTATATTTTCATTTAATTTATGATCCGTATGGGGGAATCATTAGAGCTACTAAGAAGAGCTACTAAGACTCAGGTATTATGTAACGACCCGAATTTCGTGTTCCATAATCGATGTTAGTTTCCATTATGTTCTTATGTTAAATTAACAATTTAGCTTGGTTAAAATTAACTTATGAGTGCCGAAGTGCAAGAAAATAATTATTGATTGTCTATAAGGGTCATGAGATCATTTTCGAATACTTTAAGGGCCTAGAATGAAATTTATCATGTATTTAACTCACACTAACCCTAAAATCCAAGATTAACATCACATTTTAAGCAAACAAACCCTAAGTAAGTAAATGAGAGTTCTTGAGTATCTTCCATTCTTGGAGTTTAAATCAATTGAAGAGAAGTTTGGGCCTTTCTTTGGTGAATTCTTGGTCTGTAGCTTGGTTTCTCCTAGGCATGGAAATTTCACCCGACGCGATGGGGAATCGGGTTGACCTGCCCCAATCGAGGACTGGTATTCACCGCAAAAACAGGTACCGGGTATGGGGCCGAGGATACCCATTAAGCAAAAATTGAGGATGGGGTCGGGGTCGGGTATACCAATCCCCAACCTGCCCTGCCCCTGCTTTGATGTCATTATATATATATATATATATATATATATATATATATATATATATATATATATATATATACTTTATTGAACTTGAATGAAGTCCACTAAGCATGAATTTATCTTTGTTAGAGCATCAGAGACACAGGGTATGTATACCAAATTACTTTCACAATTCCAAGAGTCCGTAAATCATCACTATGATTAAGGTAAAACATATTTATCTTGGAATTAGGGAATGCATGCTAGTAGAGAATATTGTTTGAATGATGTATTTTGTTTACATGCTTTTACAATATGATTTATGGTGTAATATGCCTTGAATTGATGAATAAAGTACAAGCATGATTACATAATGTTGAATGGTAAGGAGTGTGTAAGACCCATACGCGCAAATTAATTAATTAAAAATAGGAATACATATAGGGGGTAGAGGGTAGGAACCTAAATTTAGGTGCGTATCCTATCTGGATTTAGCGGTGGAAGAATATCGTTGGACAAGAGTTTAAGCCAAGGTGATGTCGAGTGGTTTTCTAGATAACCATTTCGAGACATAGTACCTGTGTACAACGGTGTACGGGGACTAAATTGAAGTTGGCTACTCGAAGACGCCAGATCAAGCATCACGTATGGGTGGGGGTATGAGTGTGGAAATACCAATTACACCACTCTCAAACAGAAATTCATCTTACTCGTACGTGTAAAGTCAGAGTAGTGAATGCAGAAAACCAGAGACGATGAAAACATCAAGATTAATATATACACTATATGTTGATAATTATAAGCGTTGTATGATGATTGGTATGAAACATGTTGCATTCCTATGTGTATGACCAATTGTACCGTATGAAATCTGTCTATTTCCAAACTTGTTGTACTTGAGATTGACTCATTGTGTTGATGTTGTCACTTGTTTCTTGTGTTATTTGCCATGATTGCCATGTATTGGTACCCATTGTTTAAAGAATTGGCCTGTAACACCCGTCTCCCAGAACGGATAGATATACGACATATAGGAGTCAAAGGCATAGTTTTTGGGAAAAACCATATTTCATGACATGACCATAGGGAGGTCACGATCTGGCATACCAAATATAAGAACGCATTTTTGAATGGCTCTCACGATGTGACGAGGGTATGGTCATGACGTGAATATGGTTGCAGCCCAAGCCCATGATCTTTTAGGGTTTCCAGCCTCCATCACCCTCTTGAACATTGAAGCAAACCCTAATACCCTATTCTCCATTTTTGAACTTACGTTTGGTGTTTTGGTGCACTTGGAAGGAAGAAGAAGGCCCTTGTGGTATATAGAACCTCTTGGCAAGCTTGGAGTTTGTGTTTGAGCCATTTGTGGACCATTGTAACTGTTCAAGATCCAAACTTTATGTTAATAGCTTCTAGATCTAGGCTTCTTTTCCCTTTTTCTTCATGTTGTGGAAGTTTGGATGGAAGGATTCCATATAGTTGGCAACTTTATGGGTCCATGAGGTCCCTTGAGGGTTGTATATGTTGTATCTAAAGTTTGGCTATGTTTTGAAGATATTCATGTGACTGTGGTTCCATTTTTCATCATTTTGACCTAATATGAGATCAATACATGCATTGGACATGCATTTCTATAAATCATTGATTGTTAGAACGTTTTTGGAGTAAGAAGGCCCTCTGGAAAGTTGGAATGGGTGGCTTAAAGGATTAAGGGTTGAATGCATTAAGTTGTCCCAAATTACAAGAGTCAAGACGAGACCGTATGGAGGTCACGACGTGACAATGAGATTTCCCAATTGTTTTGGATAGACTCTGTTAGAACGTGGGGGAATAGCCATCACGACGTGACAATGGTTTTGATCATGGTTAAGTTGTTCAAATCTGGAGTTTTGGATCGGGGATGAGATTGTTAGCCATGACGTGACCATGAGCCGGTCACGATGTGAATATCAGTTGTTGGTGATGTTGATTGTTGACGTTGACCTTGACCGTTGACTTTTAGCATGGGCTGAATTTTGGTCAAATTTCTAGTTTTAGAAGTTAGACTAAGGGTTTACCTTGTGTGGTTTATTAGGAGGTGTATAGCACCTGTTTGTTGGTTATGAGAGCTGTTAGCTGTTGATTACGTTGACAATGTGAGTCTTCTCACTATACTATGTAGGATGCTAGCTGTCTTTGTGACTCTTGCATTATGTGCTGGGTTGGGCCCATTTGTATGTTGGGTGGGGCCCGATACGTTGGTTGGGGCCCGTTATGATTGGATGGGCGGGGCCCATATGGTTATATGGTATTTTAGGGAACTCACTAAGCTTTGTGCTTATGGTTTTGTGATTTAACATTTTCAGGCACTTCCAGTCCTAAAGAGACGACCCGACTTGATTGCACAACATCCCCTGATGGCATTTTCCGCATCATTATTATTATTTTACTCTAATGTTGGAATGATACATTTTACTCAGATTGGATTTGGAACAAATGTTTGTATAGATTTGATGGTTTAAAAAAGAAAATTTTATTGGTATTTTTGGGACGTTACAAGTTGGTATTAGAGACTTGGTTTGAGGGATTCAGGTATACTCTCGAGTGTGTCTAAACTCAAACTGAGGAATTGATAATCTTTTTGAAAGAAAATAAGTTTTCTAAAAAGATTTTTTTCAAAGAAAGAGGTGTGATCCTTGCAATCATTTGAGCTCAAGTAACTGATTCCCAAAATACCCATACATGAGTTTTATGTTTAGTATGCCATTATGTGAATTGCATGCTAGAATAGGGCTAAGAATACATTTAGGAATCGCATGATAGAATTGTATGATTTGTGTGATGCCTTTTAGCCTTATGTTTTACTTGGAATCTATGTTGGTGAATTTCATTGCTAAGTGTATGTTTAAAAATTGTATACGATTAGGATCATATATCCTTAGAATGATTGATTTAGCCTTATTTCATGTTCCTTGTCTGGTTTTGGACTTAAGGTAGAATCAATTATTCGACAGTCTATCTGATCCAGTATTGTGTATAATTTGCATGCATAAGACAATCGGTGGTTTGGTAGAGGTTCCTAGTATTGCTGAAGCAAGTGAAACAAGGATTCCTAGGAGAGCCTAGGGTGTGTTATAGTGAGATGTGTATGGTGCTTAGCATATGGATTATGAGAGTTGCTATTGTGAAGTGACTTAGAGGCTTCAGGATGATTCTTAAGGAAAGTATGGATAGGTGTGGAAGGTAGTATTGGGCTTGTACTACTGAAAACACAGTATCTATACTCGAATAAAGGAAATTCACTGAGATCCTAAGGAGCTTGTAGTATGAGAGTTCCCTCAAGTATGTTTCGATTATTTGTTTGGTTGCCTTTCAGTATGGTGGTGAGCACTCGAGGAGGAGGTTTTGGTGTTGGTTCAGGTTTAGGCTCCAGTGTTGAGCCCATTGATATATGATTTCATTTCATCAGAGATCACTCACAGCGTTTTGGATGCGACTCATGTAATGTTTGGCACCATTAAGAAGGGGATCATAGAGTTGATAGATGATCGTTTAGCGGCCTTTTGCGCCGAGATTGTAGTTTTTTAGTTAGGGGCACACTGTAACGCCCCGTTTATTTAAATAAATTAATAAATGTAAGTCTCGGACTAATTGTGAAGAATTTAGAAGTTGGAGGTTTAAAAGTGTAAGTTCTGGATTTAGTTTGTAAATATTTTTAAAGTCAGGGGCTGTTTGGTAGGTTTTGGACTTAAAATGAAATGAATTTATGGAAGCGGGGGCTAAGGAGTAAATTTTGGGCTTCATTTGAAGAGATTGTAAATGGTTGGGGTTAAAAGGGTAACTTATGGACTTATTTTGAAAGAAAAGAAGGAAGGAGGGATCGATTATGTTAATATGGGGATATGTTTTATGGCACCGGGTATATAAGTTATATGAGAACCCTAACCCTAGCTTGTTGTAGCAGCCGCCGGGTAGCACCCCCTTCAGCCGACACCACCTGTTCCCTCCACCCTCCGGTCACTCATGGCTGCCAATCGACCGCCAACTTCATGCCAACGTCGCTGCCGCCATTGGAAGCTGCCGGCAGTCAAGTTTCGCCGTGACTTACGTCGCCGGCATGGGCCGCGAACAACCAGCAGGCACCGTTTTTCTTCTTCTCTTTTCTGTTGATGCCGCCGTCGATTTCTACGGTGGTTCTTTGCTACATCTTGGGTGTCGACGCCACTGTGGGGGTTCACGGATCAACCATCGAGATGATTGTAGCTGTTCTAGAGCGCTACCCTCCGTATCTCTCTTCTTTTCATTCCGCCGCCTGCCACCGCAAGGGTGGAGGTGGTTAGATGCATTCGGGCAGGGCACTCGTGTATGTTGTCCTGTTCCGGACTGATGCCCTTGGGAAACCATCGCCACCACCGTGAGGTGGTGGCTGTTATTGCGAAAGTCGCCGCTACTGCCGCCTCTCCGGGGTTCTGCCGCCGTCAAGCGCCACCAGGTGGTGGTTGTGTTACTATTACGAGCATAGTAGTGAGTGTGTGTTATTTCAGTGATGTATGATTGAGTTGTTGGCCGGAAAGATCAAGAAAGCCACCGCCACCACGAGCCACCACCGGCCACCATGGTGTGGCTGTGTGTGTGTGTCTATTAGTTAATGTGTGTATTAGTTAGTGTGTCTATTTTGGATAAAAGCCTTGTAATTGTAATTAGCATGAAATAATGAAAATAATAATAGTAACCACCACCGTAAGGTGGTGGCCGCCACCGTGAGCCGCCATTGACCACCACTACCCGTGGTGGTAGTGGGTGGTGCCCCTCAAGCAAAACCCTAATGGACCTAGCCAAAACCCTAATGGGCTTAAAGATTAATTTTGGGCCTATTGGGCCATGTTTAAGTGGAAACCCTAATTAGGGTTTAGAAAACCCTAATTGTGAGTAATTGGGCCTTAGACTTATTGGACCCACTTTTGGGCTATTGAGATTGGATTGTGTATTAAGCCCAAATCACTCCATATCACTTATCTAGTAGAGTAAAGGACTTAATGAATTAAGTCCTTAATAGGTTAAGTAAGAAACACTTAACCCTAGTTATCATTTTATGTGAAACCCTAGTTTCACTTGGGCCTTGAGTTGGGCATTTCGATTGGGTTTTGGTAATTGGTTTAATAATGGGCCATCCAAGAATAATTAAATGGACTAAAGTAATTAGTTGGGCTTTAGGGTAAGGCCCATATGAAGGATTGGGCCCAATTTTGTAAATTGGGCCATAGTTAGGGCCTAGATGGTTGTATGATATTGGGCCCCTAGAGTGAGACATGTTGGACTGGACTGAACAATTGGGCCTTAAGGGAAGTCCATGTAGAGGTTTGGGCCCAATTTGGAAAATTGGGCCATATGTTGGGCTTTGATCCCTAGTTGACTTTGGGCCTATGGATTGGGCCTTGGGCTTGGGTAAGCCAAGCTAGGGGTAATGTAGTAATTATCCAAAGTATGTATTTATAGTTATGTGTTAGAACCCAATTATTAATTGGGTGTTATTTTGGTGTTGACAGTTCGGGAATCTGTCATCAAGCAGCTAGGGTTGAGTCTGCGGGACTTCAACAGTATGAGATTGAGTCTGCGGGACTTCAGTAGTATGAGATTGTGTCTATGGGACTTCAGCAGTGTGAGGTGAGTTTCCTTCCAGTAGGAACGGGTCTACGACCACAATGCCGAACCGTTTAGTTAGCAGTAGTTCCGGACTTCGGTCTGATGCAGTAGTTCAGTGTGCTTGATGTCTTTGTGATTCGAGCATGTCTTTGTGTTATGTGTTCTGGACTTCGGTCTGATGCAGTATGCAGTATATGTGTTTATGCTAGTAGTTATGATTATGCTATGCTATGTTCAATCAGTTCCGGACTTCGGTCTGATGTAGAGGGCAAGGCCCTGGTTAGTTCCAGACTTTGGTCCGATGCAGTTTCCGGACTTCGGTCCGATGCAGTGGGCAAGGCCCTAGTTAGTTCCGGACTTCGGTCCGATGCAGAGGGCGAGGCCCTAGATAGTTCCGGACTTCGGTCCGATGCAGTGGGCAAGGCCCAGTATGTGCTTTATATGTTATTGTATGGTATGTGGTAGTTTGGGGGAGCTCACTAAGCTTCGTGCTTATGGTTTTCAGTTTTGGTTTCAGGTACTCAGTTTTCAAAAGAGGAGCTCGGGAAGATTGCAGTGCACACACCATTTGTTCAGCCTGGGATGTTTATACTCTGATATATTTGACAGTTATGATATTTTGAGATACATTGTTTATGATTCTTATATGACGTTTGATGAATATAGTTCTATTACTAATTTAAAACGAAATTTTCAGACTGTATTTTTGGGATGTTACAAGTTGGTATCAGAGCCTTGGTTTGAGGGATTCGGGCGCACTCTCGAGTGTGTCTGAACTCAAACTAAGGAAGTGGTATAAAGTTTTCAAAAGAAAAGAGTTTTAGAATAACAAAAAGAAACTTAAAAAGAAAAAAAAAGTTTCAGAAAAGCAAAACGAATTTTTAGAAAGAAAAGAACTTTGAAAAGAGAAAAAGGGTGTGGTGCATGCAATCAGCCGAGCTCAAGTAAGTACTCCCAAATTACCCATACAAGTTTATGTTATGATATGAGTATCAGCCTTATGAGAACTGCATGCTAGATTAGGAATGAGGATCTAGGAAGGATGCCTTATGTGCCTATTGTATGAGTATCAGTTTTATGAGAACTGCATGCTAGTTTAGGGCTAAGAATCTAGGGAGGATGCCTTATGTGCCTATTATATGTGTACCAACTTATTGAGAACTGCATGCTAGTACAAATTAGTCGGTATGATAGCCAGAGTAGTATATGCTTGATTATGTGTACTCAACGCCCGAATGCTGCTTGCTTTGTGCTTTTAGGAGTTCTAGTTGTCTTTCACTAACTAGTAAATGAATAGGTTAAGTTATATATTGCAAGGACTAAATAATTTCAGAAGGTTAGGTCTAGCTCTATTTCGCAGCTCTTGTTTGAGTCCAACCGTTGTAGGCTAGGATCTCCCATTCGAAGAATTATCTAGTCTGAGTAATATGTAATAGTATTCGCGAGCTAGTTAGGGGAATAAAGCAGGGACTTCTTATGCAGCTGATGGCGGAGAGTGGGTTGGTGATTACCCTAGGGAAAGCCTAGGATGAGATTAGCATGAGATCAGCAGTAGTAGTAGAAGGGACTTGGTGGAATCGAGGCAGTACTTGAGGAAAGTACGGATAGATGTGGAAGGTAGTATGGCCCGTACTACTGAAAGCAGAGGATCCGTACTCGAAGCAAGGAAGGCTGAGATGAACCCAGGGAACTTGTAGTGTGTGAGATCCCTCGAGTTTGGATGAGTATTGTGATGTTAGTGATCGTATGTTGCCGAGTATAGTGGCGCTACGTGGTAGACCAGATGGTAGTTTTGGTGTCGACGAGGGATCAGGATCGGACTCTGGGGCGGGGCAGATTGATGATCAGATGAGTGAGTTCATTCCATCTGAGAATTACGTGCGGTATCATTGACCAGACTCCTGTGATCCTCAGTGTGATCAAGGAGGGCATTATAGAGATTTGTGATGAGAGGCCGAGTGCATTCTGCACTGAGATAACAGTCATGATAGAGACCTGTACGTTGATGTTTCGGGAATTCAGAGTTTGTGAGGCTTCAGATTGTCATGGGGGTTAGGGACCCCATTGTTAGCAGCAGATGGTTGGCAGATGTCACCAACACTTTTCGTACCAGACGTTGTCTCGAAAGGAGACAAGATCTGACTTACTTCCTGTCTCCTGAGGGATAGAGCACGAGATTGATAGGAAGAGGTTGGTAGTGAGTTGAGTGATGATGCGGTTGATGCTATGTCATGGGATAACTTTTAGACCAGATTCTGGGCAGAGTGTGCCCAGGAAATTGAGGCGCAGCAGTTGGCGCAAGAGTTGTTAGATCTCCACCAGAAGACTGAGACTGTGGTAGAGATCACTGCCAAGTCTCGGGAAGAGCTTATATGGTACCACAGTATGCAGCAGATGAGGAAATGAACAAGGTAAGTTATCAGAACATACTGTAGAATGATAGCAGGGAGATCATGAGTATCTCGGGGTGCAAGACCCTGAATGATATGACTTCTTGAGCTTGAGAACGAGATATAGGCTTGGAGCACATTGGTAAGAGGGAACCAGATCAGTTGCTTATAGTGAGGGGTCTCGAGAGGAGACCATAGATTTCAGATCAGCTTCTGAGAGGCCAGCGGGGTCAGATTCGGTGCAGCACTTGCGGGAAACTGCACAAGGGAGCCTTTCGTTTCAAGGGTTTGAGTAAGTGTAACCCTGAGTTATCCTCGGTTTGTGTCTAAATTATATTTTCAAGAGATGTCATATGCCAATTGCATGCCGAGAAGCATTAGCGAATTGTGATAGAGCAATTCCCCAGATTACGGGATTGGGAAAGTACAGCGTCATCTTGGTTTATTCCAAGACTGAGGAGCAGCACGAGAAGCACCTGAGGGAGGTGCTAGAGACTTTGAGGAGAGAGAGAATTTTCGCAAGGTTCTTCAATTGTGAGTTCTGGTTGCGCTGGGAGCAATTTCTTGGGCACCTTGTCAATCAGAAGGATATTCTAGTCGATCCGGCCAAGATAGAGGCCGTGATGCAGTGGGAGATTCCGAGGTCTCCAATTGAGATTCGGAGCTTCCTGGGTCTAGCGGGTTATTACCGAAGATTTATTCGGATTTTTATAAGTTGTGTGATATTTTGGATTAGCTGGTGTTGAACACTAGCAATGGTAAGTGTGGTTTCTACCAGAGTGGTCATGGGTGGTAAGAAGGATTGAGAATCCTTCCAGTATTGTGTGTTGTGGAATGTTAGTTGAAGCTAAGTGGGGAAGAATCGTCTAAGGATTCAAAAGTAGGAGCAGTTTTGAAACTGGGATAAGCTTCGCATCTTTGTCAGGAAGGAAGACAGCCCAAGTCGCTGTATAGTTTGAGGGTAGTGTGAAATGGAAGTTCGGAAAAACTTGCTCATGATGAGATCGCGTTCTCGGAATGAATTCCAACAAGCCTTAGGGAATCAGGTGGGGGATTCCAGTCAGGACATGGGTTTAGTTTTGGATGTTAGGTCGTGTGTATGCTCGACGTTGGATGTGTTCGGATCAGTAACCAGCGAATGAGATAGTGTTAGAGTATTGTAAGTCTGCGGGTGTAGTCGTAGCATTCACTAGCAGTCAGATAGTGTTAGAGTGTTGTAAGTCTGCGGGTGTAGCCGTAGCATTCACTAACGGCCAGATAGTGATACGGTGTTGTAAGTTTGCGGGTGTAGCCGTAGCATTCACTAGCAGTCAAATAGTATCAGAGTGTTGTAAGTCTGCGGGTGTAGCCATAGCATTCACTATCAGCCAGATAGTGATAGAGTGTTGTAAGTCTGCGGGTGTAGCTGTAGCATTCACTAGGTTGGTAGATAGCGTGAGTGCGTTGTTAGGACGCGGGAAGGACAGTAGTACCCACCAGTTCGGGTGTATCAGTGAGGATATGGAAATCCACATATTGGATTTCGGAGTTTTCCAGACGGATTAGACCTGGTTAAGCCAGTGATAAGATTGTAGAAGCGCCACTACAGAGAAGAGAGCAAGGAAGCAGTGGACTGCTTAAGGTCATTTATGACATAAGGCTACCAATGGTCATGTAGCAATCACTTTTAGCTTTGGGTTTGGTGACGTTAGGATTCGACGCATGGAACCAATCAGTTAGATCAGAAGGCCGTTAGGGCCACAGTGACAAGATAACTAGTAGCAGCTAGATCCATAGAAGGATTTCGTTCAGAAGTCGTGCGAGGCGGCTAAGCAGGGAGTCCTTTGACTCCGCAGTTGGGCTGGAACCCGATATTTCAGATGATTGGCGGAAAATTGAGACCATGTAGGTCTCGGTAGATGTCAGGAAGCAGCCATGTGGCAGCATACAGTTTCAGGCAGTTCAGTGTTTCGGGCAGTTCAGTGTTCAGACAGTTTAGTGTTTCAGGCAGTTCAGTGTTCAGGTAGTTCAGTGTTCAGACAGTTCAGTGTTTCAGGCAATTCAGTGTTCAGACAGTTCAGTGTTTCAGGCAATTCAGTGATTCAGGTAGTTCAGTGTTCAGGCAGTTCAGTGTTTCAGGCAGTCATTGTTTCAGGCAGTTCAGTGTTTTCAGGCAGATTAGTGTTACAGACAGTTTTGGGTCTCCAACAGTAATGGTATTTGAGGATCTCATGTACGATAAGCGTAACAGATTGTTGAGTAATTCTTAGTCACCCACCGCGGGGTTCATCTATAATGATTCAGTATGAGTGGTCTGTTACGGATTCAGATCATCTAGAGACAGCAGATATCAGACAGAGTAGATGTGGACTATTGCGAGGAATCCGTTCACCATTGGAATTCAAGGCTTTGCAAGGATTGGTCACGGTTACCCTGAGAAGGCTAGGGTGTGCCCAGGATTATGGTCATGTTACTTGAATAGTTAACGTGTAAGGAATGATAAGGAATGATTTCGAGGACGAAATCTAATTTAAGAGGGGGAGAGTTGTAACGCCCCGTTTATTTAAATAAATTAAAAAATGTAAGTCCCAAACTAATTGTGAAGAATTTAGAAGTTGGAGGTTTAAAAGTGTAAGTTATGGATTTAGTTTGTAAATATTTTTGAAGTCAGGGGCTGTTTGGTAGGTTTTGGACTTAAAATGAAATGAATTTATGGAAGCGGGGGCTAAGGAGTAAATTATGGACTTCATTTGAAGAGATTGTAAATGGCTGGGGTTAAAAGGGTAACTTATGGACTTATTTTGAAAGAAAAGAAGGAATGAGGGATCGATTATGTTAATATGGGGATATGTTTTATGGCACCGGGTATATAAGTTATATGAGAACCCTAACCCTAGCTTGTTGTAGCAGCCGCCGGGTAGCACCCCCTTCAGCCGACACCACCTGTTCCCTCCACCCTCCGGTCACTCATGGCTGCCAATCGACCGCCGACTTCATGCCAACGTCGCTGCCGCCATTGGAAGCTGCCGGCAGTCAAGTTTCGCCGTGACTTATGTCGCCGGCATGGGCCGCGAACAACCAGCAGGCACCGTTTTTCTTCTTCTCTTTTCTGTTGATGCCGCCGTTGATTTCTACGGTGGTTCTTTGCTACATCTTGGGTGCCGCCGCCACTGTGAGGGTTCACGGATCAACCATCGAGATGGTTGTAGCTGTTCTAGAGCGCTACCCTCCGTATCTCTCTTCTTTTCATTCCGCCGCCTGCCACCGCAAGGGTGGAGGTGGTTAGATGCATTCGGGCAGGGCACTCGTGTATGTTGTCCTGTTCCGGACTGATGCCCTTGGGAAACCATCGCCACCACCGTGAGGTGGTGGCTGTTATTGCGAAAGTCGCCGCTACTGCCGCCTCTCCGGGGTTCTGCCGCCGTCAAGCGCCACCAGGTGGTGGTTGTGTTACTATTACGAGCATAGTAGTGAGTGTGTGTTATTTCAGTGATGTATGATTGAGTTGTGGCCGGAAAGATCAAGAAAGCCACCGCCACCACGAGCCACCACCGGCCACCATGGTGTGGCTGTGTGTGTGTGTGTGTGTATTAGTTAATGTGTGTATTAGTTAGTGTGTCTATTTTGGATAAAAGCCTTGTAATTGTAATTAGCATGAAATAATGAAAATAATAATAGTAACCACCACCGTAAGGTGGTGGCCGCCGCCGTGAGCCGCCATTGACCACCACTACCCGTGGTGGTAGTGGGTGGTGCCCCTCAAGCAAAACCCTAATGGACCTAGCCAAAACCCTAATGGGCTTAAAGATTAATTTTGGGCCTATTGGGCCATGTTTGAGTGGAAACCCTAATTAGGGTTTAGAAAACCCTAATTGTGAGTAATTGGGCCTTAGACTTATTGGACCCACTTTTGGGCTATTGAGATTGGATTGTGTATTAAGCCCAAATCACTCCATATCACTTATCTAGTAGAGTAAAGGACTTAATGAATTAAGTCCTTAATAGGTTAAGTAAGAAACACTTAACCCTAGTTATCATTTTATGTGAAACCCTAGTTTCACTTGGGCCTTGAGTTGGGCCTTTCGATTGGGTTTTGGTAATTGGTTTAATAATGGGCCATCCAAGAATAATTAAATGGACTAAAGTAATTAGTTGGGCTTTAGGGTAAGGCCCATATGAAGGATTGGGCCCAATTTTGTAAATTGGGCCATAGTTAGGGCCTAGATGGTTGTATGATATTGGGCCCCTAGAGTGAGACATGTTGGACTGGACTGAACAATTAGGCCTTAAGGGAAGTCCATGTAGAGGGTTGGGCCCAATTTGGAAAATTGGGCCATATGTTGGGCTTTGATCCCTAGTTGACTTTGGGCCTATGGATTGGGCCTTGGGGTTGGGTAAGCCAAGCTAGGGGTAATGTAGTAATTATCCAAAGTATGTATTTATAGTTATGTGTTAGAACCCAATTATTAATTGGGTGTTATTTTGGTGTTGATAGTTCGGGAATCTGTCATCCAGCAGCTAGGGTTGAGTCTGCAGGACTTCAGCAGTATGAGATTGAGTCTGCGGGACTTCAGCAGTATGAGATTGTGTCTACGGGACTTCAGCAGTGTGAGGTGAGTTTCCTTCCAATAGGAACGGTTCTACGGCCACAATGGCGGCCCGTTTAGTTAGTAGTAGTTCCGGACTTCGGTCCGATGCAGTAGTTCAGTGTGCTTGATGTCTTTATGATTCGAGCATGTCTTTGTGTTATGTGTTCTGGACTTCGGTCTGATGCAGTATGCAGTATATGTGTTTATGCTAGTAGTTATGATTATGCTATGCTATGTTCAGTCAGTTCCGGACTTCGGTCTGATGCAGAGGGCAAGGCCCTGGTTAGTTCCGGACTTCGGTCCGATGCAGTTTCCAGACTTCGGTCCGATGCAGAGGGCAAGGCCCTGGTTAGTTCCGGACTTCGGTCCGATGTAGTTTCCGGACTTCGGTCCGATGCAGTGGGCAAGGCCCTAGTTAGTTCCAGACTTCGGTCCGATGCAGAGGGTGAGGCCCTAGATAGTTCCTGACTTCGGTCTGATGCAGTGGGCAAGGCCCAGTATGTGCTTTATATGTTATTGTATGGTATGTGGTAGTTTGGGGGAGCTCACTAAGCTTCGTGCTTACGGTTTTCAGTTTTGGTTTCAGGTACTCAGTTTTCAAAAGAGGAGCTCGGGAAGATTGCAGTACACACACCATTTGTTCAGCCTGGGATGTTTATACTCTGATATATTTGACAGTTGTTATGATATTCTGAGATACATTGTTTATGATTCTTATATGATGTTTGATGAATATGGTTCTATTACTAATTTAAAACAAAATTTTCAGACTGTATTTTTGGGATGTTACACACACACTCTTTCTTTTCGAGAGTTCAAGGCTTTTAGAGCCCCAAAGATCTTCGGGAAGAAGGACCTATTTCTAGTAGACGATGGATTACTAACATAGAGAATGCTCAGCGGACGACTATTTCCCCTGAGGGGTCGAACATGGGATTTGCATCTTGCCTTCTGAGGAATGGAGCCCGTGATTGGGCGGCCTGTCAGGGAGTCAGACCATATCGAGACTTCATATTCCAGATTAAGTGGATGTGGTTATGTTTTAAGGGGTTATTTTCAGGAGGAGAAAGGATTTGTTCATCTTCGGGTTGGAGAGCCCTACCAGGGTTGGTTTCGGTTGTCGTGGGCAAGGCTGGGTATGCTCGGGGTTGTGGTCATGTGTGCTTAGGTTGTCTGGTGTGTCGGGGATGGTAAGGAATGATTTCGAGGATGAAATCTAATTTAAGTGGGGGAGAGTTGTAACTCCCTGTTCTTAATCGATTCCTAATTCGAGGGTGTGGCCCGAAGATTGGTCATCATAAGGATTAGGGACTTTGAAAAGGTGAGATCTAGACCCATTTGGGTGCAAGTAATGTAATTAAAGTGATCCGGGTGTTCAGTTCATGATTTGGAGTCTAGGGGTATTTCAGTAAAGTGTCAGTTTGGGCTTTTGTGGAAGTTGGATTTTTGTTCGGAAGGTCTTAAGGCTGATATAGTTGATAGAAGTGTATGGCTTCTTATTCCCTGTCCGTGGATATAAGGATCGTCGGAAACGGACTTATACGAAAACGTTATGGCCTTCGGAAGTTTGGTGGTTTTAAGGTTTAGTCGGGTACGTGGGGCGTACACAAAGGTTACGCAGGGCGTACTAGTGAAGAGAGTAGTACGCGGGGCGTACCTTGGTGTACGCTGGGCGTACTGACCAGGATGGTCATGGGTGCTCTTCGGAGTACGTTGGGCGAACCATATGTACGTTGGGCGTACCATATGTACGTTGGGCGTACTCCAATCAGACCCAACCCATATTTTAGGTTCTTGGACCCTATTTAAGCTCCTTATCTCATAACCTAACCCTAATATCTTCAGCCTCCATCCCTCCAAACCCTAGAAATCGACCCTTATCCCCCATTTGAGTGATTTTAGAGCTTCAAAGTGTTTTATGTCTGTTTTGGTGCTTGAAGAGGAAGAAGGGACTTCTTGAAGAGTCATTGCTTGACTTGGAGCTTTTGGATCCAGGCTTTATGCACCTAGATCTAACTTCTGGAGGTATAAAGTCTCAACCTTGACAACTCTTTCTTGTAGATCTAGCTAGGTGGCACTTTGTTATGATTTTGGTCCCTTTGTAGTGGTTCTTGTGAGTAGAAGTTACTCTAGAACCTTTGGGCTTCATATTTGGCCTTTGATGGAGTTATGGAGTCATAAAGTTTGGATCTTGATGAGTATTAACCTTCCATGCATGATTTGGTAGTATTTTGGTGAAGCTTGGGACTTAGGGTTTTGATTTGGGTCCCATTATGTCATGCTAAGTCATAAAGTCAGAAACTTTATGACTTAAGAAGTCCCTTTGAATGAGATCTGGAAGTGTGGACTAAGGTCTTAAGGTATTAAGAAGTTTGTAAGACATTTTGGAGTGATTTTGACCTTTGGAATTCATCTTTGGTGATTGGGCTTCATTAAGCCATGCAAAGGTTTAAAGCCTTCGAATTTATGGATCAAGTCACTTACATTTATCTATTATGAGGTTTTAGACGTCTTGGCTTAAGGGATTAAGACGTTTTCTAGGTTGGTTGTGGGCAGGGTCAGTACGCGGGGCGTACGCTTAGCATACCCACTGAGTACGCGGGGCGTACTCAGTCAGATGAGATTTTGCATTTTGGGCTTCAAGTTTGGGCTTTCTTTTGGTCTTGAGTGTTGAGTTATTAATGGGCCATCTGAGTATAAGTGTTTTGGACTAGGAAGAATGGTTAGGCTTTAGGGTAAGGCCCATGTAAGGGGTTTGGGCCCAATTTGGAGAATTTGGGCCATATTTGGGCCTTGGTTGATTAATTGGCCTTTGGGCCTTTCAGATTGTGAGTTTGGGCCATAGTCTAGGACCAAGCTAGGTTAGGGGTAAAATGGTTTTTTTACCCCAAGTATGGATTTATGGTTATGGATTGGAACCCAATTGTTGATTGGGTGTTGTTTTGACTTTGATAGTTTGGGGATCTGTCAGCCAGCAGCCAGGGATTTTCTGTTTGATTCAACAATGCGAGGTGAGTCTTCTCACTATATCCATGGGTCGAAGACACCAAGGCCGACCCATTACTTGTTGTGTGGAATGCTAGTTGTCTCTGTGATACTTGCATGAAACACCATGGGGGAGCCCATGGCAGTTGGATATCAGACCATGGGGGGGACCCATGGCATTCCAGGTAAAGACCATAGGGGAGCCCATGGCATTCCAGGTCAAGACCATGGGGGAGCCCATGGCAACTATATGTATGTCGCATGATATTCTGTGGTTGTATGTTATATGGTATTTTGGGGAACTCACTAAACTTTGTGCTTACGGTTTTTAGTTTATGTTTCAGGTACTCCGGTTTTCAAATGGAAGAGCTCGGGATGATTGCAGAGAATACACCACATGTTTCTGCATTTTGTGAATTACTCTGATTTGATGATCTTTTGCTAAATCTTGGTTACCTTGGTTTTATGGGAAAGATATATATATTAACGATTTATTAATCTAAAAACAAAAAATTTTATGTCATGATTTTCGGGACGTTACAGTCCAGAAAGGCTGAAGGCCCGGTGCGGCGGTCCAGACATGCTGAAGGTTCTGTATGCATGTTGTTGCTGTAATATCTATGATTATGTGTTGTGGTGGTATTTTGGGGAAACTCACTAAGCGTTGGGCTTACAGTTTTGGATTATGTTTCAGGTACCTCAGATGATCGTGGGAAGGCAAAGGCTTGATCGTGCACCTCCTCGTGTTATGTTTTGTGATTTTGGGACAAACTCTGATGTTAAACATGTTTTGAAAACTACAATGTAAACAATTATGATTTTGGTTGGTTTGAAAAAGTTTAAATTTTATGAAATTTTATGGATGTTACAAGACACCAGCTCCGACTGCTTTAAGGATTACATATGGACATTAGTGGAGAGCTGAGGCTCCGAAGGCCAAGAGTTGTGCTTTACAGCTCACATCAGAGGAGGCCAGGGTGACGCCTGACATTATTACTGGTATGTTTTCATTTATTATTCTATCAAGTTCTTTCATTATATGCTTATGATTGTATTTCTGCTAGGTACCTTCTTAGTAAATTCCTTATTTGCTCTTGTGCTTTTTAATTCGGGTGCGAGTCGGTCTTTTGTGTCTCAGTCCTTCAGTAGGAGTTTTATATGGCTCTCGGAGAGTTGGAGTGTCTGTTGTGATTTTCTATCGCCAACGAACATGGGATTTCTGCATAGATCATTTTTCGGGATTGTACCTTGTAGATATTCGGGGTGTCTTACCCGATCGATTTAATCACTATCCCTATGGGGGGATGTGTGCATGATAGTAGGGATGGTCTGGTTGAGCATATTTGGTGCCATGATTGACTGTGAGGGACAGCGTGTGGTAGTTCGAACCCCAAGTGGGGGAGAACAAATTATTTATGGTGAGGGAACCAGGGTTGGTTCGACTTTTTGTTCAGCCGCCAGGGCTCGACGATATCTTCAGCATAGATATTTGGGTTATCTCACTTACGTGATTGACACTTGGGGCGAAGGGGGAGTTTCAATTTTGGATGTTCCTATAGTCAAAGAGTTTCCAGATGTATTCCCGGAGGATTTACCCGGTGTGCTTCCTGCGAGGTAGGTTAAGTTCAGGATTGATTTGGTTCCCGGTGCGGCCCGGTTTCTATAGCATCATACCGCTTAGCACCGCCTGAGATACATGAGTTATACTCTTAGCTTCAGGACCTGTTGGGCAAGTAGTTTATCCGACCGAGTAGTTCACCATGGGAAGCATCGATTTTGTTCGTAAAGAAGAAGGATGGTTTACACCGAATATGCATTGATTACCGGGAGTTGAACAAGTTGACGTTAAAGAACCGTTACCCTCTTCAACAGATTGATGATCTCTTCGATCAACTGTAGGGTGCATCTTGGTTCTCGAAGATCGATTTTAGATCAGGGTATCATCTGATGAGAGTCAAAGAGGAGGACGTAGAGAAGACAGCATTCCAAACTCGTTATGGTCATTACGAGTTTGTGGTGATGCCATTTGGGCTCACCAACGCACCGAAAATATTTATGGATTTGATGAATTGGGTATGCAAAAGGTCCAGTTATTGCGATACCTCGTTAACCAGAACGAGATTCTAGTCGACCCGGCCAAGATAGAGTAGTTA
The DNA here is from genome assembly GCF_052849685.1 of Lactuca virosa. NCBI lineage: Eukaryota > Viridiplantae > Streptophyta > Magnoliopsida > Asterales > Asteraceae > Lactuca > Lactuca virosa. The sequence continues at coordinate 35,882,691 of NC_136434.1, forward strand.
TGCAGTGGGAGGTCCCGAAGTCTCCCTCGGAGATCATGAGTTTTCTGGGTTTGGCAGGATATTATCGGAGGTTTATTCAGGATTTCTTTAAGGTTGTTGTACCACTCACTCGTTTGACGAGGAAGGGCGTGGGTGTTAGCTGGGGGCTTGAGCAATAGACCGCGTTCACGACGCTGAGATAGAAATTATGTGAGGCCTCGGTATTGACCCTTCCGGAGGGCGTGGAGGATTTTGTTGTTTATTGTGATGTTTCTATCACCATTTTGGGGGCAGTACTCATGCAGCGAGGGAGGGTTAATGTGTATGGTTGTAAGCAGATGAAGCCACATGAGGCTTGGTATCCGACACATAATCTAGAGTTGGTGGAAGTGGTGTTTGCCCTCAAGATTTGGAGACACTTCCTATATGGGGTCCAATTTATCATCTACATGGATCACAAGAGTCTGAGAATTTTATGGATCAACTGAATCTGAATAAGAGATAGCGTATATGGCTTGATGTGGTCAAGGACTATGACTACGAGATTCTTTATCATCCCGGGAAAGTGAATGTGGTCGCTGGTACATTGAGCCGTAAGACGGCTAGACTTTGGTTGAGGGCTTATATACGAGGATTTCTATCGATTCGCCGATTCTGGATTTGATCAGGGAGGCTCAGGATGGAGGGGTCAAGAAGGAAAAATTATAACATCCTGAAATTTGGCAGGTATTCCCGTACCCTCTTCTATCATTACCTTGTCAATTATAGTCCTTGGGGTTGGAAGCGAAGAGCCAAGATGAGTTTAAGGGCCAAGTTTGCAAACTTTGACCAAAAAGGGAGTACGATGCACGTACATAAGAGTACGCTAAGCGTATTAAGGTCCGCCTTAGTACGATGGGCGTACACTTGTGTACGTTGGGCCTTCTAATGTCTGGGTGAAACCCTAATATTTAGGGTTTGGGGCCTATATAAACAACATTATGAGCACTAGAACCCCCTTACCTCAGCCTCCACAACTTACATTCGTCCTCCCCAAACCCTAGCCTCTCCTTTGTGTGTTTAAGCTTACTTGGTGTGTTCTTCAGTGCTTTAAGAGGAAGTTATTGCATCAAAGAGTTGGAGGAGAAGATCTAGCTTGTGGATCTGAAGTTAGCTTGTGCTCAAGAAGCTCCAGAAGGTACAAAGTTCCAAACTTTATGCATATATGTATAGATATCATCATTTTACTTTATTAGAAGCATTTCTTGTCCCAAAAGCCACAATGTTGTGTATGTTGAGATTTGGACAAAAAGGACTGTCCTTCCAGACTCTTGAAGGGACCTTGAGTGATAAAAATGATGTCCCATTAGCTGTATGTGTCCCATGCATGGAGAAATAAGGTCTTAATGGATTAAGACCAAGCATTAAGAACTTTATGGACGTACAAAACGATAAAGTGCATGACTTTATGGATCCTAGGCATGTTAGGTCTCTGGATCTGAAGTTTGGGCTTAAGTGCTTAAGCCATTAAGCACTTAATAAGGTTTTGGCAAACTGTTGAGTACGCCCAGCGTAAATCTAGTACGCCCAGCGTACTGGGTCAACCACCCTGATGGTGGTCAACATCTGGAAGAGTACGCCCCGCGTACTAGAGGAGTATGCCCCGCGTACGTCCTCTGTTGGGACTTTGTCCAATGGGCTTCGGGTTTTGGGCTGTTTATGGACTAAATGGATCTGGGCCTTGCTGGACTTTGTAAATAAGATGTTTTGGGCCAGTTAGTGGTAGTGTATCATGGGGTTAGGCCCAATTAGGAGGTTGGGCCCAATTTAATAAATTGGGCCAATAATGGGCTTTATTTATGGACCTTCAAGTTAAGGATTTGGTAATTGGGCCTTGGCCCAACTAAGAGAATGGACTTAATGAGTGGTGTGGACACTAGTCAAGGAGGTGATTTTGGGAACTAACTTAGTATTTTTTATGTGATAGTTTGGGATTCCCGGTGAGTCAGCAGTCAGAGATTTACGGTACTTCGGCACTACTTGCGAGGTGAGTTATCCTCACTATACTCAAGGGTCTAAGGCACCAAGGCTGGCGCTTTGGATTGTTATCTAGTTATGTTATGCTAGTATGATCTGTTAGATCGGTATCCTAGAGGGTAGGATAATATTATATGGTATGTGGTATGATCTATTAGATCGGTATCCTGGTAGATAGGATGGTATTATGTGCTATGCGGTATGATCAGTTAGATCAGTTGCTGTCTATAGACTATTATGTGATTATCTGTTATATGTGTACATGTTTGTTTGGTGGTTGAGGCTTATCTTCTTTGTGCGGAGGCCAATAGACCTGAGCATTCCAACCTGTTGGTTGTGGGCCATGAATATTCCATCCCGAGGATGATTGGACTCATAGTATGTGGGCATTCCAACCTGTTGGTTTTGGGCCTGGGGTATCCCATCCCGAGGATGATTGGACCCATAGTATGTTGGCATTCCAACCTGTTGGTTGTGGGCCAGGGGTATTCCAACCCGATGGTTGAATGGACCCATAATATGTTGTTTATGATTATATGTGTATTGTTGTGGGTACCGGTATTTTGGGGAAACTCACTAAGCTTTCGGGCTTACACTTTCAATTTATTGTTTCAGGTACATCAGGGGATCACGGCAAGGAAAATGCGTGATCGTACAGCTCCTCATGTTTTGTTTATGTTTCTGGGAAAAACTTTGATATTAGACTATTTTGAAAACAAAGTTGTAATAACTGCTGGTTTTAAATCTTTTGAAAAGTTTTAAATTGGCTTAAATTTTATGGGTGTTACAAGTTGGTATCAGAGCCTTGGTTTGAGTGAATTGGAGGAACATTCGTGTGAATCCAGTCTCAAATCAAGGAAAGATTTTCAAAATAATTTCTAAATGGTTTTCAAAATAAGTAAAGGAGGATGCAGGGTGTACGATCAGTCGGAGCTAGTAAGTAGACCCCAAAATACCATACCGTTATTTGATTATGTGATGTGATATAACAACATGCTAGTACTAGGCTAGGGATTTTCAGGAATTGCATGATAGAATTACCTGATTACATGATGCCTGCTAGCCTAGGGTTTCCTTTATATGAGATTGACATCATTACTGTAGTTGCTTAGTGTATGCATCACGGTCGTACATAACTAAGATCTTATAGCCTGAGAATGTTTGTTTTGGCCTTATTTCCTGTTCTTGTTTGATGAAAGGCTTAGGGTAGGATCAGGTATTCGAAAGTCTATAGGGTCCAGCGTTATGTATGGCTAGCATACACTAGTGTTGCAGGGTTGGTGGAAGTTTCATGGATGGGTGGTTTGTGTGAGACCGGTAGGTCAGTTGTGAGACAGTTAGCCTTCCTCTAGGAGTGAGGTTGAGCGACCGCCATGTGCATGTATAGTGTTGGGGTGTTGTGGTAATACTTGAGACAAATATGGGAAGGTGTGGAAGGTAGTATGGGCCCGTACTACTGAAAGCACGGGACCCATATGCGTAGCAAGGAAGTCACAACCCCTAGGGTTTAGTAGGGAGTTGGTTCCCAGTTATTTATGCAGATTGCCTGACATCTTCCTGTTACATTTTCATCATGGTGGTTACGAGGCGTTTTGTGACTGGATCTGGATCAGGATTAGGGCAGGACGATCAGGAGGCCCCGACAGCGCCCGAGGTTATCGGCCAGGAGGGCCAGTGTTGACAGAGGATCGTGTCAGGGAGATCATCCGCGAGGAGGTGGTCGAGATTGTCCGGGGTCAGATTCCGGAGTTGTTTGGGACTATCAATTCCGCTATGAGGGAGTACTTCGATGACAGATACGTAACCCTTGCTGAGACGGCTGTCGCGGAAGCTACAACGGCTACATCAGCGGCAGGAGGAGGAGGAGGAGCCAGCTGGGATTTCTAGTACAGGGACTTCGATAACACGAAGCCCCTACTTTTGATGGGACTCAGGACCCCATCAAATCCATGAGGTGGATTTCGGATGTGGAGGGGTGTTTCTGATGGGTTTTGAGCATTCTAACACTCCTATGGTGTACATGCAACCATAGAAACCTTGGATCTATGTTTTCTCTAAAATACATGCAAATTTGATTTCCAAGGTTTACAACCTAACTAGCATGTTATGGGGAACTTGTAATACAAAACTTTAAGTAGAATAACATACCTTTCTTTTGTGGTTGATTGCTTGGAGTTTTAAAGCCTAGCACCAATAGTGTGGATGCATCAAGTGGTGTCACAAATCACCCAAAACAACTTGGAAATACTTGAGAGAATATGATGCTTGCTAAAATCGGCCCACCCTTGTTTCTCACACACTCTAGTGCCAATTCTAGAACCAATGCCCTCTTTTTATAGTATGGAGGATTAGGGTTACACCCTAATACCCATGACTCTTCATTTACCTAGGATCCATGGGTTAAAAGCTCCATGGACTATCCATGGACTTCCATATACTCTTAGCCTATCCTAAGTAAATCTTAGCCCATTCCATATATATGCAAGAGTTCATACTTAATTAGTTCCATTTGATCATTGAATTAATTCCATAAATCAAATCTTGATCAACACTAATTAAAAATATTAATATATTATAACAAATAATATATTAATGAATCATAAACATCTTATTCTCAAAAATATATCCATACAAATTGTAAGGTGAAGTGCAACCCAAATGGACCATGCCGGGTCGGGTCAAGTCATACCAAATATAGTTACAGACTTAGACACCTTATCCAACAGTCTCCCACTTGGATAAGTCTGATAACTATAGCTGCAAGTATAACTTCAGGAACCAACCAACAATCGTAGCTCTTATAAAACTCTGTTGAACTATGAAGCGCCATTTTAGATAAGTGATCATATAATCCTTTGTTCTCAAGATATCAGCCGAACAAACACATGGAACAATGTCATACTTATTGTACAATAGTTGTTTCTCGATATCTTATTTGTTTGACATAAAACTAAATTGAACACATCAATTAGGTTCTGACCGGGCCCGACACATAAGTCAAAACCAAATCATCGAGGGGCCCAGATATCGCTTCTAATGCTAGAAGGAACAGATAAACTTCGACTCATATGCTTGTACTAACTACTAGCTAAATTATGCATAAAAGCACGTTTTATGACATCATGTTACTGATGCGTTTTCGTGCAATCAATGGACAACCAACTGATATTCAACAACTCATATCTCTAGGTTTGAAGATATATATGATATTACCATCTCACGATCACTCGAGATAAATTCTATGAAGTGATAGAAGCGAGCGTGGGTTTAATCCAATACTCAGAACTTATGAGCACTCATGAATGTTGTAGCAACAATTGCTATGTCTAATGCACCTTAGACAAATCTTACAACCCAGATTCATGACAATCTTAATTCAATACTTACTTCCAACGTATGACCCATTGTGGAGAGTTTGAATATAATAATTCTAGAAGTCAAAACATGCAAAATTGAAACAATAGAAAACGACCAACATAGGATAGTAACACTTTACTCATAAATAAATAACAACTTTTATTTAATCATCAAATGTTAACTACATTTCACAAGTTTCAAAACTATCTAATTATTAAAACTAATATCGTCCCTCAGCCCGATGCTCCTTGTATGCTGCAGATGCCTAACCCTAGTCAGTCCCTTCGTGAGGGGATCTGCGAGATTATCTTCCTACGATACCATCTTTGCCACGAGGAGTCCTTGTTCTATCTTATGTCTTATGAAGTGATATTTTCTGTCAATGTGTCTGGATTTGCCATGATCTCGTGGTTCCTTGGCTAAGGCAACCGCACTATTGCTGTCACAGAAAATCTCCATAGGCTCCTGTATAGCTGGTACAACTCCAAGGTCTCCAATGAAGTTCTTCAGCCATATTGCCTCCTTTGCCGCTTCACTTGCTGCTATGTACTTTGATTCACAAGTAGAATCAGCTACTGTATCTTGCTTGGAACTTTTCCAAGTAATTGCTCCTCCATTTAGGGTAAAGACCCAGCCTGACTGAGAGCGGAAATTATCCCTGTCAGTCTGAAAACTAGCATCACTATACCCTACTACTCTCAAGTCATCACTCCCACCGAGGGTAAGAACCCAGTCCTTAGTCCTCCGTAGGTACTTGAGAATATTCTTTACCGCAGTCCAGTGAGCCTTGCCAAGATTTCCCTGATATCTGCTGACCATGCTCAAAGCAAAGGCTACATCAGGACGAGTACAAGTCATAACATACATGATAGAGCCAACAACGGAAGCTTATGGTAATCGACTCATCTCATCTATCTCAGCTTCTGTACTCGGACTCTGAGTTTTACTCAGTCTGGCATTGTGCTGGATCGGTAATTCTCCTTTCTTGGAATTCTCCATGTTGAACCTCTTCAACACTTTATCCAAGTAGGTACTCTGAGTAAGTCCAGTTAGTCTTTTACTCATGTCTCTCAGTATCCTTATCCCTAGGATATAGGCAGCTTCTCCAAGGTCCTTCATAGCGAAACACTTCCCAAGCCAGGACTTAACCTCTTGCAAAGTTGGGATGTCATTTCCTATGAGTAGTATGTCATCCACATACAACACCAAAAAGCTAACTATACTCCCACTAGCCCTAACATATACACAAGACTCATCCTCGCTCCTTGAAAAGCCAAACTCTTTGACTTTCTCATCGAAGCAAAGATTCCATCTACGAGGTGCTTGTTTCAATCCATAAATGAATTTCTCAAGCTTACACACTCTATTAGGGTACTTTGCATCGAGAAAACCCTCTGGCTGAGCCATGTAAACATCCTCAGCCAACTTTCCATTGAGGAAAGCGGTCTTGACATCCATTTGCCATATTTCATAATCATGAAATGCAGCAATGGCTATCATAACTCTAATAGACTTAATCTTTGCCACTGGTGAAAAGGTCTCATCATAATCAACTCCCGGAGTTTGAGAAAAACCCTTTGCAACCAGTTGCGCCTTATAAGTGTGTACATTACCATCCATGTCGGTCTTCTTCTTGAAGATCCATTTGCACCCAACTGTCTTACGACCTAGTACATTGTCAACCAAGTTCCAAACTTAATTGTCATACATGGATTGTATCTCGCTGTCCATAGCCTCTTTCCATTTAGCAGCCTCAGGGCCTGCCATGGATTTCGTGTAGCTGTTAGATTCATCCAGACTTACCAGTGTACTATCACTGATAAGCGTATCACCTTCCGCAGTAATATGGAAACCATAGTAATGCTCAGGTGCATTCCTAACTCTCGTGGAACGCCTCAGAGGTATGGGCTCATCTATCGGATCAACAGGAGTTTCCTCCTCAGGTTGGTCGCTAGTGTTTGAGGTTCCTTCACCGCTTGACTCTTGAAGCTCTTCAAGGTCAATTTGCTTCCCACTGTCTCCTTGGCTTATAAATTCTCTCTCACGAAAGACTCCTCTCCTTGCCACAAAGACCACATTCTCACTGGGTCTGTAGAAGAGGTAACCAAATGATTTCTGTGGGTAGCCGATGAAAATACATCTCTCACTTTGAGGTTCGAGCTTGTCGTGAGACTCGCGCCTCATGAAATCCTCGCAACCCCAAACCTTGATATGGTCCAGATTGGGAACTTTTCCGGTCAACATCTCATGAGGTGTTTTGGGAACCTTCTTTGTGGGGACTAGATTAAGGATATGGGCGGCAGTATCTAAGGCATACCCCAAGAATGAGATTGGTAATGAAGCTCGACTCATCATGGAACGAACCATGTCCAACAAGGTTCGATTGCGCCTCTCAGCTACACCATTCAGCTGTGGTGTCCTAGGAGGTGTCAATTGTGAGACAATCCCACATTCCTTAAGATAGTCAAGGAACTCAATACTAAGATACTCTCCTCCCCGATCGGATCGGAGCATCTTGATGTTCCTGCCCAGTTGATTCTCCACTTCCTGCTTGAACTCTTTGAATTTCTCAATGGTCTCTGACTTATGCTTGATTAAGTAGATATATTCATATCTACTATAATCATCAGTAAAAGTCACATAGTAGCGATTAGCATCCCTAGTGGCGGTTTTGAAGAGTCCACACACATATGTGTGTATGAGGTCCAACAAACCTTCACCCCTCTCACAAGAACCAGTGAAGGGTGACTTTGTCATTTTTCCAAGTAAACATGACTCGCAACTATCATCTGATTCTAGGTCAAATGATTCCAAAACTCCAGCCTTTTGGAGTTGGCCTTTGTGCTTCTTGTTGACATGTCCAAGACGACAATGCCACAAGGATGCTTTATCCAAAGTAATAGAAGAATCAATGTGAAATACATTATTTCCTAAATTGTCTACAATCGACACAGTTTCATATACACCATCACAAGGTAATGCTTTAAAATAAAACACATCATCATAAAAAGCATCAACAGCACCATTTTTATTATCAAATGAAAATGTGAATCCTTGCTTGTACAAACTATGAAATGAAATAATATTTCTCGCCATTTCGGACGAGTAACAACATTTATTCAAATCTAAAGTTAACCCATTATTAAGCAATAAAGAATAAACTCCAATCTTGGTCACATGTGATGCTTTCCTATTGCCCATGATTAAGTTTATCTTCCCGTGCTCCACTTCTTCAATTCTTCTTAGGCCCTGCAAATCAGTACAAATGTGAATACCATAACCTGTATCCAGTACCCAAGAGTTAGAACACAATGAGTTATTAGACAATATAGTATAAATACCTGAATGGGTGGGTTTAAATTTCCCATCCCTTACATCCTGCAAGTATTTGGGGCAGCTTCGTTTCCAGTGACCCTTTTCCTGGCAGTAGAAGCACTGTGCTTCTTTAGGGTTTGAAGAAGGAGGAATGGAACCTTTCTTGGTTCCACTTGAAGAGGAGCCATCAATGGACTTTCCCTTGGTACCCTTCGAAGGGGTCTTCTTCTTCTTCCCTTTTCCTTGCCCAATTGCCAGAACAGGGGCAGTAGTAGGAGTAGAAGTAACAACTGATGCACTTTTTAGGCCACTTTCAGCGGTCCTTAAAAGTCCTTAAAGCTTGCTGAGTGTGACTTCCTCCTTGTTCATATGATAAGTCATGCGAAACTGATCATAACTTGGAGGTAAGGAATGGAGAATGATGTCAATCGTCATGTCCTCAGGGAAGTCCACATTAAGTTTCAGTAACCGGTCCACGAACCTTTGCATTTTCTGTAAGTGACCGGTGAGGGATTCTCCCTCCTTCATCCTAGCTGTTATCATGGAGGAAATGATTTCATACCTCTCTTGACGAGCACTCTGATGGTACCTATCCATCAGATCTTGGTGCATCTCAAAAGGGTAGAAATCTTCATAAGATTTCTGGAGTTCTGCGGTCATTGTGGCCAACATGATGCAAGATACCTTAGTGGCATCTTTCTCATGGGTAATGTACTCAGAAACCTCCTCAGGAGTAGCAGTCGACTCATCAACAACCTTCAGTTCTCTGTCAAGGACATACTCATTTCCCTCATAGCGAGTAATCATTCTGATGTTCCTAATCCATTCATTGAAATTTGAACCATCAAAAGTGATTTTCCCACACAAGTTCATTAGGGAAAAGGAGCCTGTAGGGTTTGAGCCAGTAGCAGTGTTGGAAGACATCTGAAAGAAAGAAAGAAAAGTTTTATTAGATAAAGAGTCCTTATTAAGTCACCCAAATGAAATATTAAGGCTAGGACCCGACAACCTATTTATAACTGGAAGAGGGATGCCGTAATCCAAGTTATAAAATAGTTGAAGGTAGGTAAATGACGATTTACCAATTTCCACCATGAAAAAAGAAAAGGATTATTAAGTTTTTTAATTGGATTTGAAACTCCTAGATCTTTTGAGATACACTGAACTTTCAATGGCATGTTTGAATCTCGATTGTGCCCTCTCAAGTTTGTGACTGGGATGCCGAGGATCACAAACAAGGTGTGAATAACCATGCAAATTGACTTGGTACCCTCAACTTAATCACCTAATCGATGTATCGGTTAACCACACGTGCTCCACCGATCTATGATAAAATCAAGTTACCCTTTTCCACTCTTACTAGTCCTTATTAGTGTATCGGTTAACCACACACGCTCCACTAACGACTTTGTAAGGTACAAAGTGTAATTTCATGGGTTATCACCTATTTCACATTTTCCTAAAGTAACTTTGATTGGGAATTAATAAAGGTTTAGTTACTTTATAATTTCATTATACTTTTAATGAGGATTAAGGTCCTATCCTACCCGTTCGGCTAACGACCCTCCACCAATCAAGGAAGCGGTGGGTGAGAGTGGACACCCATTAAGCTACCATTTTATAGGCAACAACCTTATACCCCCCTTATATACCGGCTTCGTGAATGAGGCCTACTAATGGTAAGACTGACTTATTCTTATACATATACATAATAATTAAACTTTTAATATTGTAGAAGTATAAGGGTTGAATTTTAAACTTTAAAATTCTAAGGTACAATTTGGAATTTAAAGTATTAATGTGTGAGACTTTACAAATTCCAAACTTGAGGGCAAGTATTGAAACTATTCAAGACTTTTCATTTCATAACTTATGAGTTTAATGGTCCATTAAAGTGAAGACTCTTCACTTTATGTAACCCCTTATTCTTTAATGACAATTTTAAAGAAGTGACTTTTGGTTATCCATAACTTGAGGACAAGTTATGGACTCCATCATTAGGCATTAAGATCAAGAATCAATCATCAAACAATTCAGCAAATAATTCCTATGATCTAACCATAACTCATAAGAACATGAACATTCATATCAAAATTTCAAGAATCATATTAACACATATAAAACATGGAATTTTGATATTAGCCATTGTAAATGGATTAGCATAAGCATTACACCATCTAAAACAAGTTTTAAAACACCAAAACAGTTTAGGGTAATGTTTCTAGTCCATTTCCAGCAGCAAAACTCGAAAATCTGCATTCAGGGGCTTCTACTAGTCGAGTGCAAGAACCTACTCGACGAGTAGGATGAATTATCACATGGACTCGTCGAGTTCCCCCATGGACTCGGCAAGTTCATGCTTCAGAATGCAGAAAACTGAGTTTTTTCAACAAGTTTGCATCAAGTATCAAGAAAACAAACCTAGGCTCTGATACCACTGATGGGTTTTGAGCATTCTAACACTCCTATGGTGTACATGCAACCCTAGAAACCTTGGATCTATGTTTTCTCTAAAATACATGCAAATTTGATTTCCAAGGTTTACAACCTAACTAGCATGTTATGGGGAACTTGTAATACAAAACTTTAAGTAGAATAACATACCTTTCTTTTGTGGTTGATTGCTTGGAGTTTTAGAGCCTAGCACCAATAGTGTGGATGCCTCAAGTGGTGTCACAAGTCACCCAAAACAACTTGGAAATACTTGAGAGAATATGATGCTTGCTAAAATCGGCCCACCCTTGTTTCTCACACACTCTAGTGCCAATTCTAGAACCAAGGCCCTCTTTATATAGTATGGAAGATTAGGGTTACACCCTAATACCCATGACTCTTCATTTACCTAGGATCCATGGGTTAAAAGCTACATGGACTATCCATGGACTTCCATATACTCTTAGCCCATCCTAAGTAAATCTTAGCCCATTCCATATATATGCAAGAGTCCATACTTAATTAGTTCCATTTGATTATTGAATTAATTCCATAAATCAAATCTTGATCAACACTAATTAAATAATATTAATATATTATAACAAATAATATATTAATGGATCATAAACATCTTATTATAAAAAATATATCCATACAAATTGTTAGGTGAAGTGCAACCCAAATGGACCATGCCGGGTCGGGTCAAGTCATACCAAATATAGTTACGGACTTAGACACCTTATCCAACAGTTTCTTTACTTACTCATGTCCTACTGACCAGACGGTCAGATGTGCCCTGAACCTGCTGAGGCTAGGGGCCAAGGACTGGTGGAGATTGACGACAGGGTTGTACACTGATGATCAGAGAGCTGATATTACTTGGGAGCAGTTCAGGGATATGTTTCGCGCTCGCTACATTCCCCGGGTTGAGCGGGAACGGTTGGCATAGGAGTTTTTGAGTTTGAAACAGGATGGAGAGTCGGTGACGGAGATCACCCGCATGTTCACTGAGAGGGCGATGTTCTGCCCGGAGTTCGCCTCGGAGCAGGCCCAGATGACACGTTATCTGAGCATGCTCAAGACTGACATTCGCCAGTTTGTTGCCACCCAGCGATGTGACACTCTAATGGATTTACAGGAGGCCGCTAGGCAGCGTGAGTTCGATATTGAGCTACATTTGAGGGAGCAGCGGCAGGCCCCGACGCAATCGTAGCCGGCGCTGAAGCAGTCTAAGACCGCTGATACCAGGACTGGTGGACAGCCAGGCTACACTTGTGGAAAGTGCGGAAAGTCTCATTCAGGGACGTGTCGATCAGGGAGTGGGTGCCACCGATGTGGCAAGCAGGGCCATCTGGCCAGGGATTGCTGGCAACAGACTCCGACTCCCGGAGTCAGGCTTTGTTATCATTGTGAGCAGGTGGGCCACATGAAGGCCCAGTTTCCTCTACTAGCTGCCAAGCCGGTGTAGGCTCCAGCACCGACTACTTTGAGGATCACGGATGGGTGACCAGTTAGGGCGGAGCCTCCGAAGGCTCAGGGTTGTGCCTTCCAGCTTACAGCCGAGGAGGCCAGGGCAGCACCGAATGTGGTTGTTGGTATGTTTCTATCTTTTATCTCATTTATTATGTCTGTTTTATGCTTATCTGTTGGACCTGTGATTAGGTACGTTTTTAGTGAACTCCTTGCCTGCATTGGTTTTATTTGACTCGGGGGCGAGTCGGTCGTTTGTATCTCATATTTTCAGTAGGGAGTTCAGTGTGCCCGTAGGTGAGCTATAGTGTCCGTTGCGAGTCTCTATCTCCAACGAACACGGGGTTTCTGCTTCTTTGGTCTACCGAGGATGCGAGTTGGAGATCTTCGGAGTATCCTTTCCAATATACTTGATTCCTATTCCTATGGGGGAAGTATACGTGATTGTGGGGATGGACTGGCTTAGTAGATTTGGTGTCATGATAGATTGTGAGGGCCAGCGGGTGATAGTTCGAACCCCAAGTGGGGGAGAAATGATGGTATATGGCGAGGGCACCAGAGTGGGAACAGGGTTCTGTTCAGCTGCCAGGGCTCGGCAGAATATTCAGCACGGGTGTGCGGGTTATCTGGCGTATGTGGTGGATACGCGAGCCAGGGATCAGATTTCAGTTACAGAGGTTCCAGTAGTCAGGGAGTTTGCTGATGTGTTTCCGGAGGAGTTGCCAGGGGTACCTCCGGAGAGGCAGGTCGAGTTTCGAATCGACCTGGTGCCGGGTGCGGCCCCTATCGCCAAGGCGCCGTACCGGTTGGCGCCACCCGAGATGCAGGAGCTGTCATCACAGCTGCAGGAACTGCTGGGCAACAGGTTCATTCGACCTAGCAGTTCTCCATGGGGAGCACCGATCCTCTTCATCAGGAAGAAGGACGGTTCGCACAGGATGTGCATTGATTGTAGGGAGTTGAACAAGTTGACGGTGAAGAACCGTTATCCACTCCCGAGGATAGATGATCTCTCTGATCAGTTGCAGGGTGCATCTTGGTTCTCCAAGATAGATTTGAGGTCAGGGTATCATCAGGTCCTGGTCAGAGAGGAGGACGTGGAGAAGACCGCGTTTCAGACTCGATATGGACATTACGAGTTCGTGGTGATGTCGTTTGGGCTCACCAACGCGCCAGCAGTATTCATGGACCTGATGAACGGGTCTGCAGACCGGTGCTAGATCGCTCGGTCATAGTGTTTATCGATGATATCTTGGTGTATTCCAAGACCCGAGAGCAGCACGAGGAGCACCTCATGGAGTTATTGGGAGTTCTGAGACGAGAACGACTGTATACTAAGTTCTCGAAGTGTGAGTTTTGGTTACGAGAGGTCCAGTTCCTCGAACATCTCGTTAACCAGGAGGGGATTTTGGTCGATCCGGCCAAAATCGAGGCAGTCATGCAGTGGGAGGTGCCGAGATCTCCTTCAGACATCAGGAGTTTTCTGGGATTAGCAGGGTACTACCGGAGATTCATTCGAGATTTCTCCAAGATTGCAGTACCCCTTACTCGTCTGACGAGGAAGGGGGTGGATTCCCGGTGGGGCCCCGAGCAGCAGAGGGCGTTTGAGACCCTCCGACAGTGTTTGTGCGAGGCTCCAGTTTTGACACTCCAAGAGGAAGTTGAGGATTTTATGGTGTTCTGTGATGCATCCATCACAGGATTGAGGACGGTCCTCATGCAGAGAGGATGAGTGATATCCTACGCATCGCGGTAGCTGAAGCCGCATGAGACGAGATACCCTACGCATGATTTAGAGCTGGGAGCGGTGGTGTTCACTCTCAAGATATGGAGACATTACCTATATAGGGACCGTTGTACCATATACACAGATCACAAGAGCTTGAGACATATCATGGATCAGCCGAACCTGAACATGAGGCAGCGCAGGTGGTTGGATGTAGTCAAGGACTATGATTGCGAGATCCTTTACCACCCCGGTAAGTGAATGTGGTGGTAGACGCTCTGAGCCGCAAGTCAGCTGGGACTTCCACCCCAGCGGTCTGCATGAGGATAGTGGTGGATTATCCGCTTGTGAGTTTGATCAGGGATGCTCAGGTGGAGGGCATGCGACCAGAGAACTGGAAACTGGAGAGGATCAAGGGTGAGAACCCCCGGTTTATGCAGGATAGCCGGGGGTTGTTGACCCAATGCGGTCGGGTATGGGTTCCGATGTCTGGTTGGGTCAGACACACAGTTATGGAGGAGGCTCACAAGTCTCACTTTTCTATTCACCCGGGGGCCACCAAAATGTACAGAGACCTGAGTTTGAGTTACTGGTGGCCATGTATGAAGTGATAAATCGCTTGGTACATCGAGAGGTGCTTGACCTGAAGGATGGTCAAGGCCGAGCATCAGAGGCCGCATGGTAAGCTGCAGCCCCTAGAGATTCCCATGTGGAAATGGGAACAAATCACGATGGATTTCATTACCAAACTGTCAAGGAAGGTGAAGGGGTTTGATGCTATATGGGTCATCGTAGATCGATTGACCAAGAGTGCTCATTTCTTGGCTATATGGGAGAGTTCTTTGGCCGAGAAGTTGGCTGACGTGTATGTTCACGAGATCGTCGCTCACCATGGGGTTCCGGTCTCTATTGTTTCCGACCGAGATGTTAGATTTACCTCCCGGTTCTGGCAGAAGTTCCACGAAGAACTGGGCACGCGGCTGCACTTTAGTACAACATTTCATCCGCAGACCGACGGTCAAAGTGAGCGGACCATTCAGAACCTCTAGAATATGTTGAGGGCATGTGTCATTGACTTCAGTGGGAGCTGAGATTCCCACCTGCCCCTTGTAGAGTTCGCCTACAATAACAACTATCATTCCAGCATTGGCGCCCTGCCTTTCAAGCTGTTGTATGGGCGGAGATGTCGCACCCCGGTTTGTTGGCGTGAGGTCGGACACAGGGTGATGGGACGAACGGAGGTAGTCTTGCAGACTACCGAGAAGATTCAACAGATTAGGCAGCGACTGCAGACCGCTCAGAGTCGGCAGAAGAGTTACGTCGACAGACGCCGATCTGAGTTAGAGTTCCAGGTGGGCGATATGGTGCTCCTGAAGGACTCACCCTGGAAGGGTGTGATCCGCTTCAGGAAGAGGGGGAAATTGGGTCCCTGCTACATTGGACCATTTAGGATTATTGCCATGGTTGGCAAGGTGGCATACATGATAGAGCTAGCGGAGGAGCTTAGTCGGATCCACAACACTTTCCACGTTTCACAAAGTGCATTATGGATCAGGAGGCAGTGGTGTCATTGGATGATATTCAGTTCGATGAGCGCCTGAATTACGTGGAGAGGCCTGTGGCTATACTAGAGACGAAGAAGAAGGTTCTAAGGAACAAGGAGATACCTTTGGTGAAGGTACAGTGGGAGCATCGGAGGGGGTCCGAGTGGACGTGGGAGCCCGAGTCCGAGATGCGGGAGCATTACCCGGATCTATTTTCCGCAGCAGACTTCGAGGGCGAAGTCTAAGTCAAGTGGGGGAGAATTATAACATCCCAAAATTTGGCAGGTATTCTCGTACCCTCTTCTATCATTACCTTGTCATTTATAGTCCTTGGGTTTGGAAGCGAAGAGCCAAGATGAGTTTAAGGGCCAAGTTTGCAAACTTGGGCCAAAAAGGGAGTACGCTAAGCGTACATAAGAGTACGCTAAGCGTATTAAGGACCGCCTTAGTACGCTGGGCATACACTTGTGTATGTTGGGCGTACTAATGTATGGGTGAAACCTTAATATTTAGGGTTTGGGGCCTATATAAACAACATTATGAGCACCAGAACCCCCCTTACCTCAGCCTCCACAGCTTACATTCGTCCTCCCCAAACCCTAGCCTCTCCTTTGTGTGTTTAAGCTTACTTGGTGTGTTCTTCAGTGCTTTAAGAGGAAGTTATTGCATCAAAGAGTTGGAGGAGAAGATCTAGCTTGTGGATCTGAAGTTAGCTTGTGCTTAAGAAGCTCCATAAGGTATAAAGTTCCAAACTTTATGTATATATCCATAGATCTCATCATTTTACTTTATTAGAAGCATTTCTTGTCCCAAAAGCCACAATGTGGTGTATGTTGAGATTTGGACAAAAAGGACTGTCCTTCCAGACTCTTGAAGGGACTTTGAGTGATAAAAATGAGGTCCCATTAGCTGTATGTGTCCCATGCATGGAGAAATAAGGTCTTAATGGATTAAGACCAAGCATTAAGAACTTTATGTACGTCCAAAACGATAAAGTTCATGACTTTATGGATCCTAGGCATGTTAGGTCTCTGGATCTGAAGTTTGGGCTTAAGTGCTTAAGCAATTAAGCACTTAATAAGGTTTTGGCAAACTGTTGAGTACGCCCAGCGTCATGGGTCAACCACCCCGATGGTGGTCAACATGTAACATCTGGAATTTCGGGTATGATAGTTCGTGTTTCAATTTTGAAGATTTAGGAGGGGCTCGACGAGTCGAAGGTCTGACTCGCCGAGTAGGTACTGGGCAGAGAAAACCCTAAGTTCCGGGGTTGGAGCCTATTTAAAGGAACTTATGACCTTGGATGCGCCTCATATCTCCTGTGAGAAACCCTAAATCGCCATTGGATCCATGAGAGAGTTCTTATGATGAAATCAAGTATTTTGGTGGGTTTTATGGAAGGAAAAGAGCATGAGTCAAGCAAGGAACGAGATGGGGGCTGTGGATCTAGCATTTCTTCACATGGGACTCCTGTATGAGGTATAATCTTGCATCTTTTCTTCTATTTTGGTTGGACCTCATGATCTTGGGAGTTTTTAGGGTTTAACTCCCCTTCTTTTGTGCTTATGAGCTAAGTGAGACATGATCTGAGGTGGGAAACCTCAGATCTGAACCTTGTGAGGTCCTTGGAGGCTAGGTGCCTCAGCTTTAGTGGTCCAAATGAGGGTTGATGAGCAAAAACCTTCATGAAGAGCATGTATTGGCATTTTGAAGCAATAGCATCATGTATGAACGTAAAGATCGAAGCTTTACGTAATTATTGAGCCTTGGGATGATAGATCTATAGTGTAGAGTGATAGATCTGGTTGAAATCGTCTGAATGAGAAATCAGATCAAAGGGACTCGCCGAGTCCATGACCTGACTCGACGAGTCGGCGAGGGTTTGTCCCAATGGATTGATTGTGCGATAACTCGGCGAGTTGGGGGTCAACTCGACGAGTTGAGCTGGACTTTTGAGACTTCTGAGGATACGAGGGGACTCGACGAGTTGCAGGAGTGCACTCGACAAGTCGGGTCAAACTTGGACTGTTGACTCGAGTTTGACTTCTGTTGACTTTGGGGTTTTGGTCAACATATGTGATAGAGACCTTGGAGGGGTAAAATGGTCTTTTACCCACTTTAAAGAGTTAGAAAGAGAAAGAACCGCCTTCGATTATCTGAGTCGTGAAAAGAGTATTAATAAGAGATATTCATCCTTTGTGTTAGGAGGAGGCTAGTTCGAGATCCGAGCGCGAGGTTATTTGCTCACCTGCTAGCCGAGGTGAGTCTTCTCACTATACATTACCTAGAGTGGTAACTATGTGCAGACCGGAGGGTCTTATGTGTTATGTGTATGTTTGAGTTTATGTGCATTGTGATATATGTATGCTATGTGCTATATAGACCGGATCGGAGGGTCCAACGACTTATGAGGCCAGAGGGTCCTCGAGTAGACCGGACCGGAGGGTCCAACGAGCTAGACCGGACTGGAGGGTACAACGAGCTAGACCGGACCGGAGGGTCCAACGAGCTAGACCGGACTGGAGGGTCCCGCTGAGACACATTGAATGGAGGGTCATACCGAGTTATAGCCTCGAGTGGCTATGTGATGTATGTGGTATTTTGGGGAACTCACTAAGCTTTGTGCTTACCGTGTTATGTGTTATGTGTTCCAGGTTTTCTCAGGATCGCGGGACGGCACCGGCTTGATTGTACACACCAGAGAAAGAGTTATGTGTGAGGATCCTAGATTTTTAATGGAGTTGTATTTTGTAATTTGAGTAAACGATATTTCTATACAACACGTTATGAAAAGTATATGATTTTAAAAATGAAAAATTCGTTTGAAAAATTACGGTGTTACACAACATTTGGACGAGTACGCCCCGCGTACTAGAGGAGTACGCCCCGCGTACGTCCTCTATTGGGACTTTGTCAAATGGGCTTCGGGTTTTGGGCTGTTTATGGACTAAATGGATTTGGGCCTTGCTGGACTTTGTAAATAAGATGTTTTGGGCCAGTTAGTGGTAGTGGATCATGGGGTTAGGCCCAATTAGGAGGTTGGGCCCAATTTAGTAAATTGGGCTAATAATGGGCTTTATTTATGGACCTTCAAGTTAAGGATTTGGTAATTGGGCCTTGGCCCTACTAAGAGAATGGACTTAATGAGTGGTGTGGACACTAGTCAAGGAGGTGATTTTGGGAAATAACTTAGTATTTATTATGTGATAGTTCGGGATTCCCGGTGAATTAGTAGTCAGAGATTTGCGGTACTTCGGCACTACTTGTGAGGTGAGTTATCCTCACTAGTCAAGGAGTTATCCACACGGAAAGCTACAGCCTTTGGAGGTTCACATGTGGAAATAGGAACAAATAACTATGGATTTTATCACCAAGTTACTCAGAACGGCTAAAGGATTTTGAAACACCCATAAAATGCGGTCCAAAAACTTCGTTTTTAATTATTAATAAAACCATAGTTATCAAAATCATCTCATCAAATAATAAATCAAAGTATCTCAAAACATCATAAACATCTGTCAAATATATCAGAGTAAACATCCCAGGCTAAAACATAATGGTGTGTGCAATGCAGTCATCCCGAGCTCTTCCCTTTGCTACCGGAAGTACCTGAAACCAAAACTGAAAACTGTAAGCATGAAGCTTAGTGAGTCTCCTCAAACTACCACATACCATATTGTAACATACACGTTCAGTTATCGTGTTTGTTAGTTTAAAAATGAATATTATTAAATAATATATGGTTTTGAGCATTGAGTTCTAACAAGATAGTTTTATGAGAATTGAAGTAAAACTATGTTTAAATCATTCGGGAAGTATTGGAAGTCTTATGAGATTCCAATCAAAAGACAAATATTGAAATTAACGAAAATGTAAAATTTAAGTTGGAAATAAGTAAAAATAATGTTATTGAAAGTTGTAAATTATCTCGTTAGAAACGTTTAGGCGAAAACCTCATCGAAATCCGAGTTATAACGAAGAAGTTATGACTTATTGAAGTTTCACGACAGAACCGACACGACACCATATGACGTAAAAAGTGAGTTTATGATAAACTACTTTTTAGCTTAAGTGATCTAAATGAAAGACTTAGTATTCGTTAAACCGAGAATTTTTATAAAAAGAACGTCTAAATCTGGCTTCGTATGAGGAAGTTATGATTTTCCTAAGAATCGGCATAGCAGTACACAGCCCGAAACTCGAAATAAAGATCGAGTGATTTTTAGCCGACACAACCTAAACAAGAATCGAAGATCTCGTCAATAGTAGTTCGACAGTAAAAAGACAGACGAAAACGGACGTCGGATGAAGAAGTTATGAATTTATAACGGATTTTTCCTGTCCCGGCCTGTTAAAAATATAACATTAAAAATGAAATCAAAATTAGCCGTCAGAGTCTAAACGAAAGTTGTAGAGCATAATTTCACCTAGGCATGCATATAAAGAACGTCAAAAATGGAGCTCGTATGCGAAAGATACGAATTTTTGAAGTTTTGGGCACAAACTTCGAGGCTGGTTCGAAGGAGTACGCCCAGCGTACTCGTGTAAGTGCTCCGGAGTCCGTCACCCTCTCTACTCCTTCGCATGAGTGCCACGTGTCGTAGGCTTCATGCGTCCGAGCTGATCCACTTCGTACGCCCAGCGTACGAAGTTACGCCCAACGAAGAGGTCTGCGAGGCAGTACGCCCCGCGTACCGTAGAATTATGCCCAGCGTAATGCGAGCCCTCAGACTACTATAAATAGAAAGCGAGACCTTCCGAATTTTCCTTAAAAATTTGCCTCTCTTTCACCCTCTACTTTCTCTAAAATTACCCTAACACCCCCCGAAGCCTAGGAAACATCCCCGACACCCAAAGCAAGTTCCGACGCACCGAAAACCCGAGAAAATAATCTTTTCAAGTTGAAACTCTGCCCGCTTAAGGCCCGGTTTTCAACTAAAATCCCCGGTTTCGTCAAATAAAGTCATTTTTAGAGGCGAAGTGTTGCCCAAATTATCATTTTATCAGTCGATTATTTCACAGTGAGTTTAATAAAGGGACAATTGTATGTTATGTGTTATATGTGCAATGTGCTTTCCCGTGTTATTATGATAATAGAGTTATACCTTTGACCATGAAGTGAATGACTAAGCATCACTTGGGTATTGGTATGTAGCCTTTGGGCATGAAGTGAATGATTAAGCATTCCTTTGGCATTGGCAGAAGGCTAGGTAGGGTTGAAAAGCCTGTAAATTGCTAGCAAAATGTTTATTCAGAAATCGTTTATTTTTCCATGCCACATGGGCTGAAATCTTATTGATGTATATCATGTTGAAATTGTTGTATCTCATTGATTGCAAATCTTTGAATCAGATTATTCGTTGATATGGAAAGCATGTCATATGATACTCATCTGCCTTTGTTGTTCTTTGTCCCCCTTTACTCCCGTCATATTGCTATATATATATATATATATATATATATATATATATATATATCATTATATTGTAACTGTTATTGAACTCACTAAGCGTCACCGCTTACCCCTCTCAGTGTTTAATTATTGCAGGTGATAAGCATCCAGTATAGTTATGTACTGTTAGAAGATGTAGAATAGATAATACTATAGCTTTTGTATTTAGTGTATAAATTCCTGGGAAATTATGTAATATATAAAACTTTGTAAAAACCTCGTTAGTCGGTTTGTATCCAATCTTTTGTAACAAAACCATATATGTAAAATATGTTTATGAATATGCATGTAGCATGTTTGGAGTAATAATGTTAAATATGAAAGGGGTCTTTCAGTCATGGTATCAGAGGAGTATTTTAAGTGAACTAAATACCACAGATTGGTATTTAGACTTAAACTGTTGAAAGTTCAATATATGAACGGATTTATAGTGAGTATATGGATACAAACCATAGGAAAGATTTACGTAGGATATATGCCTTAATTAATGTTATATGCTAATTGAATTGTTATAGCATGCCTTAGGTTGAATACCTCACTTGCTATAGTGTGCACTAGCATACTTTAAGGGAGATGCATTATATGCTAATTTGTGTTAAAAGATAAATAAAATACTCGAAAGCGCTAGCACGACTTGGAGATACGTGGTGTCACTCTTTCTCTTCTCGAAAGCGCGAGCACGACTTGAGGTACTTGATGGATCAACCAAATCTAAATACGAGGCATCACAAGTGGCTCGACGTGGTGAAGGATTACAATTATGAGACCCTTTATCGACATGTAAAGGCTAACGTGGTGGCTGATGCTCTTAGCCGCAAGATGGTTGGTACTCCTATCAAGGATTTGTGTTTAAGGATGACATTGATGACTCCACTCTTGGAGCAGATTCGTGAGGCTCAGATTGATGCTATGAAATAGAAGCACCGGAAGAGAGAGCGTATAGTGGGTCAGGTGTCCTCTTTTGATTATGATAGTCGGGGATTGTTGACCCTACATCGAAGAGTTTGGGTTCCGTATATGGGAGGTACTTTTCAGATTCTAATGGAAGAGGCGCATAAGTCGAAGTTTTCTATTCATCCGGGTGCGACTAAGATGTATAGAGACCTCCGACTTGGTTGTTGGTGGCCCTGCATGAAACGGAATGTGGTCTGGTATGTGGAGAGGTGCTTGACTTGCAGGAAAGTCAAGGCCGAGCATCAGCGACCACATGCCAAGATGGAGCCGTTGGGTGTTCCCATCTGGAAATAGGAAGAGATCACGGTGAATTTCATCATGAAGCTACCATAGATAGCGCGAGTGGTGGATTCGATTTGGGCCATTGTGGATCGGTTGACCAAGAGTGCGCATTTTATTCCTATTCGGGAGAGCATCTCTGTAGAGAAGTTGGCAGATGTTTATATCCGGGAGGTTGTTGTACGACATGGGGTTGGGTACTCGACTGCACTTCAGCACGGATTTTCTGTTGGATTAGGTGTCTAAGCTCATAACTATATTTGGTATGTACTTGACCCGATAGTAGCATTGTCCTTTTGGGATGCCTTCACCATAGCAACTTGACTGGATGAATTATGAAGAAAGAGGTTAATTGTAATTTATTAATATATTATAGGAATAATATATTAAAAGAGAAATCATATTATTTAATTGATATTGGTCAAGAATTAATTTAGAATTAATTTTGTGGTCAAAAGAGATTAATTAAATTTAGGAGACTGATATTGTAATTATAAGATAGTTGCAAAATGGGCTGAGGATCTCTTAGATAAGAGATGCACGAAATCTTATGGAAGCGCATAAGGATTTCGTCCAAGGATATGGTTCTGGAAGGATCCTATGGGCTGCTTAGGGCTTAAGCAACCAGATTAGGTATTTGACTGAAACCATAATTGTTCAGTTATATAAGGAACCCCTTGGGCACCTAAAATCGACTACCAGAAACCCAAGAAGGATCTTAGAGCTGATTTTGATCCTCCTCCTCCTCTCTCTCTCTCTCATATTCTCCAACTTGCTTTTGGTGTTTGTGATCGATTAGAGGTATTACGCTTGTGATACTAAAGCTCTCAAAGGTTGAAGATCTTCAAGCTACAAAGAAAGGTATCATTCTAACTTGTTTATTATGTCAATTTCGAAATAAGCATGCTAGATTAGGGTTTATAGGCTTTGGATGATTATTGCATGTACAATTAGAAAAACTAGATCCAAAGTTTTAGGGTTTGCATATGCACCATATGATTGTTTTTTTTTTTGAAAATCTAAACCGCAAAATAAAAAGAAAAAATTATGAATTTAGAAGATGAATTTGGAGAAAAGGTGTTGCACCATAGGATTGTTGTTATGCTAAAAAACCCAACAGTGGTATCAGAGCCTATGTCGTTTTTCTATTGTATTTGATGCATAGCTTAATTGTTCTTAGCTGAAAAAATCAAAAAAACTGCATCTGACTGATGAACTCGTCGAGTCCACTGATGAACTCGACGAGTCAGGGCTACTCGACGAGTCCAATGTTTGACTCGACGAGTCAGCTCGTCTGTTAGCAGATTTTTCGGGATTTTGACCAGAATTGGATTGAGATAATTACCAAAAATGTTTTTGACTGATAAAACTCGAATTTTATTATATGATAATGATTATCTCCATCCAATTAGAAGATAATTTTCAATCTATAAGATAATTATTAGTTTATATGATAAAGATAATTATTTGTATTATTTGATGTGAATTATCTTGCCTTAAATTGAATTAGGTCAAATTTAGATAATGACAAATTATTTGATTAATTAAATTATTTTTAATTTGATCTAGAAGGTTTTGAAAAGTTTCAAAACTTGCCCTCAAGTTTTGGAATTTAAATTTTAATTAAAAGGTTTTAATTTTAAAAATTTAAATTCTAAACCCTAGAGTTTTAAAACGTTTAAAATTCAACCCTTATACTATTATAATATTAAAATATTAATAATTATATATATGTATAAGACAAGTCAGTCTTACCGTTAGTAGGCCTCATTCACGAAGTCGGTCTATAAGGGGGGGGGGGGGTATAAGGTTACTGCCTATAAAATGGTGGTTTAATGGGTGTCCGCTCTCACCCACCGCTTCCTTGATTGGTGGATGGTCGTTAGCCGAACGGGTAGGATAAGACATTAATCCTCATTAATAAGTATAATGACTATATAAAGTAACTAAATGTTATTTTATAAATTCCCAATCTTAGTTACTTTAGGAAAAATGTGAAAATGTATGCTATTCCATGACATTGCACTTTGCACTTTGCCAAGTCGTTAGTGGAGCGTGTGTGGTTAACCGGCACACTAATTTGGGACTAGCAAAGGTGGCAAAGGGTGGCTCGATGTTTATCATATATTGATGGAGCGTGTGTGGCTAACCGACACATTGATTAGGTGATAAATGACATCGAGAGTACCAAACATATTTGCATGGTTATTCACACCTTGTTTGTGATCCTCGGTATCCCAATCACAAACTTGAAGGGCATAATCGAGATTTAAACATGCGAAAAGTTCAACGAATCTCAAAAGAATCTAGGAGTTTCAATTCATTTAAAACTTAATATTTTTTTTCGTTTTTCATGGTGTAAATTGGTAAATCGTCATTTACCTACCTTCAAATTATTTGCAATTAGATTACGACATCCCTCTTCTGAATTGTAAATAATTGTGTTGGGTCCTAGCCCTAATTTCTCATTTAGGTGTTTAATTGGGGATTCTTATCTAATCTAAACTTTGTTCCTTTTCCTTTTCAGATGTCTACCTGAAACAAAAACGTTTCTGGCTCGAACCCGTCTGGCTCTTTCTCCCTCATGAACTTATGTGGGAGGGTGATCTTTAATGGATCCAATTTTAATGATTGGATTCGCAACATTCGAATGGTCACCCGCTACGAGGACAAAGAGTATGTTCTCGACGAGAAACTGAAGGAGATTGATCAAAACACTGCCACTCCCGAGCAAATCGCTCAATATGATACTCATGAGAGGGACGCGGCAAAGGTGTCGTGTATCATGCTCGCAACCATGACTGCCGAACTCCAAAAGTCCTACAAGGACTACTATCCTTATGAGATGCACCAAGATTTGATGGAAAGGTACCATCAAAGTGCGAGGCAGGAAAGGTTCGTAATCATCACCTCCATGATCACCACCAAGATGAAGGATGGAGAGTCCATCACCGCCCATCTACAAAAGATGAAAAGTGTCACACCCCCAAACCAGAACGGCGGAAACGTTCGGGGGCGGATGACGTCATGCTCAGTATCATAACCATAGTGAAGAAAGTAAAACACAACCATCATAGATATAATTTAAAAAGATTACATTGTTTCCAAAATACATGTTCCAAAGATACATGTTTCCAATTAAATTACATATGATGATATGTAGCAAAAGAATCTACGCCTTAGCGTCTTGACTTCAGAAATCTTGCGGTTACCTGTATTACTCATTACCTGAGAATACAAGTTGTTTTGAAAAGAGAGTATCAGCATAAAGCTGGTGAGTTCATAAGTATTTTATAAAAATGAATGTTGTTTCCTTAACGTTTGTTACAAGTTTGTTTCCAGAAAAATCCAATATTTTCTAAAAGATTTGTTGTAAACTGAAATGAAACAAGGCTTAGTATGTGTAAGTAAATCGTCATACTTATGTGTGTGTTTTATATTTAAATAAAACTCCTTTGTATAAAGCCTTAGGATTTCCGTGAACTGTATGCTGTGTTAATATTCCATGTGTGATGTTATAATCATACTAAAGACTAGATGGCCTTGAATGCGACGTTCTTCAGGCGTCGGAAAGTTATGACACTTGTCACCACAGACCTGCCGGTCTAGCTGTTGCAAGCAGCTCAGGTGCGGGTTTGTCGGACCCAGTATAGATCTATACACAACTATCACGTTCTCACTCCAGGAGATTCTGGTTATAACTAAAGGACTTTTCTGTGGTACTTGGAGTACCCCGAAGGAGAATGTCTCACAAATATTCATTAACGAGTTCACGTAGTGTGCAGTGAAAGTTTGTTTTGTAAATTGATAATGTTATTGTTTTCTTTGTTAAATGAAGTGTTCATAACTATACCTATTATAGTTCATCAAAAGTGTCGTATGATGGTATGAAACCTTGTTGCGCATGTATATGTATTTCAAATAAAGGACATTGGAAATACTAAGTGTAAATCTTACACACCTTGCTCAACATGTTACAAGGTGTGAATAACTCTTAAATATGTATTTGACAGCTTTACCCTTAACTGTCACTGTTTTTGAGTAATTATAGAAAAATTATCGTAAGTCGAAAACTGAATCCGCAAACTCTGAGTATTTGGAAAAAGTGTCTACATTGTTCATAAATTTTCCCATAATTTTTGGTGGTCTCAAACTAGTGTGAAAATGTTCATTTCCACAACCTGGTCTGATTTTGTTGCTGCAGTGATAGGCAGTTTTGTAAAAATCACCATAAATTGTAGAAAAATCGTATGGAGATGTGCAAGTAGTCATTTTAAAGGTATAAACCTGAACTACTTGCCTATTATACAGTTTTGGAAAATATTAAGCTTAAGTTGGGTAAAACAGTTCGTGAACAGGTCATAACTTTTCTGTTGTAAGCTGTCAAGTTAAGTTTTGAATATGTTTTGGTGTTTTAACTTGTATCCCCCCCCCCCCCCTGAAAGCTGAAGAAAACTAGAAAATGTAGGGGTATAAACTCACCTTGAGTGATGACTTGAAGAGTGGAAGGTTGAAGTTAAGGAATATCAAGTCAAGAGCACTTGATGAACACGGGAAGACTTGGATGATCCTAAGAACGATTTTTGGTGTTAAGATATGAGTCAATGATCCAAGAGTGTTATGAAATTATGGAATAACACTTGAGTTTAGATGGAATACTTACCAAAAAGTGCAGTAGCAACTCAAGAACACTTGCACAAGGTGGTGGGAAATAGAGAGAAAAAGAGGCTCCCTTGAAGGTTTGAGAAGTGTGTAAGTATTTGAAATGAGCAAGTAAATCAAGAAATCCTCCAGGGATTTCTTTATATAGAAGGTTGCTGGAGCAACTTGATAGTTTGAAGTGATGTGTGCATTTGTTTGTGTGATGTGGATAAGGTGGCAAATGAGAGGGTGACACATGGAGGCAAGTTGGCACACTTGACCCACTTGTGGGGTAGAATACTCCTCTTATTAAAAAATAATGATTTTTAATTAAAAATCCTTGAAAAATAAATAAAATGTGAGTTTTGGGGGTTAAAAATGGTAAAAATATGAATTTGGTGAAAAAATCCCGTCAAAAACGGGCTTAGGAGGCGAAAGTAGTCAAAAACCGGCATTAGGGACCGAACCTGCGAGGTTCGGCTCTAAGGAGTAAGAACCGAGAGAAGGGAAAGGAGGAACCGAGAGGAGACTGAAGGTCCGAAGGGGGGAAGCCGAAGGTGCGAGGCTGCTCGGATGGGGGCCGAGGTTCGGTCCTCGCTGCTGGCTTCGGTCCGAGAAGGCTTCTGACACTTTCGGCTCTGACACTTTCGGTTCTGACACTTTCGGCTCCTAAGAGGTTCGGCTCCTAAGAGGGGTTTCGGCCCTAATTAGCTGTTTTTCGATATAACTCACCGATTCGAGCGGTTTTTGGTCAAGTTATGGGTCGGGATGACTATAAAAAGTTGAGAGAGATTTTGAGAGAGATTTGGGAGAGATTTCACATATTTGGAGAGATTTCACATACTTAGAGAGATTTGGGAGAGATTTCACATACTTGGAGAGATTTCACATACTTAGAGAGATTTGGGAGAGATTTCACATACTTGGAGAGATTTCACATACTTAGAGAGATTTGGGAGAGATTTCACATACTTGGAGAGATTTGGGAGAGATTTCACATACTTGGAGAGATTTGGGAGAGATTTCACATACTTGGAGAGATTTCACATACTTAGAGAGACTTGGGAGAGATTTCACATACTTGGAGAGATTTGGGAGAGATTTCACATACTTGGAGAGATTTGGGAGAGATTTCACATACTTGGAGAGATTTGGGAGAGATTTAATCTTAGCCATTATTATCGTATAATCTCGTAATGCAAGGTTCGTAAACCTCGTTATGCCTCGTTTATGATTGTTTTAAGTCCCCGAAAGGGTCCTTAGTCGTGTTTTGTGACATCCCCTAATTTCTCGGCCAGAAAAGACCGATTTAATTTATGCTTTTTAAAATCAAATCAGAGAAGTCTTTATAAAAGATGTTGCGGAATTGGTCCCCAAAACAAAATATGATAAAAGTTTGTCAAAACCTTTCTTTAAGAAATATATAATTTCCTTTTATATCAAAACCTCGGGATGTCATGTTCCGATACAGATCAAAAGCATAAACAAGACATTATAAGCCTTACAACAGTTATTTATAACTACTGGCCTATAATCCAAAAATCACTCATCGTCATCATCCGACTATGCTCGGGGTCCACTACCTGTAATATAAAAAGCTGAGTGGGTCAGGCTTGGAAGCCTGGTGAGCATATAGGGTTTTCAACCCACAATAAATAATAAACTCTTTAAGTTTATCAATCAACAAATAAGTTATCAATTTCATCAACCAAAAACAACCCTAATTACCCATTCCCGTTATCCTCACCTTACGTCCCTAAAACAACTATCACAAGGGACCTAGCCTAAGGATTTTTATTAGGGGTGACAACTTTGCTTCGGGGGTTCCTCAGCAATTATGTCAAATAAGGCAACCTAACACAAAACGACCAATAAGGTGACAACATTGCTTTCTTCAGCAATTTATGTCAAATGAGGCAAACACCGGGGTGACAACATTGCTTTTCCCTCAGCAATTTATGTCAAATAAAACAACCAATAATAGGTGACAACATTGCTTTCTTCAGCAATTTATGTCAAATAAGACCACCTGACATAAAACAATCAGTATGGTGACAACATTGCTTTCCTCAGCAATTTATGTCAAATAAAACAACCAACGTGGTGACAACACTGCTTTTCCTTAGCAATTTATGTCAAATAAAACAAACACCGGCGACAACATTGTTTTCCTTCAACAATTTATGTCAAATAGGCACGAAGTCACATCGTCGCCAAGGTTTATACAACAGGCACTAAGTCCATAGCTGCCAACATACTAAATCCGTAGCTACCAACGTACATCTATATTGTACTAAATTCATAGCTACCAACGTACATCTATATTGTACTTCTATCCCTCATACTTTATCTACCCATGTTTTACCCAACATATTTGAAGATAAAATATATATACATTTTTAAATCATTTTAGACATGTATAAAACATTCATTTAACACCCATCTCGAAAAACAAACAACATATATACACATAGCACGTATTTTATATAAAATACTTCATATCTATGTGTAAGATGAAAGTGACTACACACTCACCTGATTTAATGAAAATCGGGCAGCAATTCGTTTCCTAAAAATGATCGTTTCTAATAAAACCGGGAGTTTTATTGAGAAACCGGGCTCTGCGAAAGGTCGGGCTTCAAAACCGAAAAGATAAATTTTCCGGGTCTTCGAGAACTTCGAAACGTATTTCGGGCTTTAGAAATGATACCGGGGTTTCGGGGGAAGTAAAAATGATAAAAAGGATGAAAAATGGGTGAAAAGTGGCAAATTTCGGATTCTACCCGGGAAGTCTCGCATGGCTGCTATTTATAGGGGAGGAGGATCGAAGGCTCGGATCCGAACCGAGGAGGGGATGGCACGCGTCTGCGAGGCTCAGACCAGGTGACTGCTTCGGCGAGACTCGGACTGGTCAGCTGCGAGCTTCGGATTGGTCAGCAGCCTCGGTCCAATGAGAAGAGTCCACGTATGCGAAGAGGTGTCCGAGGAGCCTCCGCGGGGTGTCTCCTGCGAGGCTGTCCGAATGCTAGTGGACCGCGGACTTGGTCCAATCAGAAGACGACACGCGAAGCTCGATCCTATCAGGAGGTGCCACGTGGAGGCCTCGCATGCGAGGGATGACGTGTCCGAGGTGACTCACCGAAATTTCCCGGTTTTCCACATTTTCTTGATTTTTGTGCCAAAAACTTGCGAAAATCATAACATTCGCATACGAGCTCCGTTTTTGACGTTCTTTATATGCACGCGTAGGTAAAATTACGCTCTACAACTTTCGTTTAGACTTTGTCGGCTAATTTTGACTTTAATTTTTATATTATTATTTTTAACAGACCGGGACAGGAAATCCGTTAAAAATTCATAACTTCTTCATCTGACGTCCGTTTTCGTCAGACTTTTTACCGTTGTGCTACTATTTACGAGACCTTTGATTCTCGTTTAGGTTGTGTCGGCTAAAAATCACTCGATCTAAAATTCGAGTTTTTAGCTGTCTACTGCTAAGCTGAAACTTCGAAAAATCATAACTTCCTCATACGAAGTCAGATTTGGGCGTTCTTTTTATCGAACTTCTCGGTTTAACGAATACTACGAGTTTCGTTTAGATCACTAAGGCTAAAAAGTAGTTTATCAAAAACTCACTTTTTACGACATTTGGCACCGTGCCGGTTTATCGCGAAACTTCGACAGGTCATAACTTCTTCGTTATAACTCGGATTTCGGCATTCTTTATATATCCGTAACCCTTGTCACGATCACTACAACTTTCTTAATAGACATCGGCTTTATCTAAAATTTAATTTTGACGCTCATTTTTATTCTTAATTAATTAAACCCTAATAATTAAGCATAAAACACATAATTTTCACATAATTCGTTTTCATTTCTCCAAAATGAGTCACAAAGGTTAACCTAGATTATCATGTCAGTATTAATACCTAGCCTGGGAACACGGGCATTACATGTTTTGATGCGTTTAACTCTCTTTTTAGGGTTTTTACATTGTTAACACATAGATTCTTCGACCGGTTTGACATACAAATGCACATTTTTATACATAGAATAACTTTTAACATACAAGCAATAATTAAATTCGACCGGTTTCACTTGTTTGACTTTGACTTGAATTTGACGGTTGTCACAAAAAGGTACGTGGACCGCTTGCTGAAGTTAAATGTAAACTTCGATGAAGTGTTGGCCATAGATATTATTCTACACTCTTTTGCCTCCCTGTTATGATCAGTTTCGTATGACCTATCATATGAACAAGGAGGAGGTCACTCTAGCCAAGCTCCAAGCCCTTCTGTGAACTGCTGAGAGTAGTTTGAAAGGAAAATTTGTTGCATCTACTGATGGTGCTGCTGCCCCTATCTTGGCAATTGGACAAGGGAAAGGGAAGAAGAGGAAGGCTCCTTCTAAAATCCACAAGGGAAGTCTCATGATGGAACCTCTTCTAGTGGAACCAAAGGTGGTCCTGCTGCTCCCTCTTCCAATCCGAAGGATGCAGAGTGCTTCTACTGTCACTACAAAGGGCATTGGAAACGAAGCTGTCTGAAGTATCTGCAAGACATCAAGGATGGGAAGATAAATCCCACCTTCGCATGTATTTATACTATTCAATCTAACAACTCATCACATGCTATTTCTTGGGTCCTTGATACAGGATGTGGTTTTCACATTAGTTCTGATTTGCAGGGTCTAAGAAGAAGTATGGATGTGGAGCATAGGAAGATGAACCTGATCATGGGGAATAGGAAAGCGTTGTTGGATAAGGTGTCTAAGTCCATAACTATATTTGGTATGTACTTGACCCGATTTAGCATGGTCCATTTAGGTTGCATGGCATCGGAACAATTTGGATAGACTTTTGTGAGAAGAGGATATTTATGATTTATTAATATATTATAAGTTCTAATATATTAATATGAAATCATATTATTTAATTAGTATTGATCAAGAATTAGTTTGGAATTAATTTTGTGATCAAAAGAGACTAATTAAATAAATGGGGATTGATTTGGTAAATCATTCATTCTTATATAGTGGGCTTATGATCCATAGTTCTTCATGTTGGGCTAAACCCATGTGGTGACCCATGGATACTCCATGGAGGTTAAAACCCATGGATCATGAGGAATGTGGAAAGGCATGAGTTACATGGTGTAACCCTAATGTGCACACTATATAAAGAAGCCTCACACTAGCAAAATCGGCACTTAAAAGACACAAGTGAGGGCTATCCGATTTTGGTGCAATATAATCTTCTCTCAAGTTATTCCAATTGTTGGTGGTGTTGTGTGAAGCATTTGAGGCGTCACATTTGGGGTGATAGGCTCACAAAGTCTTAAGGAATCAAAGCTACAAGAAAGGTATGTCATTCTACTAGAATTTTGTATTACATACCCCATGATATGCTAGTTAGGATGAAACCTTCGAAAAATCAAAGTTTGCATGTATAATAGAGAAAACATAGATCCACGGTTTATAGGGTTGCATGCACACCATAGGAGTGTTAGAATGCTCAAAACCCAACAGTGGTATCAGAGCCTAGGCTTGTTTACAATTATACTTGATGCTACTTGTTTTATAAAGTTAGAAAATCTGCCATTTTCGGTTCTGCGTGCTCACCACGACGTGGCAGCTATTACCATGACGTGGTGATGCACCTGTGAGCAGAATTTTGAGTTTTGGCTTGCAATTGGATTGGGATCATTACCCTAAACTGTTATTGAACCTAGAAACCTGTTTTTCAATAGGGTAATGTTCATGCTTATCAAATTTCAAAGATAATTGTCAAAGTTTCAAGTTTTATATTAAGTTCATATGATTCTTGAAAATTGTTGATATGAATTATGCATGCTTATGAGTTTTGTTAGATCATAGAAATTATTTGACATGCTTGTTAGTTTAATTGTTGATCTAAATGCTTTTTAATGGAATTCCAAGAGTCTGTTCATTAAAATCATTAAAACTCATAAGTTATAGAAATGAAAGGTTTTGAATAGTTTCTAAACTTTCCCTCAAGTTTTGGAATTTATAAAGTCACTTTAGAAAACTTTAATTCCAAACCCTAGAATTTTAAAAGTTTAAAATTCAACCCTTATACTTTATAGTATTATAAGTTAATAATATATATATATATATATATATATATATATATATATATATATATATATATATATATGTATGTATAAAAAAAGTCAGTCTTACCGTTAGTAGGCGTCATTCACGAAGCCGGTCTATAAGGGGGTATAAGGTTGTTGCCTATAAAATGGCAGCTTAATGGGTGTCCACTCTCACCCACCGCTTCCTTGACTGGTGGAGGGTCGTTAGCCGAACGGGTAGGACAAGGACTATAATTCTCATTAAAAATATAATGATAAATATAAAGTAACTAAACCTTTTATAAATTCTCAATCTTAGTTACTTTAGGAAAATATGAAATTGATGCTAACCCATGAAATTACACTTTGCATGTAACAAACCGTTATTTCAAACCTATGTAATAATGTAGGTCAATTTGTATTTCTTTTTAAAATAATAAAGAGAAATTTAAGCATACTGTGTATATTTACATAATTGACCCTCAAAAATAAATTATTAAACAATCTCGATTGGGATGAACCAAGTGATAGAGATTGTAACAAGGTTTCCAAAAACATAAAGAACACTAAAATCCGAGTTATAACGAAGAAGTTATGACCAATCGAAGATCCGCGACAAAACCGGCAAAGCACTGTTCAGTGTAAAAACTGAATTTTCAATAAAAGACTTTTTAGCCATAACAAACTAAATGAAATCTGTATTTTATGTTAAACCGAGAACTTTCATAAAAAGAACGGCAAAATCTGACTTCATATGAGGAAGTTACGATTTTTCTAAGTTTCAGTATAGCAGTGTACAGCTAAAAACTCGAACTAAAGATCGAGTGATTTTTAGCCGACACAACCTAAACGAGAATTGAAGGTCTCGTCAATAGTAGTACAACGGTAAAAAGACAGAAAAAAACGGACGTCAGATGAAGAAGTTATGAATTTTTAACGGGTTTCCTGTCCCGGTCTGTTAAAAATAATAATATTAAAAATAAATTCAAAATCAACCGACGAAGTCTAAACGAAAGTCGTAGAGTATAAATTTACCTACGCGTGCATATAAAGAACGTCGAAAACTGTGCTCGTATGCGAAAGTTATGATTTTCGCAAGTTTTTGGCACAAAAATCAAAAAATATTGAAAACCGGGCAATTTCGCAAGGCTGACCTTCGGCGACGTCACCTCGCATGCGAGGCCTCCACGTGTCACCTTCTGATTGGACCGCAGTTCACCGTGTCGCATTCTGATTGGACCGCAACCGAGGTCCAGTAAGCAGCCGACACCCTCGCATGAGACACCCCTCGGACCTTCGTGACACCTTCCCATCGGACCGAAGTTCGGTCCACTCAGAAGCCAACACCTCCGAGCCACCTGTCTGAAGCGAGCCTCCTTCCTTCGGATCCGAGGCTTCGGCCTATATAAGGCATGCGAGGGCTTCCGAGAATTTTAGACTTTACACCCCAAATTTCACACACTTTCATATTTTTCACTTCCACAAACTTATCTACAACCCCTAAAGCCTCGGTATCAAGTCTCAAACCCTAAGCAAGCCTCGAAGCCCCGAGATTCCCAAGAAGTTAACCTCTCTCCAGTCGAAACTCTGCCTGATTTAAGCCGGTTTTTCGTCAAATAAACTCCTTTCCGGGAAACGAAACGTTGTCCGAATCACCACCTATCATGTGAGTTCATACCCCCGTATTTTCATAATTTCTACTGTTTTAAGGGGGGAATAAAAGCATAACACAAGAACTTTGTGTTATAAAATCATGATTTCAAATCATGATAAAACGACATTAAATCATCAAAAATACTCAAAACATTAAACTCTTTTATAATCTTATATATTTCCCCAAAATTCATATTTGTATATATATATATATATATATATATATATATATATATATATATATATATATATATATATATATATATATAAGAGTTAAAAGGCTTAGGACTGATAACTCATTTTGGGTCATTTTCCTTGTTTGGATGTGGGCTTATAGTACCGGTTATTTGTCCGAGTGTCGTTTAAATTTTACTTATATATAGAATTGTGTATATATATAAATATAAAATTTATTTCATCAATTCAAATACCTTTGTAACATGTTGAGCAAGGGATTACATGCAAACATAGTTAAATACCGATTTAGAAAGTACATATAAATTATAATAGGTATAATTTATGATACATAAAACAATAATTCATGATTCAAGTATACTAGAATACACTGTTTTACAAGAAACAAGGATTTTGATTTAGAACAAATCAAGGGTTTACACTTGTCAAATACAAGTTCGGAATACTAATTCAAGAACATACTGTCAATCATTTATTTCAGAATGATTGGGTTTTCATAACTAATAGACATGTAACGTTTATATGCTTTTTATGAGTCATTCAATTCAGGTTGTTTAATTCATTTAGACAACCAAGGTAAAGTCCTGACATTATAACCAGAATCTCCAGCCAGGGGATCGAAACAAGTTGTGTGTAGATCTATATCGGGATTGACAACCCCGCACTCAGGCTGCTAGCTACAGTCAGGCATACACGCCAATGAGTGGCAATTGTTATCAACAGTTTAAACGCCCACAAAGCGTTTGTTTCAGGCCATCCTGTCATAGTATGGTTATAATAACTCATTAAAAAGATATTAACAATATGTTAGTGTATAATCAACTAAACGTAAGTACATCTTCAAAGTACCAGTTTACAGAATACAAACTACAATGGTTCAATACAGTTTTCAATAACAGCTGGTGAAGCCAGGCACACTCTCAGTTACAAGTTTTTCATAAAGGAATACAAATACAAAACATTGATACAAAGAGAATGGTTTTATGGGAATAAAACTACTTTTCATATACAACAGAAAATATAGAATTTTCTGGAACAGTTTACATATACAAGATACAGAGACACTCTTTTAAACATAAACACTTATGCACTCACTCAACTTTATGTTGATACTCTCTTTTCAAATTACTTGTATTCTCAGGGAAATATTACACAGGTACTCTCCGAGCTTTTTGAGAAGATGGAGCTATTTTGAGTCATATCTTCTTTTGTATAACTATTTTGGTTCAATATACAATGATTGAACACATGTAAATACTTATACTTTTTAAATACAATGGTTGTTTGTACTTTGATTACTATGATGCATGTGTTGTGATACTACAAATGAAGTCCACCCCCGGACGTTTCCGCCGTCTGGTTTGGGGGTGTGACAGATTGGTATCAGAGCATTGTTTATAGTGAACCCAGTATATCAATCCATAAAAGATATACAAACTATAAATACATCGGGGCTAGGAGCTCTGACTACAAGTATACTTTTTAAAGATTTAAGTATTTTTACAAGAAGTATACTAACACTCATACCTACAAGTACAGTATCACAGTCATAAGAACTTAAAAGTATTTGGATGTTGAACACTATAGTCAAACCTGGGCAGTTATGTAATCATATCTGGAATTAATATAGCCTGATCAACTATATTGATTTGAGATATGACCAACATGTGTTTGGGAGTGATAGTAATGTTGCGACATGTCTAAAACTTACCATACATATTCAGAAGAACTATAGAACAGAACACAAAGATTAAAATACTACGGAGAGTATTTTACTAACCTTACTTCTAATACAGAACCTATGGCTGAACATAATTTACCTGGGGACCCGTACAATCCACAAAATGCAGGCTAGATCTCAGACTCGGACGAAGAACCCTTTGAGGACAGCGAATCAAGTGGTACGGATACAAAGCCACAAGTCTGCAACCCTGGGGAGCGTCCCCTGAGACAAGATGAAGCCGAACCCATACCTGAGTGGGGCCAATACATAAACCATTGGAGTCGACAAGACGGCCAACGCCCTCCTTACGGAATGGCACGAGGTTTCTATAACGTCTCTAGAGGAGAAACAGCTGATAGAGCTCTTCCAGTTATAGTAAACCGAATAGCCCAGCAATTCGATCAATCAAGGATTTCGATTAATCGAATCCTTCAAGTGAATACGGTTGCGCAGGCTAACACTGCAGATATCCTTCGTCTTGACGAAATGCAGGATGACACCCAGCACCATACTGAAGCCCTTCAAAGGCAACTCAATGCTGCTCAATCAGAGATAAGAGAATTGAGGGAACATCAAGCTGCCCAAGAAAGGCGCTAGAAAGCACAAGACGAAGCGAAACCCAACAACCGTCGTAGCAACCGCCGCAAGTAGTGTTCGCACTACTTCTACTTTCTACTTTCTATATCGAATGTATATACTACTTTTCACGATATGTACAAAACCGAGTATCAATAAAACAATAAGCACTTACTTCAACAAGAGTTAGTACAATTCTCATAAACATCCTATTCCAAAGTTTTGGATCACAGAAATGTTCCAGGGTTATTTTTCATGCTTTCAATACGACCGCGAAAATGTTATTTTCGGTAGGTCGGTTTGATGTCGACACTTCCTCAGTATTGTGGTATATTATAGACCTGCTTTAAGGTCAAGTGTTCCAGATTACATACACTTAATATACCAATACAGTCGACATGTACATTCATACTCTTTGAAAAATAACACTTCAATTTCATATTATCCTGTTGCAAGTTGTACTTGCAGTGGATTTCTATTTACAATCCTTTACAAGATTCACGTTGAATTAAGTGTTTCGTTCAGAGATATCAAATTCATATTCATTCTTGATATCTTACCATCTTTTATCTTTTAACTATTATAGAAAAGATGCCTCCTCGTAGAAATCCAAGATGTGACAATGAAGCACCGACGCCACCCCACCACCACCTCCTCAATTCGACCCCGTTATGTTTCAAGCGGCGGTCACAGCGGCTGTAGCTGCTGCCATGGCTCATATCAATACTCCTGGTGCTAGTGGGTTGGGAGCTGGTGCACGTCCTTCTAACCATGGCGAGGGTCATGAGCACTCGCGAGAGTGCACTTATAAAGACTTCTCGAACGCCAAACCCAGGACCTTTAATGGAACTGGGGGTGTGATGGTTGTAAGGCAGTGGATTGAGAAGACAGAAGCAATCTTTGAAATTTTCTCCTGTTCGGGGGGTAGAAAAGTTAAATTTGCTGCCTGTACTTTTTCAGATAGGGCCCTAACATGGTGGAATGGCCATGTTAAGTCACTAACTTTGGTAGTGGCTAATACGATGAGCTAGGAGAACTTAAAAGCCATGCTAATGCAGGAATACTGTCCGCGTGGTGAAATTCAAAAACTTGAGCAGGAGTTCTGGGGTCTTATCATGGCCGGAGCAGACATAACAACTTACACGAATCGGTTCTGTGACTTGGCGATTCTGTGTCCTAAAATGGTTGCTCTGGAGAGCAAAAAGATCGAAAGGTATATTTGGGGACTGTCGCCCCTGATACAGGCAAGTGTCATTGCCTCTAGACCTGTTACCTTTGACAGTGCCAAGGAATTGGCACAGTCACTTATTGACCACGGAAATCGTCAAAATTCTGTGGTTACTGCTCCAGAACAACCTAAGGAGAACAACAACAACAACAGCAAGAAGAAGGTTTGGAACAAGAGGAAGGGAAAATCTCCTCTGGAACCTTCAAAGAAGCAACAAGTAGTGGCAGTCCATGCTACTACTGTACCTGCTACCATACCTACTATACCTGCTGCTGTCCCTAATAACCTTGCACCAACTAAGCCCTATGCTGGTAACCTCCCTAAATGCAACAAGTGTAATTTTCACCACAACGGAAATTGCCAAGAAATGCAGTGCTGTAACTGCAACAGGAAAGGGCATACTGCCCGATTCTGTAGAATACCACCCCAACCACTTAACCAAGTACCTGCCGCTGGAGTAGGCCGAGCATGCTACCAATACGGTGATGTGGGGCATTTCAAGAAAGATTGTCCAAAAGCTGGAAATGTCGGTGGAGTTGGGAGGATTCTAGAACTGGGTCATGAAGAAGCGGTGGCAGACCCTGCAGTGGTCACGGGTACGTTACTTCTCAACAATACTTATGCATGCATTCTATTTGACTGTGGTGCTGAGAGGAGCTTCGTGAGCCATAATTTTAAACATCTACTAAATCAAAACTCCCAACCACTAAATGAAACATTTACAGTAGAAATGGCTAACGGGAAATCCGAATCCACCAATGATATATACATAGGATGTACCCTTACCTTGAATGACTTGTCTTTTCCAATAGACCTTATACCGGTCTCTATCAAAAGTTTTGACATCATAATAGGTATGGATTGGTTGTGCCCCAACCATGCCGACATCCTATGCTATGAAAGAGCTATTCGTTTGAACTTACCAACTAATGAAACTCTTATTATCTATGGCGACAAACCCGGAACGAATCTTCAGATCATTTCTTGCATCAAGGCACATAAATACCTTCGCAAGGAGTACTGTGCATTCTTAGCTCACGTCGTAGACAAAAAGCAAGAAGTGAAAGATATCGCGAGCATTCCAGAGGTCCGCAACTTTCCCGATATCTTTCCCGATGATCTTCCAGGAGTGCCTCCCGAACGACAAGTCGAATTCCGAATCGACTTAATCCCTGGAGCTACCCCTGTAGCCAAATCCCCCTATCGTCTTGCACCTTCTAAAATGCAAGAATTATCCAGCCAGCTTAACGAACTCCTTAGCAAAGGTTTCATAAGACCAAGCTTCTCACCTTGGGGAGCATCGGTTTTGTTCGTAAAGAAGAAGGATGGATCATTCCGCATGTGCATAGACTACCGCGAGCTGAATAAACTTACCATCAAGAATCGATATCCTCTGCCTCGCATTGACGATCTGTTCGACCAACTTCAAGGTGCGAACTACTTCTCGAAAATAGACTTAAGATCTGGGTATCACCAGTTACGGATTTTGGAGGAAGACATTCCCAAGACCGCGTTTAGAACTCGTTATGGTCATTACGAGTTTATAATGATACCATTCGGATTGACGAATGCACCTGCTGTGTTCATGGACCTAATGAACAGAGTGTGTCGTCCATTCATGGATAAATTCTTCATAGTCTTCATTGACGACATCCTTATCTACTCAAGAAGCAAAGAGGAACATGGCCAACATCTTCGTCTAGTATTACAAACCCTTAGGACAGAAAAACTCTATGCGAAGTTTTCAAAGTACGAGTTTTGGATTAGGAAGGTTGAATTCCTAGGTCACGTGGTCAGTTCAGAAGGAATACACGTGGACCCTTCCAAAATCAAGGCAATTGAAAACTGGCCAGCACCCAAAACACCTACAGAAATCCGTCAATTCTTAGGTCTTGCTGGCTACTATCGCAAATTCATCCAAAATTTCTCCCGAATCGCTAAACCGCTTACCACCCTGACGCAAAAGGGTGTAACTTTCAGTTGGGGAGAGAAGCAAGAAACAACATTCCAAACGCTCAAACAAGCCTTGTGCAGTGCACCGATCTTGTCTCTACCCGAAGGGACAGAAGACTTTGTAGTGTATTGTGATGCTTCAAATCAAGGGCTTGGGTGTGTACTTATGCAAAGAGGAAAGTTTATCTCCTACGCCTCACGACAACTTAAGACGCATGAAGTCAACTATACAACACACGACCTTGAACTAGGAGCGGTGGTGTTTGCTCTGAAGATCTGGAGACATTACTTATATGGCACGAAATGCACAATATTCACGGACCATAAAAGTCTCCAGCATATCTTCGATCAAAAAGAGCTGAACATGAGACAACGACGATGGGTGGAGCTACTGAACGACTACGAATGTGAAATTCTTTATCACCCTGGTAAAGAAAACGTAGTAGCTGATGCCCTTTGCAGAAAAGAATACTCGGGACGCCGAGTAAAGTCGTTGACCATGACAATCCATTCACATCTGTCCACACAGATCAAAGAAGCTCAACTTGAAGCCTTGAAACCAGAAAACGTGGCAGGTGAAACTCTGAGAGGAATGGATAAGAATTTTGAAATCAAGGATGATAGAGTCTATTATTTCATGAACCAGATCTGGAAACCAAATTTCGGTGGTTACAGAGACGTGGTTATGAATGAAGCACACAAAACCCGATACTCCATTCATCCAGGTTCAGACAAGATGTATCTGGACCTTAAGAAACTATACCGGTGGCCTAACATGAAGGCCGAAATCGCTACCTTTGTGGGCAAGTTCCTTACTTGTGCTAAAGTCAAGGTAGAGTACCAGAAACCTTCAGGTTTATTACAACAACCTGAAATCCCTGACTGGAAGTGGGAGCGGATTACAATGGATTTCATAACCAAATTACCCAAGACTTCGGGTGGTTATGATACTATTTGGGTAATCGTCGACAAATTAACCAAATCTGCACACTTCTTGCCAATAAAAGAAGCCGACAAGATGGAGAAGCTAACCAGAACTTACCTCATGGATATTGTTAGACTGCATGGTGTACCAATATCTATTATTTCGGACCAAGATAATAGATTCACCTCTCGTTTCTGGCAGTCTTTACAAAACTCTTTGGGAACCAGGTTGGACATGAGTACAGCCTACCATCTACAAACCGACGGACAAAGTGAGAGGACGATTCAAACATTAGAAGACATGTTGCGAGCTTGTGTGATAGACTTTGGAAAGGCATGGGATATTCATTTACCCCTTGTTGAATTCTCTTATAACAATAGTTATCACACTAGCATAAAGGCTGCTCCATTCGAAGCCCTCTATGGCCGCAAGTGCAGATCCCCTTTGTGTTGGGCTGAAGTGGGTGACACGCAACTGGCTAGAGGTCAAACTCCTGACAGTGCTCTCACTGGTCCGGAAATTATTCGAGAAACTACCGAGAAAATCGTACAAACTCGGGAGCGACTTAAAGCTTCCAGAGATAGACAGAAAAGCTACGCTGACAAAAGGACAAAACCCTTGGAATTCCAGGTTGGTGACTGCGTCTTGTTAAAGGTCTCACCCTAGAAGGGCATGATACACTTTGGAAAGCGTGACAAATTGAATCCAAGGTACATACGACCATTCGAAATTCTTGCTAGAATTGGTCCTGTAGCTTACAAACTTCGACTACCCCAAGAACTAAATAACATTCATCCTACCTTCCACGTTTCGAACTTGAAAAAAGTGTCTATCCGACGAGACTCTTGTGATCCCACTCGAGGAAATCGAGTTAAATGAGAGACTCAACTTTGTGGAAGAACCCGTAGAGATTCTAGACAGGGAAGTTAAGAAAACCAAAAAAAGCCGTATCCCGATAGTGAAGGTTCGCTGGAATGCAAAGTGGGGACCTGAATTCACTTGGGAGCGGGAGAATCAAATGCAACAGAAATATCCACATCTTTTTCCCTAGTCTATCTGTAATGCTAATTTCGGGACGAAAATCTCTCTAACGGGGGGATAATGTAACAAACCGTTATTTCAAACCTATGTAATAACGTAGGTCAATTTGTATTTCTTTTTAAAATAATAAAGAGAAATTTTAGCATACTGTGTATATTTACATAATTGACCCTCAAAAATAAATTATTAAACAATCTCGATTGGGATGAACCAAGTGATAGAGATTGTAACAAGGTTTCCAAAAACATAAAGAACACTAAAATCCGAGTTATAACGAAGAAGTTATGACCAATCGAAGATCCGCGACAAAACCGGCAAAACACTGTTCAGTGTAAAAACTGAATTTTCAATAAAAGACTTTTTAGCCATAACAATCTAAATGAAAGTTGTAGTTTATGTTAAACCGAGAACTTTCATAAAAAGAACGGCAAAATCTGACTTCGTATGAGGAAGTTACGATTTTTCTAAGTTTCAGTATAGCAGTGTACAGCTAAAAACTCGAACTAAAGATCGAGTGATTTTTAGCCGATACAGCCTAAACGAGAATTGAAGGTCTCGTCAATAGTAGTACAACGGTAAAAAGACAGACAAAAACGGACGTCGGATGAAGAAATTATGAATTTTTAACGGATTTCCTGTCCCGGTCTGTTAAAAATAATAATATTAAAAATAAAGTCAAAATCAGCCAACGAAGTCTAAACGAAAGTTGTAGAGTATAATTTTACCTACGCGTGCATATAAAGAACGTCAAAAATGGAGCTCGTATGCGAAAGTTATGATCTTCGCAAGTTTTTGGCACAAAAATCAAAAAATATTGAAAACCGGGCAATTTCGCAAGGCTGACCTTCGGCCACGTCACCTCGCATGCGAGGCCTCCACGTGTCACCTTCTGATTGGACAGCAGTTCACCGTGTCGCATTTTGATTGGACCGCAACCGAGGTCCAGTAAGCAGTCGACACCCTCGCATGAGACACCCCTCGGACCTTCGTGGCACCTTCCCATTGGACCGAAGTTCGGTCCACTCAGAAGCCAACACCTCCGAGCCACCTGTCTGAAGCGAGCCTCCTTCCTTCGCCACCTGTCCGAACATGCGGCAGCCTCGCATAGCTTCGGATCTGAGGCTTCGGTCTATATAAGGCATGCGAGGGCTTCCGAGAATTTTACACTTTTCACCCCAAATTTCACACACTTTCATATTTTTCACTTCCACAAACTTATATACAACCCCTAAAGCCCCGGTATCAAGTCTCAAATCCTAAGCAAGCCTCGAAGCCTCGAGATTCCCGAGAAGTTAACCTCTCTCCAGTCGAAACTCTACCCGATTTAAGC
Organism: Lactuca virosa; assembly: GCF_052849685.1. Taxonomy (NCBI): domain Eukaryota; kingdom Viridiplantae; phylum Streptophyta; class Magnoliopsida; order Asterales; family Asteraceae; genus Lactuca; species Lactuca virosa. Next base: position 35,926,579 of record NC_136434.1, read on the forward strand.
CGGTTTTTCGTCAAATAAACTCATTTCCGGGAAACGAAACGCTGTCCGAATCACCACCTATCATGTGAGTTCATACCCCCGTATTTTCATAATTTCTACTGTTTTAAGGGGGGGGGGGATTACAAGCATAACACAAGAACTTTGTGTTATAAAATCATGATTTCAAATCATGATAAAACGACATTAAATCATCAAAAATACTCAAAACATTAAACTCTTTTATAATCTTATATTTTTCCCCAAAATTCATATTTGTGTATATATATATATATATATATATATATATATATATATATATATATATATATATATATATATATATATAAGAGTTAAAAGGCTTAGGACTGATAACTCATTCTGGGTCCTTTTCCTTGTTTGGATGTGGGCTTATAGTACCGGTTATTTGTCCGAGTGTCGTTTAAATTTTACTTATATATAGAATTGTGTATATATATAAATATAAAAGTTATTTCATCAATTCAAATACCTTTGTAACATGTTGAGCAAGGGATTACATGCAAACATAGTTAAATACCGATTCAGAAAGTACATATAAATTATAATAGGTATAATTTATGATACATAAAACAATAATTCATGATTCAAGTATACTAGAATACACTGTTTTACAAGAAACAAGGGTTTTGATTCAGAACAAATCAAGGGTTTACACTTGTCAAATACATGTTCGGAATACTATTTCAAGAACATACTGTCAATCATTTATTTCAGAATGATTAGGTTTTCATAACTAATATACATGTAACGTTTATGTGCTTTTTATGAGTCATTCAATTCAGGTTGTTTAATTCATTTAGACAACCAAGGTAAAGTCCTGACATTATAACCAGAATCTCCAGCCAGGGGATCGAAACAAGTTGTGTGTAGATCTATATCGGGATTGACAACCCCGCACTCAGGCTGCAAGCTACAGTCAGGCATACACGCCAATGAATGGCAATTGTTATCAACAGTTTAAACGCCCACAAAGCGTTTGTTTCAGGCCATCATGTCATAGTATGGTTATAATAACTCATTAAAAATATATTAACAATACGTTAGTGTATAATCAACTAAACGTAAGTACACCTTCAAAGTACCAGTTTACAGAATACAAAATACAATGGTTCAATACACTTTTCAATAACAGCTGGTGAAGCCAGGCACACTCTCAGTTACAAGTTTTTCATAAAGGAATACAAATACAAAACATTGATACAAAGAGAACGGTTTTATGGGAATAAAACTACTTTTCATATACAACAGAAAATATAGGATTTTCTGGAACAGTTTACATATACAAGATACAGAGACACTCTTTTAAACATAAACACTTATGCACTCACTCAACTTTATGTTGATACTCTCTTTTCAAATTACTTGTATTCTCAGGGAAATAATACACAGGTACTCCCCGAGCTTTTTGAGAAGATGGAGCTATTTTGAGTCATATCTTCTTTTGTATAACTATTTTGGTTCAATATACAATGATTGAACACATGTAAATACTTATACTTTTTAAATACAATGGTTGTTTGTACTTTGATTACTATGATGCATGTGTTATGATACTACAAATGAAGTCCTCCACCCCCGGACGTTTCCGCCGTCTGGTTTGGGGGTGTGACATTGCACCTTGCTAAGTCGTTAGTGGAGCGTGTGTGGTTAACCGACACACTAACTTGGACTAACAAGGGTGGAAAAGGGTGGCTTAAGGTTTATCATAGATCGGTGGAGCGTGTGTGGTTAACCGGAACATCGATTAAGTGATAAAATTAAGAGTACCAAGTTAATTTTCATGGTTATTCACACCTTGTTTGTGATCCTCGGTATCCCGGTCACAAACTTGAAGGGAATAATCGAGATTTAAACATGCCATTGAATTGTTCAATGAATCTCAAAAGATCTAGGAGTTTCAATCCAATTAAAACCTAATAATCTGTTTCGTTTTTCATGGTGGAAATTGGTAAATCGTCATTTACCTACCTTCAAATATTTTGTAGCTTGGATTACGACATCCCTCTTCCAAGTTATAAAATATTGTGTTGGGTCCTAGCCTTAATATTTCATTTGGGTGTCTTATTAAGGACTCTTTATCTAATCTAAACTTGTCTTTCTTCCTTTTCAGATGTCTTCCAATAATGCTTCTGGCTCAAACCCTACTGGCTCCTTTTCTCTCATGAATCTTTGTGGGAGAGTCATCTTTGATGGAACTAATTTCAATGATTGGATTAGGAACATAAGGATGGTCACTCGCTATGAAGACAAGGAGTATGTCCTTGATAAGGAGCTAAAGGTTATTGATGAGTCTTCTGCTACTCCAGAGGAGATTGCTGAGTACACTACCCATGAGAAGGATGCCACTAAGGTGTATTGTATCATGTTGGCTACCATGACAGCAGAACTCCAAAAATCCTATGAAGATTTCTACCCTTATGAGATGCACCAGGACCTGATGGAAAGATACCATCAGAGTGCTCGTCGGGAAAGGTATGAAATCATCACATTCATGATAACAACAAAAATGAAGGATGGAGAGTCTATCACGGGCCACCTGCAGAAAATGCAAAGATTCGTGGACCGTTTGCTAAAGTTAAATGTGAACTTTGATGAGGAGTTAGCAATAGATATAATTCTACACTCCTTACCCTCCTGTTATGATCAATTACGTATGACCTATCATATGAACAAGGAGGAGGTCACACTTAGCAAACTTCAAGGACTTTTGAGGACTGCTGAAAGTAGTCTCAAAGGTAAGAATGTTGTTACCACTCCTACCACCGCCCCTGTTCTGGAAATCGGGCAAGGTAAAGGGAAAAAGAGGAAGACCCCTTCGAAGGGTACCAAGGGAAAGTCTCTTGATGGCTGATCTTCGAGTGGAACCAAAGGAGGTTCTGCCACTCCCTCTTCCAACCTGAAAGATGCACAATGCTTCTACTGTCAGGAAAAAGGGCACTGGAAGCGAAGCTGCCCCAAGTACTTGCAGGATGTTAAGGATGGGAAAGTGAAACTATCACACCCCCAAACCGGAACGGCGGAAACGTTCGGGGGCGGAGGACTTCAGGTAAGTATCACATCACATGCAATATAGTAATCAAAGTACAAACAACCATTGCATTAATAAGTATAAGTTTTACATAAGTGTTTAAACATTACATATTCAAACACCAAAGTAGGTACAGTAGAAGACAAGAGTCGCGGTACGATACTAGGTAGTCTTCTCAAAAGCTTCGGGAGTGTACCTGTCTACTGGATTCCTGAGAATACAAGTTATTTGGAAAGAGTAGATCAGCATTTAAGCTGGTGAGTTCATAAGTATTTTAGTTATGTTAAGTATACTCTAAGTTCTTTGGAAAAGTTCACTGGTTCCTCCAGAAAATCCTATATTTCCTGAGGTGATAGATTAATAACCGCAATAGTTTCCCTCTGTAATTACTTAGTTTATACTAATTATATATAACCCAATATCGAATGGACGGTTAAATGGGTGTATCTGCCCTAAGCCCACAACCAAACAAGGAACAGGAAGTAAGGTGGAAGTCACACATTTCACTGTCAATCGGATATTACTTATGTATAACTCTGATGTAAAAACTAAGGAATTATAGAATTAACCACTAAAGGTTCTTTATGTTATACTAGTTTACAGAAAGTGAATGACTAAGTTCCCATTTGTAAAAGTGGTTTAATCCCATAAACCGTTTCCTTTGTAAAAGTGGTTTAATCCCATAAACCGTTTCTTTTGTAAGAGTGGTTTAATTCCATAAACCGTTTCATTTGTAAAAGTGGTTTAATCCCATAAACCGTTTCCTTTGTAAAAGTATTCTTGGTTATATCTGTTCTATAGTAAAAACCTTAGTATTAATCCTGGAAAATATTATATTATCCATAATACTGCCTTGTGGTTTTAAATGTTCCAAAACAGAAGTACAAGTATATTTACCATACTTGATTTCATGAAACATAGCTTTTACTGTAAGTAAAAACTAACAGAAGGTATATTTGGTCAGGATGTAATTATCTTTTCTTACTGTTTTAAGAGAAGTATATTACTTAGTAATTTACTCGTTGTTTTATCCATGTGAGTTCTATTAACCATACTAATATGACTGATATGCCTGCTGCGACGTTCTTCAGGCGTCAGAAATGATATGATATTTGACACCCTAGGCTTGCCGGCCAAACTGTAGCGAACAGTAAAGGTGCGGGATTGTCAGTCCCATATAGATCTATACACAAATTCACGCTCTCCCTACAAGAGATTCCGGTTAATAAGTCAGGAATTAAGGTCATACTTAGATAAGTACACCATGAAGAGTCTCACAAATTTATTGTTTCAACGAGATTTACGATGTATTATTACCCTGTGATTGCTAACCCTGGTACTTTGTATTGTACCTTTGTTAATGCAAACTCGGTATGATGTATTATTACCCCGTGTTTGCTAACCCTGGTACGTTATATTTGTACCTTTGTTAATGCAAACCCGGTATGATGTATTATTACCCCGTGATTGCTAACCCTGGTACATTGTATTTGTACCTTTGTTAATGCAAACCCGGTATGATGTATTATTACTTCTTTAATATGTTGTTCATATATTAAAGGTATTATACATATCCTGGTATAGTTAAATGAATTTTGGTAATTTCCTTGGAAAGTATACAATCGTGAATCATACTTGTATATTTAGTTTTGAATCATAAATTATACCTATTATAATTTATATGTTCTATCTGATTAGAATGATTTCTCATGGATGAACACATTTGCTCAGCATGATACAAAGGTAAAGATACCGAATGGAGTAACCTTTTATATTCATATATGTTTAATATATATATATATATATATATATATATATATATATATATATATATATATATATATATAATTAAGAAGGAAACGACCTTCGGACAAATAACATCACCTTAATTCCACATCCAAACAAAGAAAATGAATAAGATAATTCATTAGTCCTAAGCCCTTCAAATCTTATTTATATATTTATACATATATAAACCTGATTTTGGCAATTATAATTTGAAATTATAAAACCTTTTTCAAAGAGTTTAACGGAGTTTACATGACTTTAAAGATTTAACATGGCTTTAAGTCATTTTGGAAGTATTTGGTAATTCTTAAAAGCATACGGAAACCCTTTGTGTGATTATTATCACATACAGTTATTAACACAATTTAATATTGTGTTAAACTTGTATTCCCCCTCTAAAAAGCATTTAAAAACCATTAAAAAGGTAAATTATAGGGGTATGAACTCACTTTGATGAGAAGTGATTCGGGCAGCGTTTCGTTTCTATAGATGATCTTTCTCGAAGAAACCGTGAGTTTTTGAGTAAAAACCGGCTTTATGCGGGCAGTACTTCGACTGGAATGAGGTTATCTTCTCAAGAAGTCCGGGGCTCCGGGGCTTGCTTCGGGTTTTAGACACGATACCGGGGCCTTGGGGGGTCGTGAGAAAGGTTAGGGGGTGAAAAGGTGCAAAATGGTGAAATTTGGGGTGAAAAACCTCTCAAATCCGAGAAGTCTCGCACCCTTTATATAGGGGTGCGAGGGTTCGGCCGAGGAGGTGTGTCATCGGACAGGTGGCGAGGGCTCGGACACCTGGCTCATGCGAAGGCGAGTCAGCAGCCACGCGTCAGAAGGAGAAGCGAGAAGGGTGGCAGCTTCGGATGCGTGTCGGACCAGGAGAGGACCGGACTTCGGTCCAATCAAGAAGCGCCTATGACGACTTCGGACCAATCAGCGGGTGACACGCGAGGCTGCGGTCCAATCAGAAGACGACACATGGAGGCTCGCATGCGAGGGTGACGTGTCCGAAGGGGGTCCATGCGAAATTTCCCGGTTTTCAACATTTTCTTGATTTTTGTGCCAAAAACTTGCGAAATTCATAACTTTCGCATACGAGCTCCATTTTTGGCGTTCTTTATATGACCGCGTAGGTAAAATTATACTCTACGACTTTCGTTTAGACTTCATCGGCTAATTTTGAATTTATTTTTAATATTATTATTTTTAACAGACCGGGACAGGAAATCCGTTAAAAATTCATAACTTCTTCATCCGACGTCCGTTTCCGTCTGTCTTCTTACCGTTGTACTACTTTTGACGAGACCTTCGATTCTCATTTAAGTTGTGTCGGCTAAATATCGACCGATTTATATTTCGAATTTTTAGTTGTCTACTGCTAAACCGAAACTTAGAAAAATCACAACTTCCTCATACGAAGTCATATTTTTACGTTCTTTTTATGAACATTCTCGGTTTAACATATTCTACAACTTTCATTTAGATTGTTAAGGCTAAAAAGCCTTTTATCGAAAATTCACTTTTTACACTGAATATTGTTTTGCCGGTTTGTTGTGGATTTTCGATTGGTCATAACTTCTTCGTTATAACTCGGATTTCAGTGTTCTTTATATTTTTGGAAACCTTGTTACAATCTCTACCACTTGGTTCATCCCAATTACGATTATTGATCAATTTATTTTTGACCTAAATTTGACTGGTGTCACAGAAACCCACCCATGCAGGTATTTACACTATATTGTCTAATAACTCACCACATACTAATTCTTGGGTCCTTGATACAGGGTGTGGAATTCACATTTGTTCTGATTTGCAGGGCCTAAAAAGAAGTGAGGATATGGAGCACGGGAAGATAAACTTGATCATGGGGAATAGGAAAGCTTCACCTATCACCAAGATTGGAGTTTATTCTTTATTGCTTAGTAGTGGGTTAATATTAGATTTGAATAAATGTTGTTACTTGTCTGAAATGGTGAGAAATATTATTTCCTTTCATGGTTTGTACAAACAAGGATTTACTTTTTCATTTGATAATGAATGTGTGGTATTAATGCTTTTTATAATGGTGTTTTTTATTTTAAAGCATTACCTTGTGATGGTGTATATGAAACTGTGTCGATTGTAGACAACTTAGGAAATAATGTATTGCATATTGATTCATCCACTAGTTTGGATAAGGCATCCTTGTGGCATTGTCGTCTTGGACATGTCAACAAGAAGCGCATAGGCCAACTCCAAAAGGCTGGAGTCTTGGAGTCATTTGACTTAAAGTCATATGATAGTTGCGAATCTTGTTTACTTGGAAAAATGACTAAGTCACCCTTCACTGGTACTTGTGCTAGGGGTGAAGGTTTGTTGGACCTCATACACACTGATGTGTGTAGACCCTTCAGAACCGCCACAACGGATGCTAACCGCTTCTATGTGACTTTTACTGATGATTATAGTAAATATGGCTATGTCTACTTAATCAAGCATAAGTCAAAAACCTTTGAAAAAAATCAAAGAGTTTAAACAAGAAGTGGAGAATCAGTTGGGCAGGAAGATAAAGATGCTCTGATCCGATCGAGGTGGTGAGTATTTTAGTATCGAGTTCCTTGACTATCTTAAGGAATGTGGAATTGTTTCACAATTGACACCTCCTAGGACACCACAGATGAATGGTGTGGCTGAGAAGTGCAATCGAACCTTGTTAGACATAGTTCGTTCCATGATGAGTCGAGCTTCGTTACCAATCTCATTCTGGGGGTATGTCTTAGAGATTGTCGCCCATATCCTTAATCTAGTCCCTACCAAGAAGGTTGCCAAAACACCTCACGAGATGTGGACTGGGAAAGTTTCCACTTTAGACCATATCAAGATTTGGGGTTGTGAGGCTTTTGTGAGGCGCGAGACTCACGGCAAGCTCGAACCTCGAAGTGAGCGGTGTATTTTCATCGGCTACCCACATAAATCTTTTGGTTATCTCTTCTATAGACCAAGTGACAATGTTGTATTCGTGGCGAGGAGAGGAGTCTTTCGTGAGAGAGAATTCATAAGCCAAGGAAACAGTGAGAGAAAAATTGACCTTGAAGAACTTCAAGAGTCAAGCGGTGAAGAAACCTCAAACACTAGCAATCAACCTGAGGAGGAAACTCCTGTTGAGCTGATTGATGAGTCTGTACCTCTGAGGCGTTCCACGAGAGTTAGGAGCACACCTTATTTTTATTATGGTTTCCATATTACTACAGAAGGTGATGCATTTATCAGTGATAGTACACTGATAAATTTGGATGAACCTAACAACTTCAAGGAAGCCATGGCAGGCCCTGAGTCTGCCAAATGGAAGGAGGCTATGGACAACGAGATTCAGTCCATGTATGACAATCAAGTTTGGAACTTGGTTAACAATGTACCGGGTCGTAAGACAGTCGGGTGCAAATGGATATTCAAGAAGAAGACCGACATGGATGGGAAGGTACACACTTATAAGGCGCAACTGGTTGCGAAGAGCTTTACTCAAACTCCGAAAGTTGACTATGATGAGACCTTCTCACCAGTAGCGAAGATTAAATCTATTAGGGTTATGCTAGCCATTGCTGCATTTCATGATTATGAAATATGGCAAATGGATGTCAAAACCGCTTTCCTTAATGGAAAGTTGGCTGAGGATGTTTACATGAGTCAGCCAGAGGGTTTTGTCGATGCAAAGTACCCTAATAGAGTGTGTAAGCTTGAAAAAGCCATCTATGGATTAAAACAAGCATCTCGCAGATGGAATCTTTGTTTCGATGAGAAAGTCAAAGAGTTTGGATTTTCAAGGAGCGAGGATGAGTCTTGTGTATATGTTAAGGCTAGTGGGAGTATAGTTAGCTTTTTGGTATTATATGTGGATGACATACTACTCATAGGAAATGACATCCCAACCTTGCAGGAGGTTAAGTCCTGGCTTGGGAAGTGTTTCGCTATGAAGGACCTTGGAGAAGCTGCCTATATCCTAGGGATAAGGATATTGAGAGACAGGAGTAAGAGACTAATTGGACTTAGTCAAAGTACCTACTTGGATAAGGTACTGAAAAGATTCAGCATGCAGGATTCCAAGAAAGGTGACTTACCGATCCAGAGTAACGCCAAGCTGAGTAAGACTCAGAGCCCGAGTACAAAGGCTGAGATAGCTGAGATGAGTCGAATACCATATGCTTCTGCTGTAGGCTCGATCATGTATGCTATAACTTAAACTCGCCCTGATGTGGCCTTTGCTTTGAGCATGGTTAGCAGATATCAAGGGAATCCTGGGAAGGCTCACTGGACTGTGGTGAAGAACATTCTCAAGTACCTGCGGAGGACTAAGGACTGGGTCCTTACCCTTGGTGGGAGTGATGACTTGAGAGTAGTGGGATATAGTGATGCCAGTTTTCAGACAGACAGGGATAATTTCCGCTCTCAGTCGGGCTGGGTCTTTACCCTAAATGGAGGAGCAATTACTTGGGAAAGTTCCAAGCAGGATATAGTAGCCGATTCAACTTGCGAATCAGAGTATATAGCATCAAGCGAGGCGGCGAAGGAGGCAATATGGCTGAAGAACTTCATTGGAGACCTTGGAGTTGTACCAGCTATAAAGGAGCCTATGGAGATTTTCTGTGATAACGAAAGTGCAGTTGCCTTAGCCAAGGAACCAAGGGATCATGGCAGATCCAGACACATCGATAGGAAATACCACTTCATTAGACATCGAATAGAAGAAGGAATCCTCGTGGCAAAGAGGGTATCATCGGATGAGAACCCAGCAGATCCCCTCACAAAGGGACTGTGTAGGGTTAAGCATTTACAGCATGCGAGGCGCATTGGGCTGAAGGATGATATTAGTTTTAGTAATTAGATAGCTTTCGAAACTTATAATAGTTGAAATGTAATTGACATTTGATGTTTAAATAAAATGTGTTTTTATTTACTAGTATGGTACTGTCTTGTTTCAATCATTTACTATTGTTTCATTTTGCATGTTTTGACATCCAGAATAATAATATTATTCAAACTATCCACAGTCGATCATACTTTGGAAGTAGGTATTGAAATAAGAATGTCATGAATTGGGTTTGTAGATTTTTATGAATTGTATTAGACATAGCAATTGTTGCTGCAACATTCATGAGTGCTCATAAGTTCTGAGTATTGGCTTCAACCCACGCTCACTTGTATCACTTCATGGAATTTATCTCTAGTGATCGTGAGACGGTAATATCATATAAGTCTTCAAACCAAGAGATATTAGTTGTTGACTATGAGTTGGTTGTACATTGATAGTACGAAAATGCATCAGTAACTTGATGTTATAAAATGTGTTGTTGTGTACAATTTGATGATTAGTTAGTACAAGCATATGAGTCAAACTTTATCTGTTCCTTTTAGTCCTTGGAGGATTAAAAGCGATATCTTGAGCCCCTCGATGATTTTGTTTTGACTTATGTGTCGGGCCCGATCAGAACTGAATTGATGTGTTCGATTAAGTTCTATGTCAAACAAATCGAAAATCGGGAAACAAACTGTTGGACAATAAGTACGACGTTGTTCCATGTATTTGTCCGGCTAATATCTTGAGAACAGAGGATTATATGATCACTTATCTTAAATGGCACGACTTAGTTCCACGAGACTTTTAAGAGCTACGATTGCTGGTCGGATCCTGAAGTCGTACTTGCAACTATAGTTATTAGACTTATCAAAGTGGGAGACTGTTGGATAAGGTGTCTAAGTCCATAACTATATTTGGTATGTACTTGACCCGATTTAGCATGGTCCATTTGGGTTGCATCACATCGGAACAATTTGGATAGACTTTTGTGAGAAGAGGATATTTATGATTTATTAATATATTATAAGTTCTAATATATTAATGTGAAATCATATTATTTAATTAGTATTGATCAAGAATTAGTTTGGAATTAATTTTGTGATCAAAAGAGACTAATTAAATAAATGGGGATTGATTTGGTAAATCATTCATTCTTATATAGTGGGCTTATGATCCATAGTTCTTCATGTTGGGCTAAACCCATGTGGTGACCCATGGATACTCCATGGAGGTTAAAACCCATGGATCATGAGGAATGTGGAAAGGCATTAGTTACATGGTGTAACCCTAATGTGCACACTATATAAAAAAGCCTCATACTAGCAAAATCGGCACTTAAGAGACACAAGTGAGGGCTAGCCGATTTTGGTGCAATATAATCTTCTCTCAGGTTATTCCAATTATTGGTGGTGTTGTGTGAAGCATTTGAGGCATCACATTTGGGGTGCTAGGCTCACAAAGTCTTAAGGAATCAAAGCTACAAGAAAGGTATGTCATTCTACTAGAATTTTGTATTACATATACCCCATGATATGCTAGTTAGGATGAAACCTTGGAAAAATCAAAGTTTGCATGTATAATAGAGAAAACATAGATCCAAGGTTTCTAGGGTTCCATGCACACCATAGGAGTGTTAGAATGCTCAAAACCCAACAAATATACCATTCCATATCCATACTCAAATAATGCTAAGATACGGGCCATGCCCACACTTAGCTACTAATCATCACACATACTATACACGGGCCGACATTGGTGCCTTAGACCCGCTCAAACCAGGAGGAAACTCACCTCAAATGTCGGATGATAGTTGAAACGTCTCTACCCCGGAATCAGCTCTACTCACTCCCTGAACCAAAACAATCCCTTAGCTTCCATTTCATACTCACAACTCTTAGGGTCAATCATGGTCAAAGTCAAGTCTAGGTCAAAGTCAAAGTCAACGCTCCGAGTTGACTCAGCTCGTCGAGTTTACCCTTCAACTCGTTGAGTTCCCATGAATCACAGAATTGTAATTTCGCGATACAACTCGTCGAGTTCTTCCATGAACTCGTTGAGTTCTTCCCTATTAACAACATCGGGACACTTCGACCCGACTCGTCGATTTCCTCTATGAACTCGTCTAGTTCTTCAGTCTTTAGAAAACCAAGAAAACCCTAGCCAACTCGCCGAGTCATCTCCACAACTTGCCGAGTTTGCTCAGTAATCAGAAAGGTCGGGGGACCACGATCCAACTCGTCGAGTTGGATAAGCAACTCGTCGATTTTTCCTAGTCTTAACTCATTCAGTCACTTCCAAGCGAGTCTAATGCCTCTAAACCATAGATCTGGTCCCCTAAGGTTGAGATACCACGTAAAGTTGCTAACTTTACGTCCATGCATGGTATCAAGAGGCTAAAAACACTAAAACTAAGCTTCATAAGAGACCTAGGGCATGGAGAAGGGTCAAGACTTGATAAAGCTGGCAACTTTATGTCCCAAAGAGCCATGAAATGTCTAGATCTGAAGTCATAACCTCATGACATGCTCAAATCCAAGAATGACTCCAAAATAAGCTACTAAAGGCCATAAACTTCTCCATGAAGAGATCTAGCAAATAAATAGTCAAGGTATCGACTTTATACCTTAATATGGCTGCCACAAAAGAGGAATTCCTGGATCCAAAGCTTCTCCCTTCAACCAAGCACCTCCAACTTCAACTCCTTCAAGAAAGCACCAAAGAAACACTCTCTTTACACTCACACACACTCAAAATGATAGAAAGCACGATTTAGGGTTTTGCTGGACTGAGGGAACGATGAGGGAGGCCACAATGAAACATTAATGCCTTTAAATAGGGTACAAAACCCTGAAAATTAGGTTTCATTTCTGCCAGCCTACTCGTCGAGTTGAGGCCTCCCAACTCGTCGAGTAGGTTTCTTAACCCGCGTCCCAAATCATCTATACTCAACGAGTATGGGGCTCCCAACTCGTCGAGTTTCTCTACAAAAGTGAATAATTTATGATTTTAAATACATACCAGGAACCAGGCGTTACAGATGTGATGCGATATGGATCATCGTGGATCGTCTGATCAAGAGTGCCCCCTTCTTGGCTATACGGGAGAGTTCCTCGATCAAGAAATTGGCGGATGTGTATGTACGTTGGATTGTTGCTTGACATGGTGTCACAGTGTCCATTGTATCTGATCGAGATGTTCGATTCACTTCACGATTTTGGCAGAGGTTCCACGAGGAACTGGGTACGAGATTGCACTTCAGCACCGCCTATCATCCGCAAACTGACGGCCAGAGTGATCAGACCATACAGCCGCTTGATGATATGTTGAGAGCCTGTGTCATACATTTTGGTGGGAGTTGGGACTCCTACCTTCCCCTAGCTGAGTTTTCTTACACCAACAATTATCATTCTAGTGTTGGTGCGCCACTTTTCGAGCTTCCTTACGGGAGGAAGTGTCGTACACCGGTTTTTTTAGGGAGAGGTCGGTCACAGGGTGATGGGGAAGACTGAGGTGGTTCTTCAGACAACAAAGCTTATCCAACATATCAGACAGAGGTTACAAATAGCTTAGAGTCGGCAGAAGTGTTATGCTGACAAATGTCATTTCAAGTTGGAATTCCAGGTCGGCGATATAGTTATATTGAAGGTACCACCCTGGAAGGGTATAATATGCTTGAGGAATAGGGGCAAGTTGGGGCCTCAATTTATTGGACTATTTCGAGTGGTAGATAGGGTAGGCAAGGTGGCCAATCATTTGGACCAACCTGAGGAACTTATTCAGATTCACAACACCTTCCATGTTTCTCAGTTGCAGAAATGTGTAGTTGATGATTCAACCGTCGTCCCTTTGGATGACATTCAGGTCAATGAGCACCTGAATTATATGGAGAGGCCGGTGGATATTTTAGACATGAAGACGAAGGCATTGTGCAATAAGGTGGTACCTTTGGTCAAGGTCTAGTGGCAGCATCAGAATGGTTCCGAGTGGACTTGGGAGCCCGAGGCAGAGATGTGTGAGCATTATGCATAGTTATTTGCAACAACGGACTTCGAGGATGAAGTCTGATTCAAGTGGGGGAGAATTGTAACACCTAGTTCAAGTAATCATTTCATTAAGTTAAATTTTGGAGTTTCACCTGGCTCACGACGTGAGGGATGCCCATCACGTAGTGAGGAGAATGTTCAAAACGTGCATCATCTTTGGTGCTCACGACGTGAGCACATATGGCTCACGATGTGAGGCCTGTCTAAGAGGCAAACCCTAATTTTGGGGGTTTTGTTCCGTATTTAAAGGATGTGAGGGCTAGGGTTAGCCCACTCTCAGCCTCCATCACCTCTAAACACTCCCTTTTGAAACCCTAGTACTCCATAGTTGAGCTTTTTGTGGTGATTTCTAGCAAAGAATAAGAAGAAGAAGAATAAGAACAAGAACAAGAAGAAGAAGAAGAAGAAGAAGAAGAAGAAGAAGAAGAAAAAGAAAAAAAAGAAGAAAAAGAAGAAGAAGAAGAAGAAGAAGAAGAAGAAGAAGAAGAGGACTATCTATCCATCATCTCAGCACTCAAGCCTCTCCATCTTTCATTTCCACACCTTCTGGACCATTGTGAGTTTTCAAGATCATAGGTTTATGAGTTTATAAGCTTGGATATAGGTTTCTGATACATTTTCTTTCTTGGATTTGGTGATATGGTGTTTGGAATCCATAAATTTGCCAACTTTATGGATCTCCAACGTCCCTTTGATAAGATAAGTGCTAGATCCGAAGTGTGGTTGAGTTTTGAGACTCTTGCATGAGTTTTGATGCCATTTCTTCCTTTTTGTGCCCTATTTTGTGTTTGGGACATGCATTAGACATGCATGTCCAAAAATCCATGATCTTTATGATGTTCTGGAGTAGATAAGCCATTCTAGAAGTTTTGGTTGTTAGTTTGAAAGGATTAAGAACTTATTTCTCCACAAGTGTTTAGAGCGCTTCTCACAGCGTGAGCATTCATGGCTCACGACGTGAAAATGGACCATCTCGACTATTTAGTCTCATTAGGATACGACGTGACGGTATGCTGTAAGATTTTTTAATAAGGATTTTGACCTTTGACCATTGACCACGTTTGACTTTAGGTCAAATATAGTATTTTGAGTGGTTAAATGAGGGTAGGTCACTTTTTATTGTATAGGTGACCTATAGAGACAATATTTGGAGCAACGATCGGTTCAGCTACCTTTCAGACTATGAGGTGAGTTTTCCTCACTGTACTTGTGGGGGGATGACACCAATACCGGCCCATTAGGTTATGTATCCTGGTATATAGGATGATGTTATGCTAGTTATATGATAGATTGGTAGACTTGTAAGGTTACTTGTATTTGCTAGATATATGTTTATGTTTATCAATTGTACATGTCAACATATTGTAGTTGAGTTGAAGCGATCATGCTTTGTGCTTAATGCCAAGATACCCGTGGAGGTCCGGATAGGCTGTAGGCCCTGCGAGGCGGTCCAGACACACTGAAGGCTCATATTTTCATGATGTTATCTGTTTGGTTGTGTGTGGTACTTTGGGGGGGGGGGGGGAACTCGTTAAACTTTGGCTTACAATTTGATTGTTGGTTTCAGGTACTTTAGAGGACAGGGGCAAGGTGAATGCTTGATCATGCACATCATCATGGATTTTATGTGTTTTTATGATTTTGGAATACTTTGATTCATGATAGTGACTTTTGAGAACTTGTTTTGTAAAATTTATGGATTTTGGAATGGTTTTAAAAATGAAAATTTTACATTGATTTTTGAGATGTAACAAAAATTATAGATATACTAGTATTCACCATCAATGGCACCACTAGCTTTCCCTCTCTCCTCCCCCCTCCCCCCACCCACATCATAAGTTGATGAATTTATATGTAGACGTGTTCTTATACGATTACATTAATAATTGTTAATTTAGATTATTTGACTGCACTCAAATCCCTAAACCCCATTTTTGTTTTGGGGTGTCATCCATTGATCCCATATGCTAACGGCCAACTGGACTGAAACAACCTCAATCAACTGGAGTCCATTGGACTGACAGAACTTCAGTCGTTTGACTTATTGAGGGGGGGGGGGGGGTGGAACTCATTGATACCCATCATTTGTTGTGCATGTGATAAAAGTAGCTACTTACAAGTATGTAGCCTTATATCACTTAAAAAGTTCATGCAACACTAAAATGATAAACAATCAAACTTGTAAAAAAATGTATTATTGATATATTAAATGAATTTATAATGATGGAGAATTTATAAGGATAATAATTATATGAATTTTAATAATAATAATAATAAGAAGAATTTTAATAAATATTATAACTATTATTATTGATAAAAACGTTGATGGTGATGATAGTGATAGCATACACCACGGGGTCCGCTGTCACTTAATTTAGTGGGTGTAACATCCATGTAAAGTTGTAAACATATCGCACAAGGGGATTCCTTAATATAAAATTATAAAAGAAACCTTTTGCAAATGTCTTGTACAAGGATTTAAAGCAAATGAGATCTACGAATAATTTTATGTCGATATCTTTAACTAAGAATAAACAATGCATAATATAATATGAGAAGAGTCTAGAGTAGACCAGAAACAAGAGGGAATAAACAAATAAACAAATCAAAATATCTTTCTTTATTTAATATATTGTTGGCTTGTTCTTGTCGTTCCAAACTTTTGATTAATTTTTAATTATTATCCTTACGTACAATTTACAGAAACAAATGATTATTATCAACATCATTTGAAAATTATATAAACAGAAAATACTAGTAACTAAAAATTATCAGTAACCTTTTAAGAAAATAATTATCATACATGATAATATATTATGTTTAGAAGATTATATAGTTTATATATTGTATAACATTCTAAACAATCGTTATGTATACAAAAAAAAAGTTATTATATACTGGTCCGCTCTTTTAATATTAACATCAAAACTTTGTGGGAAAATGAAAGAAATCATAATTCCAAATCTTCTCCAGAATACACAAATAAAAATGAAAACAAATACTATTAATTAAGATTTATTAAAATAACAAAGAGCATATTGCCCTTTGGTTTCAATAAATAATAAGTCAACCAATGGCCATGAATCTAGATGGAGTGCATACTAAGGTATTCTTTTAAGAATTAGGACCAAATAAATAGTTTCTTTTTTCCATGAAGATCAGACAACATATAAATAACGCAACAATTTAGATTATAGTTGTCACGTGACTTTCAGAAAACAGTTTCAGCAGTTAACTATCATTGTAACTTCATACAATATTTGCATTTCGCCCAAATAAAGATTAAAGTCGTTGAGTCTTATATTAAGGTTTACGATAAAATGAAAACAAATTTTGTGGAAAAAGTATATAAAAAACTCAGTTCTCATTCTATATATCCTTACAATCATGAGAAAATTCTTAAGAAATTATGTATTGGTCCCAAATTGACAAAATTACAAAAATACTCCCTGTATAAATTTTTTTAATGGTCCCTATATTAGACAAAAGTATAAAAATGGTCTCTTTATAATAGCAAACTTACAAATATAGTTTCTATGCAAAACAAAGTTACAGTAATAGACCCTATTTAAGAAAAAAAATACAATGATGATCCCTACATAATAGCAAAGTTACAAAATTATTCCCTATATAATAACAAATTTTAAAAAAACGGTTCTTATGTTATAGCAAAATTACACAATGGCCTTTATGTAACACGAAGTTATAGTACAGGACTACCATAATAGTGAATTCGATATCCTTGTGATTGTTTATACAGTTTCGTAATTTTTCTTATTCGAATCCAACATGTTGTTATTTCCATTTTCATTTAAAATTAATTATATATTAGAATTCCATATCCTTCTGAATTAATTATAGATTAGAATTCCATATCCTTGTGATTGTTTATTTAGTTTCCTAATTTTAATTATATGATTTGATTGTAATTCATTGGGATAATGACATAAAAACCCTTCAGTGTGCAAGTTTTTATCGGTTTTTATCTTTTTGTGGATATTAGATTCATTAAAACCGGATGTTTGTAACTTTTTTTTTTGAATTTTATATTAAAGCCTTTACATTTGAGATAAATATTCGATCTTACCATTTTTTTTCTAATTTATAAAAGCCCTTAAGTTTTTTTATATAGGATACCGTGAGAGAAAAAACTAGCTTAATTTTTTTATTTTTTTCCAAGAAACAATTAATTAAGAAATTATCAAAATAGCAAAATCCCAGTTTTACCAAATTGGGCTGCACTTTCCCTGTTTTGGTTTGCAATTTGAGGTTTTGGGCCCACTACCTTTTCTTGCAATTGTTAAATCCTTATTAAAAAGCATAGCCCAATAAACCATTTCTGAGCCCATAGCACCTTATCTAAGCCCAAAATGAGAAAATTGCAGCCCAATCAGCCGAATTTTATTTACTTTTTTATGTTATTTTTTGAAAAATTATTAAATAATTAGGCTAGAATGATTTTTAAGAACAATAACTTGGTATTATGAGTGGTACACTCTCGCACCCCATTTAATAGTTTTTATAAAATCGAAACTTTGAATAAAAATAGCGTTTTGTGGTAATTTGACTTTTCTTGTTTTTTTTTTTTTTTTAAAACTCAGGTCTTGAAACATTTGGTCCAACTTTACCCCATTATTTTGCTCTAATTTACAGCCTTTATCATGGGATTTAATTGAGCATAAAGCTTTGCAAAATTCATCAAATCCCACACAAACCTTACACATCTCCAAGGTTGCTTACAAAATTCTTGTCAAAGAGTTATGCTTTGATATTAAACAATTTTGTAAGTGTTAGAATTTGTATTAGTGGTCCATTTCTTCTCTTGTAACTAGAGTTTGAGAATTGATAGTATAGTGAATAAAGCTTGTACATATAGTTTGGGCTCTACCCAAAAAATTAAAAGGCAGGGATGAAGTGGTAATTAAACCATGTTGCAAGAAAATAATAATAATAATAATAAATAATATTCTTGTGCTATGTTTTAAAATAACTCCAAGCCCACCCTGTAACCCTCTTGGAGATTGGAATTTGAAAACTGCAGACTGACTACTAGAGACACACAAAGCGATATTATAGTATTTTATAATTAATAGCTATTTACTAAAAGTCTAAAACCATAAATGGAAGCGAAATGAATAGGATAACATCATTTCAAATATTTACTTGTTGATTGAAATGT
Organism: Lactuca virosa; assembly: GCF_052849685.1. Taxonomy (NCBI): domain Eukaryota; kingdom Viridiplantae; phylum Streptophyta; class Magnoliopsida; order Asterales; family Asteraceae; genus Lactuca; species Lactuca virosa. The sequence goes on from NC_136434.1 coordinate 35,945,462, forward strand.
TTTCAAATTTATAAACATCATGGTTATCTACACAGGTTGTAAAGCTATTACCTCAAAGATTGGCTTTCACATGTTTAATCTATGTGTGTTTTTCATTTAAACACTTTTTATTTTTTATTTTTATTAATGTGAGTTTGTAAATAATTCAACCATTTTATAATCTCGATTATTGCATTCCTTTATATACAACTAGGCGAATGTCCATACGTCGCATATATATATATATATATATATATATATATATATATATATATATATATATATATATATATATATACTTAAAATGGTTATGTTATTGAACTTTGACATAATATTTTTTGCACTAATTTTATATATAAAATATTAACTATTTTGAACAATATTATTTAAGGGGCTTTACCTGTTGTTTGCGTATAAATAAAACCAAATTTAATTCTCGATTTAGTATTATTTTTAACAATTGTTATGAACGATTAATTTAGAATTTTACTTATACGACCATCTTTTAATTGTAGTCATGATGTTTATTTAAAATACAATTCATTTTTAGGTAACATTATGTTTTTTTTTCTAATAATTTTATGTTATCATTATTTACAATTATTGTTCATTAATTTTATAATCATGTACTATTATTAATAAGTAAAAGAAGATTTTTTAAGAACCACTTATTATTATTATTATTATTATTATTATTATTATTATTATTATTATTATTATTAAGACGTTAAATATAATGTATTTAAAAGAGATTGGAATATAAATATGACATATTCATGACTTTTGGTTGATTATTTCTTTGAAATAACACAAAACAAACAGTCATATATAATATATTTAATTAAATATTATCTACAACATCTTATTTAACATATGATCGGTAACATGTATTGATCTAATTTACTTTGTTTTTTACTTCCTTCAATACGACTAATTTAATAAGCCAAAATATATATATATATTTCCTCCGTCTCATATTAATAGTTTATGTTTCCTTTTTGATTTGTTCCAAAATAATAGTTTACTTCTAAAAATATATATTTTTTACCAAAATAACTCTCATTATTAGTTAACCTACCATGAAATTAAATGCAACAAAAAGATGGATTTAAATGCAACAGAAGGGTATAGTTATCATTTCATTTAATAAAGTTAATGATAATTAATGTTTCTTTAGTGTGTATGTTTTTTGTTTGTTAGACAATAATTTTGGAACGGAGGGAGTATTTTTTAGGTTTTGATTTTATCACATAAGATAAGCTTATTTAAATAGATAAGATAAAGATATATTTAGTGTGAGATTGTTTTTGAAAGAATTGTAATGTGTCAATAGATTTGTGCTTGAAATGATTTAAACTAATAATCCTCGTATATATAGATTGAATTAGCTACATCAATATTTTTTAATACAATTTCAATTAAATTGTTATCAAGATAATTTATAGCACTTTACTAAATTACTAAATAAAAATAACATTAAAACATTAAAAAAAAACATAAACAATCATATTAAAAAAAATATTACATGACACGAACTAAAAAATAATAAATAATGTGTGATATATATATATATATATATATATATATATATATATATATATATCCTCTGTTTATGGCTTTATGATTTTGGGATACTCTGATATGGATAAACAATTTTGAAACTATAATTTTGTAAACATTTTATAACTATGGATTGTTTTTAAAAGTTTAAATTTGTTGTGATTTTGATTCGTTACACCTCCGTATCCATCATCATCATCATAATCTCACCATTGCCTCTTCTTCCTCCTCTATCTCAAGTGTTGGCTTCGTCATCCATCGTCGGAATCAGTCCGTATCTTTGTCTACCATCAGGAACGAATGACAAGTCGAGAATACAACATTAATCTTATCATCCTTGTCTCCGCTGCCACTGATTCATTAGTATAGTAGCAGCGATGCCTAGCTCCATTACCGCTATCAAGCAACGAATCCTACCTCCGGGAGCCCCTCGGTAAGTTTGAACTTATAAAATGAATCTTATCTTCTCCGAATTTATGCAATTGCACCTAGATAAAAGAAAAAAAAATGTTTTTTGGGTTTTGTATGGCTTGTTGTTATAAGAAAAAAAACAATTGTGTTTAATTTCTTATTACTAAAATTTAAAAGAAAAAAAAAAACATATTTCCTATGTTTTGGTTTGGTGTTCCTGCTGTCACTGAATATGTTTTCTATTTTCCACCTGTTCTGTTAGATTAATGCTTTTGAATTTGATATTATTACTATTTATTTCTAATAGTTATTTACTATTATGCATTATATAAGACCAATTTCATGGTCAAATGTGAAATTTATGTGTAATTAACAAACTTAGAATACTGAATTTTGAAGTTCAAGGCTACTTTTTGTTTGAAAAATCGTAAATTTATTAAGACTCGTTTTTTTGTTTAGGTTAAACTTGTTCCACACTAATTTCATATAATTATACAACATTTTAGTTAATTGATTTTGGGGAATTTGAACTGAAACTGTGGAACGAGGCTACTAGATTTTGATTAAGTTTGGAATTGGATTTCGTATCTTCAATCCCATCCCACCATCTCTTTATTGTTGGTATTAAATTAGATTATATAGATTTTGCATTTCTTGTTCCTGCATAATTTAATATAGTTTAATTGAGTTTTTGCAAACTGTATTTAGATTGCAAATTGCAATTGAGTGGTGATGTTAGGTTGTAAATTACACAGTAGACTCATAAAATGAATAATTTTATAACGTTCCAAAAATACTAAGTAAAATTTTTTATTTTTAAGTCAACCAAAACTATCAATCATTTATTTCATAAACCAATCAAAGTGTGACAATGTAGAAAATAGTTATCAGAGTACAAGTCAAAATCATAGAATGCAAAACACGGGTGGATGTTGTGAGATCATGTCGGACCCTTCCCCTTCGAACCAGAGGTACATGAAACCATAAACATAAACAGTTAGCACAAAGCATAGTGAGTTCCACAAAATACCACATACCATAAATATATCGGGCCCCACCCAGTACAGATATGTTAGTAACATGCAGTGGGTCCGCCCTTCACATATAATGGGCCCCGCCCAAACATACATACAAATAGATGCAAAAGTCACAAAGACAACTACCATACTATAAACATAATCTAATAGGTAGGCATTGGTGCCTTCGAACGACAAATATTATAAGGAGACTCGCCTCAATCTGAAGATAACCGAATCACACTCACGTTGCTGCTACAAAGGATCCTCACACTGAACATATCAAAACCAACCCTAATTAATAATTAGGGTAATAACCCATAATTAAAGGTCCATTTCATATCAAAACCAACCCTAATTAATAATTAGGGTAATAACCCATAATTAAAGGTCCATTTCATATCAAAACCAACCCTAATTAATAATTAGGGTAATAACCCATAATTAAAGGTCCATTTCATATTCTCTCTCGCTAGGGTAAAATACCATTCTACCCTTTCCAAGCTAAACCTAACCAAACATGGCCTAAGGCCCAAAAATGACCCAATGCCACTTCTGGGAGTATACCATGCGTACTCCTTCCTTAAGCCATGCGTACCAAGTTCCCACAGAAAAAGACGGGGCAGAGTCCCGTTACCCTTTGCGTACTCATCGGTTACGCCCAACATACTCGAGCAGCTAGCCAACTTCTTTATTAAGCTCTTAATAGCTTGATATCAAACACACAACACTTAGATCTGATTCTTATGGACGTATAAATTCATAACGTTCCTGAATTTATGACTTTGCAGTGATTAATAGAGTTCAAAACCAAACCCTGGATCCTTAACATCTTCTAATGACTCCAAACCCTTGCATGGGTGAAAAGCAACCATCAAGATCCCATTTTTATGACTTAGAATCCTCATAAATGACAAGATATGACAATCACAAGCTCTAGAGTAGCTTTTACTCACAAGAACCAAAACCATGGGACCAAAAGCATGAAAAACTCAAAGCTAACTTAGATCTAAATCAAGGAATCATAAAGGTTCAAGCTTTATACCTTCTGAGGCCTGCAAATGGGATGGAAGCTCTGGATCTTCAAGCTCCAAGCTCACCAATGCTTCTGTAACATCCCAAAAATACAGTCTGAAAATTTCGTTTTAAATCAGTAATAAAACCATAGTCATCATACGTCATAGAAAAATCACAACAATGTATCTCAGAATAATATAACAACTGTCATGTATATCAGAGTATAAACATCCCAGGCTGAACAAATGGTGTGTGCACTGCAATCTTCCCGAGCTCCTCTTTTAAAAACTGAGTACCTGAAACCAAAACTGAAAACTGTAAGCACTAAGCTTAGTGAGTCTCCCCAAACTACCACATACCATACAATAACATATAAAGCACATACTGGTCCTTTCCCACTGCATCGGACCGAAGTCCGGAACTGACTAGGGTCTCGCCCTCTGCATCGGACCGAAGTCCGGAACTAACTAGGGCCTCGCCCTCTGCATCGGACCGAAGTCCGGAACTGACTAGGGCCTCGCCCTTTGCATCGGACCGAAGTCCGGAACTAACTAGGGCCTCACCCTCTGCATCGGACCGAAGTCCGGAACTGACTAGCGCCTTGCCCTCTGCATCGGACCGAAGTCCGGAACTGACTGAACATAGCATAACATAATCATAACATATAACAATAACACATATACTGCATACTGCATTGGACCGCAGTCCGGAACACATAACACATAGACATGCATGAATCACAAAGACATCAAGCATACTGAACTACTTCTCGGGACCACCCCGGCATCGGACCGAAGTCCAGAACACATAACATATAACACGTAAGCTAAATCACTGCATCGGGCCCCGCCCGGCATCAGACCGAAGTCCAGTACTACTAACATCTAAATGGGTCGGCATTGTGGCCTTAGACCCGTTCCTACTGGAAGAGGACTCACCTCACACTGCTGAAGTCTCGTAGACACAATCCCACACTGCTGAAGTCCCGCAGACTCAACCCCAGCTGCTGGATGACAGATTCCTGAACTGTCAACACCAAAATAACACCCAATTAATAATTCGGTTCTAACACATAACTGTAAGTCCATGCTTGGGGTAAAAAACTGCTTTACCCCAATCTTAGCTTGATCTAATCCCAAAGCCCAATCCAAAGACCCAAAAGTCCAACTATAGCTTAAAGCCCAACATATGGCCCAATTTTCCAAATTGGGCCCAAACCTCTACATGGACTTCCCTTAAGGCCCAATTGTTCAGTCCAGTCCAACATGTCTCATTCTAAGGGCCCAATATCATACAACCATCTAGGCCCAAACTATGGCCCAATTTTCCAAATTAGGCCCAATCCTTCATATGGGCCTTACCCTAAAGCCCAACTAATTACTCTAGTCCATTTGATTATTCTTGGATGGCCCATTAATAAACCAATTACCAAAACCCAATCGAAAAGCCCAACTCAAGGCCCAAGTGAAACTAGGGTTTCACATAAAATGACGATTAGGGTTAAGTGTTTCTTACTTAACCCATTAAGGACTTAATCCATTAAGTCTTTTACTCTACTAGATCAATGATATGGAGAAATTGGGCTTAATACACAATCCAATCTCAATAGCCCAAAAGTGGGTCCAATAAGTCCAAAGCCCAATTACTCACAATTAGGGTTTTCTAAACCCTAATTAGGGTTTCCACTCAAACATGGCCCAATAGGCCCAAAATTAATCTTTAAGCCCATTAGGGTTTTGGCTAGGTCCATTAGGGTTTTGCTAGTGGGGCACCACTCACTACCACCTCGGGTAGCGATGGTCAATCGGCGGCACACGGCGGCGGCCACCACCTTACGGTGGTGGTTACTATTATTATTTTCATTATTCCATGCTAATTACAATTACAAGGCTTTTATCCAAAATACACACACTAACTAATACACACAAACACAGCCACACCCTGGTGGCCGGCGGTGGCTCGTGGTGGCAATGGCTTTTCCTGATTCTCCGGCCAAACAAACCCAAACATACATCACAGAAATAACACTCATACGCCCTAACTGATTACAAAACAACCCTAGCCACCCACCTTGTGGCACACTGCGATGGCAGCCACCACCTCACGGTGGTGGCAGTGGTCAGTCCATACGATTCACGAAGTCTTCCAGCAATAGCGAGCCTGTGACGACGCAACCGGAACTAAGGGGATGGTTGCGGCCTTGTCGTCGTCAAAGGGCAGCAGCGGCAGCAGCGCACGTATGGCGGTGATTGCGGCTTCCGATGGTGGTTGGGTTGCTCGTGACTGGAGGACGGCTGATCTCTCACGTCCGACTTCATCCCCAGCAACCACTGGAGGCGTGGCGGGGTTCTCCGATGGCTAAGTGGCTAACGGGATGGCGGTGGCGGAACAAAAGAAAACGCGAGAGGGTGACATCCTCCACCGGGAATGATATTAGCGACGCCACAGATGAGGTTCTCCCGATCCCTCGCTGCTACAACGTCTAAGAGAAGTTTCCGCCTTCAATGGGATAACACAACGGCTGCTCGGTGGTTCCTTGGCTGTACAGCGCCTCTTCGGCAGCATGGCATGGCGGCGCTCGTCGACGGGGCAATAGGCGGCCTCCCTGCCCGATCGGAATAGTGAGATGAGGAGTAGTGGCGGCTGGAACAAAATGTTTAGGTTTAGGGTTAAAGGATGCGATGTGGGGAAGGGATACGGGTATATCCGTGTCCCATTTCAAACATTTGATCAATTTATTCAACTTCAGCCCCTCCATCCTAATTTGTTTTCAAACTAAATCCAAAACATACCAAATAGACCCTGCCCCCAGAAATCTTTACAAACTGAATCCAAAACTTACCTTTTAAACATAAATTTCTTTCATAATAGATCCCTAAATTACCAATAAACCCTTAAGCCTTCAAATCTTTTCAATTTAAGTCCATTAATTACTAAGCGCACCCTGACTTCTGTAATTATGACTTTTAACTCCTCGAAACTAACGCCTTGCTCAATTATTATTCATTTTAGGGCTTCTACACATTTATTTATTTATTTTATAAACGGGGTGTTACAGCTTCTTTAGTGGATTCCTTCTTCGCAAAACACACAAAAACTCACTCAAAATGCTCAAGCTCTTCAGAAAGTAGCTAGGGTTTCGAAATGAATACTTTGGGGAGAGTGGAGGTTGACCATGAAAAGGCCTTAAAGGACTTATGGTGTTTAAATAGGGTATCAGCCCAAAAATTTAGGGTTTTGGAAACAACATGAATATGACATGCGTACAACTTATGTATGCCCAACGTACTCAACAAAGTCCGCGTTCCACTTAATGACTTATGCCCGATGTACACTTCATGTATGCCCAACGTAAGGACCGTATTTGCAAAGATTTTGGTACTTTTGGCTGGAAATGAAAATAATTGGAATAATAGGTGTTACAAACTTACAATTCTCCCCCACTTGAATCAGACTTCGTCCTCGAAGTCTGTTGTCGCGAATAACTCTGGATAGTGCTCTATCATTTCCACCTCAGGATCCCACGTCCACTCTGAGCCTTTTTGGTGCTGTCATTGCACCTTCACCAAGCTCACCACCTTGTTTATCAGGGTCTTGGTCCTCTTATCGAGGATCGCAACTGGTCTCTCTATATAGTTTAGGCGTTCGTCCACATTAATATTCTCCAATGACACCACTGCAGAGTCATCAACCAAACACTTCTGCAGCTGAGAGACGTGCAAAGTGTTGTGAATCTAACTGAGCTCCTCGAGTAGCTCCAAACAGTATGCAACCCTACCCACCTGGGAATAAACCTGAAAGGACTAATATATCTAGGGCCCAACTTGCCCCACTTCCTGAACCGGATGACACCTTTCCAAGGTGACACTTTCTGGAGTACCATATCTCCGACTTGAAACTCCAAATATGATCGGCGCCTATCAGCATAACTCTTCTGTTGGCTCCACGTGGTCTGCAACCTCTTGCACACCTACTGAATCAACTCAGTAGTCCGAAGCAACACCTCCATGCTACCCATGACTCACTGACCGATCTCGCCCCAACAAACCGGGGTCCGACACTTCCTCATGTAGAGCATCTCAAAAGGAGGTCAATCAATACTGGTGTGGTAGCTATTGTTATAAGCAGTGTTGTAAAACTCTCCGAGTTGGCCGATTACTCTTCCGAGTAATCGCTACTCGACCCCTTACCGAGGCGATTTACAGAATCCCGAGTACTCCCCGGTCGACCCCTTACTGAACTGAGTAGTGTTGTAAAACATGGTCAACTCGGTGATTAATATGTATAATATACTTAATGATTTATTATTTAACACACATGTGTGATTATTACTACGTATATATCTTAAATTTTCAGTAATTATTCACGAAGTCAGACCATTATGTGTTTTTTTAGCTTTTGTCTATTCACATGTATCTAATTTTGTTATATATTTCAATCAACTTATGATTTAACTTATGATTTTGACATATATAATTTCCCTAAAAATATTTCTACATGAATTACCGAATCCGAGTACTCCCCGAGTACTCCCGGGTACTCGCTACTCGGTAGTCGGCCGAACAGATACCGAGTAACAAGTTCTACAACCTTGGTTATAAGAAAACTCAGCCAATGGGAGATACGTAACCCGGCTACTACCAAAACAACACACATGCCTGAAGCATATCATCCAAAGTTTGGATAGTCCGATCACTCTGTCCATCAGTCGGCGGATGAAAATTCGTGCTGAAGTGCAGTCGAGTACCTAACCCCATGTCGTACAAAATCCTCCTGGATATAAACATCTGCCAACTTCTCTACAGAGATGCTCTCCCGAATAAAAATAAAATGCGCACTCTTGGTCAACCGATCCACAATGGCCCAAATCGAATCCACCACTCGCGCTGTCTATGGTAGCTTCATGATGAAAATCATCGTGATCTCTTCCCATTTCCAGACGGGAACACCCAACGGCTCCATCTTGTCATGTGGTCGCTGATGCTCGACCTTGACTTTCCTGCAAGTCAAGCACCTTTCCACATACCATGCCACATTCCATTTCATGCAGGGCCACCAATAACCATGTCGGAGGTCTCTATACATCTTAGTCGCACCAGGATGAATATAAAACTTCGACTTATGTGCCTCCTCCATTAGAATCTGACAAGTGCCTCCCAAATACGGAACCCAAACTCTCCAATGTAGGGTCAAAAATCCTCGACTATCATAATCAAAAGAGGACACCTGACCCACTATACGTTCGCTCTTCTGGTGCTTCTATTTCATAGCCTCAATCTGAGCCTCGCGAATTTGATCCAAGAGTGGAGTCATCACTGTCATCCTCAAACACAAATCCTTGATAGGAGTACCAACCATCTTGCGGCTAAGAGCATCAACCACTACGTTAGCCTTTCCATGGTGATAAAGGGTCTCATAATTGTAATCCTTCACCACGTCGAGCCACTTGTGATGCCTCATATTTAGATTTGGCTGATCCATCAAGTACCTCAAACTCTTGTGGTCCTTGTAAATGAATCAATGAACCCCACACAAGTAATGATGCCAAATTTTGAGGGGAAAAACCATAGCCCCCAACTCCAAATCATGGGTGGAATAATTTGCCTCATGAGGCTTCAGTTGCCTCGAAGCATAAGCAATCACATGACCCCCTCTGCATCAACACCACACCCAATCCTAAAATCGGCGCATCGTAATATACCACGAAGTCATCCACACCCTCTGGTAAAGTCAAAACCGGAGCCTCACATAACTTCTGCTTCAGAGTCTCAAACGTCGGTTGCTGCTCAGGCCCCCAACAAAAAGAAATTGAATTCTTCATCAACCTGGTCAACGGAACTGCGATCCTGAAGAAGTTTTCAATGAACCTTTGATAGTAACCTGCTAAGGCAAGGAAACTCCAAACCTCATATGGAGACCTTGGAACCTCCCACTGCATCACGACCTCGATCTTGGCTGGATCGACCAATATACCCTTCTGATTGACGAGGTGTCCCAAGAACTGCACCTCGTGCAACCATAACTCACACTTGGAGAATTTGTTATAAAGCCTCTACCACCTCAAAGTCTACAAAAGCTCTCGCAAGTGATCCTCATGTTGCTCCTTGGTCTTAAAATATACCAAGATATCATCAATGAAAACAATCACTGGCCGATCTAGCATCGGCCTGCAAACCCTGTTCATGAGGTCCATGAACGTTGCTGGTGCATTGGTGAGCCGAAATGACATCACCACGAACTCGTAATGACTGTAATGAGTCCTAAAGGCCGTCTTCTGAACATACTCATCTCGAACCCTCATCTGATGGTAGACTGAACGTAGATCAATCTTCGAGAACCAAGACGTACCCTATAACTGGTCGAACAAATCATCAATCCTCGGTAGAAGATAATGGTTCTTCACTGTTAACTTGTTCAGCTCTCGATAGTCGATGCACATCCTGTGGGATCCATCTTTATTCTTCACAAACAGTATCGGTGCTCCTCAGGGTGAACAACTCGGCCTGATAAATCTCTTGTGTAACATCTCTTGCATCTCTGACGCTACTAACCGATAAGGTTTATTCACTATCGTAGCCGTACCTAGACTAGATCAATACGAAACTCAAACTATCTCTCCGAAGGCAATCCAGGCAAGTCCTACGGGAAAAAATCAGAATACTATCGAACAATCGACACAACATTAATCGTCCTCTTCTTATCCTCTCTAATATCCAATACATAAGCCACAAAACCATAACAATCCTGTTGAAGGTACCTCCTAGCTCTCACATCTGAACAGGGAGTTGGTCCCCGCTGAGCACCCTCACCACGTATAACTAGTTCTCCCCCACTTGGGGTTCGAACCCGAACTAACTGGTGCTCACAATCAATCATTGCCCCCATTAGGGCTCAATCAATCCATCCCCACGATAACCTTGCTCTCACTCAAAGGGATAGAAACCAAATCAATCGGATATTGCTTGACAAATAACTCCAATACGCAACCCTTATGAACCCTCGATACTCGCACTGGACGATCGTCGATGATCTTTACCTCTAACGAATACTCAAGCTCCCCTGGAGCATCACCGAATCTCTTGTTGAGGGAAAGCGATACGAACGATTGGGTGGCACCCGAATAAAAAAGAACTAAAGCTGGAACACCGTTCACTAGGAACGTCCATATATAGCATCATATATATATATATATATATATATATATATATATATATATATATATATATATATATATATAAACATAAACATCAAAGCAATAAATGTGTAACATCCCAAAAATTAAAACCAAAAATTTTGATTTTTGTATTAATAAAACCATTATCCATAACAATATCATAAAACTATAGTGAAATCAGAGTATATCAAATAATATGCAAGTACAATCAGAATCATATAAAATGCGGAACAACGTGGTGTGTGCAGTGTAATCATCCCGAGCTCTTCTCCTTCAAACCAGAAATACCTGAAACATAAACAGAAAACTGTAAGCATAAATCATTTAAAATTTAAAATTTAAGTAGTACAACTAATATATATATATATATATATATATATATATATATATATATATATATATATATATATATATATATATATATATATATATATATATATTAGTTGCAAATAATAATTACGTAAGAGAAAAATAATGGTGAATTTTCTAAAAATCTCGAAAGTAAATCAAGTTAGGAGTTGAATTTAAAAAACTTTGGGCGATTACAATATATATGATACAAAACGACGTAGTATAGTAAGTTTGCGTACCTAAACTTATATACATTTTAGGGTATATTCAATTTTCATATATATGTGTGTGTGTGTGTGGAGCGGTTCAGGTATTTCCGGTTTTTGCAAAAGTAAAACCGTATCATCGGTTTTTGTCTCGGTTACAATTTTTTTTTGTTGTGTTTAATGCAGTTTTTTACGGTTTCCGGTTAGGTTTTTGTTTACCCCTAGATGTCGTAATGAAAGCATGTGACGTCACTAATGGTGATATTTCTTATTGTGTGTATATATGTATGTTTGTAAAACTTAAAATAATTTATTTTTAATATTAAATGTTTTATTAGTATTTGAAAAAAGATGGGCAAATACTGACCCCTGAAATTTGATATATCACTCATTTATCATCAGCATATAATAAGCTTGTCAGGTAGTTGGAATCAAGATTCTTAAGCTCAGCATATTTATATACATATTAAACTTGGACAATTCTTAGGAATAGTGACTTCATGCTAATTTGCGCAGGAATAGAAACAGTCAGCACATGTTAAATTGCGCAAGAACGGTGTCTACGTGTTTCTCTTATGTTTTCTTCACCATAACGGTGGCCAATTGCAGTTCCATTGGTGTGCTTCTTTTCTTTTATTTATTTATTTTGGGTCATTGTCTGCATTCTTGCCGTACACGTGTTGTTTGTGCTTTCGTTTTCCCAGCCAATAATATTCCGATTTCTGTAACCCACCGCCGTTGATCCGACTGTCACCGCCTTATCAATACAGGTTCCCCTTTGGTTGAATTTTTCTCCTAAATCCGAAATCGCTGACTGTCTTCTTCTGCTCACCGCCGCTTCCTCCATTCATATGTGTTCTGCTCCTATTCTTCTTCATGTCACGAATTCTTTCCATCTGATCCATCTTTCTCCGGTGAGATCGTCGGCCCTCACTACGGTGGCTGCCTAGCGCCGCCATACCCGCTATTCTCTCCATTTGTGCTACCGACAGTAACCCAGCACTAAAGACCGACTGCTGCTTCTCATTACATACTCAAATGTCTTTCTACAAGTAAATGCGATTGACGCTTCCCGAGGGTTTTGCACATTTGCCTCCATCTAATTTTCCACCTGCGATTCTTCTGTTCTTCAGGTTTCTCTTCTGACTTTCTTCTTTCCTTTTGATTATGTTCTTTTATGATGATATGATGTGTTATTTTGTGTGATTTAGGGCTATATTGGGTCATTGTGGTTCTGATCAGAAATTGTTAGGTTGCTTCCCTTATTTCGAATCAGGAGGCGTCTGTTGCTTTCCTGCCTACTTCACTCACCCTTTCTGTTTTTTGTTTACAGATTCCTCAAAGCCATCCCGGTAGGCTTTAGTTTATTTTGGTTTTTATTTAGAATAGTATACATCTTGATTCATCTCCACCCCACTTCTTCACGATTTTTTTCATCAGCTTCATTCGTTACTCTTGCTCTAAATAATTTAACAAGATGCCACAAGGTTTCCCCTCTTAACTTTTCTTCTTTAGCTAATTTCATCAACAACTATGAGGCAAATTGATTGTATAAATGTTTTTTTCTTGATAGACCTTCCAGGGTTCTATTATGACGCAGAGAAGAACATATATTTTCCTGTAAAATCACCAATTCCAGGTTCTTCTTCCAGGAACAACTCTTCTGCTTCAACCAGCGCTCAAAAACCACCCCCAAACCCAACAACAAGGTAACACCAGCTAATCTGTAACCCTAACACACTTCCGATATGATAATACCTATGAATTAAAGACTCGAGTTTGAACATTCATTTATACAGACGACATATGCAGCCAAAGTTGTCAAGACTCAAGATGCTTCATGTTAAGGAGCTATGTGGTAATTCAATCAGCTGTAAAAAAAAGGTGAACTTTCAAGAGCAATACCAAAAGATACATACATCAAAACCTATAGTAAGTTCAACATCTGATTCTATTGAGAAAGTGATTTAACTTTCATTTCTGATGTAATGAATCTATATCTTGCATTAGATTTGGAAATATAAAGGGTTGTTGATGCTGCATTAGAACACATATGCTTAGATGTTCAGACTCCAAATGGGCTTATATAAAAAGGTACCATTTTTCACACCAGTCACCAATCATCATCATCTTCAGATCCAGTCTGCGATTTCGATTTAGAAGAGAGAAGGATTAGTAATTGGCTTTGCGAGAAAGTGCATGTGATCGAGACGCAAGAAGAGGGGTCGTCTTTTTCAATGTTGAGAACGACAGCTTGGGATACACACGCAAATAGACAGACACAGACGGTCCAAGAAGTTTATGGGGCTTTAATTTCGTTTATGTGGGTTGGGCTGCCATTGATGAGGCTAACCGACAGGTATTTGTTTCCACTCAGATTCCTTGAACAATCTGGAAAAGGTATGAATCACAAGTCACTATTCAATTTTGATTCATCACAAATTACAATTATCATTTTTTTTTCAACATAGGTAGTGCAGAAGGTTGCTCCGAGTTCATAAGTAATGGGCATGAAATCCGGGAAGAAAGTGGGAATGGTGACAACTGTTCTTGGGTCTCATGGGGTTGGGCTAATTAGGCTTGAGGAAGCTTTCAAAGGGTCAGGGAATTTAGTGATCAAAGGAGAAGAAGAAGATGTGAGGGTGGTGACTGAAACATTTCCATTATCTCTCCGTGTGTGTGTGTGTGTGTAACTTTTTGACCGGTATGTAAGTAAAGATGAAATAGCAGCGATAGGGTTTTGGAGTGGGCTGATTTGGTTGATATAGGAAGATAAGTCGTAGGCATGAGGCAGGGGACGCATACCATATGTTTGATAAGAATCCCCAACGAAAGTGCATTTCAAATGGACAAGTGCAGCTGATTGGCGTTGTCCTTTTTAGCTTTTTTTTTCGGGAAAATCTTTCGTAATCTATGATTAGGTATGCAATTGCCATTAATCTCAGTTCATATTATCTGTATGTTTATATTTTTGGGAATTTTCGCATTAGCTTTTTCATTGGCTATATTTTATATGCGATTATGGAGCTAGGTTTCCAATTATTACTCTGATTGTGCTTTAATTTGATCAAATTTGAAGTTTCTAGGGCTAGCTAGGGACTCATTATGATCCCTTACATGTCATATGAACATCATGCATATGACTACTTTAAACACTCTGTATCTCTTTTATTCAATCAATGAAATTTTTCTTAATCCCAGTTGCTAATAATTTAATTTTATTCTGATCACAAACCATACAATTAGCTGATTTCAATTTCCTTCAGTTGTCTAGGGGAAGACCTACAGTTGCAAATTTATATAAGTTATTGTTCGACTGGATCAGTGAAATTGTTAGACCTGGTGAAGAAGGCCATCAAACAGAAACAAAAATATAATCTTTCAGGATGTCTTTTACAGCTGTAGCGGTCATCCAAGTGTGAGTAATGATAGGTGTGGTGGATGTGTTTTCATTTTCCATATTTTAAATCAAAGATTACATGTAATTGTAAATCTGAAACATCATAATTTACTAATTACCGATTGACAAAGTGTATATGAGAAATAATCATGTTTGATCTTACCAGGTTGTCGCAGGATGCTGAGAACAAAACATTATTGTATAATATGGTCATTAAGAATTATTCCCAGGTTAGTTTTTATAACTTATGTCTCTTGATAATTCATCATGAATTCACACAAATTATTCATTCTTTGATTAAAAAAAAAAAAATTTAGATTACAATCCTTATGTTTTATTATAAAATGAAAATGAAAATATTCTCCTATTGCCTCTTTATTTTTGCCGAATCACTTTATATAATCATCATCTCTTCCGACCTCACCCATCCACCTACCTACCCAACTACCCACACACATAAATAAACCCACTAACCCACAGAATCAAAAAAACGGATGGATTCCATTCTGTAGTGTATTTGTTTGCCAATTGGGCAGAATTTTAGGTGAAGTAGAACACAGCATCAACATGAGTGATGGATTTTGTTGTGGACAGGTTGCTTAGCATCATACCATTCCATTTAGCTCAATAAACTTTTCTAATTTCCTTCCACTGAGCAATATTTTTCCTGCCACATCAGCATGGTAAAGCAGTCCAAATTTAGAAAGTTTAGTGACCTAAGATACCAAAAATGGAATACTTATCTTAACTTTAAGGTGAATGGATGTTTACCCTTTGCTCCTAAATACCAAGCAGCAGCTGTAATTGGAAAGAAGATGATTATTGTTGGTGGTGAATCTAGAAATGGATTGTTAGACCAGTATATATTTTCCCATTTATTTGTCTTCAATTATTGTAGAATTTTAGCAATATAATCACTTGCTAAATCATGAAATGCTTTTTTGATAGATTTTTTGCTTAAAAATACACTTGCTGTATGCATATTACTAAGAGTTGTGTAATGTGTATGCTTTTTCAGGTTCTCAATTTTGAAAATCTTTCATGGACAACAGCTTCATCAAGATTGTACCTTTCACCATCTACTCTTGCACTCAAGATTCCAGCATGCAAGGGTCGTTGTTTGGTATTTATTAACTATTATTAGAATAAACAAACAAATACATTGCTATTTGTTGATTTTAATTATAAATTTAGTAATATTGTTTTTTGTTGTATTAGGTTCCTTGGGGAAAGAATTTGCTTTTGATTGGAGGGAGAATTTCCCTACCAAGTGTATGGGATTTTGATGCAGAAACAGAGACTTGGTCACTTATGGAAGCAAGAGGATCCTGCCCACACGATAGAAACAAATAATAGTGAAAAGGGCAAACTCAGTACAACAATATTAGAACTTTTCTTTTCTATTTATTGAAGGTAAATTTTGATTATGATCAGCACCATTCTGCACTCACAGTAAAGGCGGTAAAAGTAGAACTGTAGAAGGAATAATTCAAGTGATTTGTCAAAAATTCGTTTATTACTAAAAACATAAAATGGTTATAACAGGGGTCAAAACTCTCAAATTTGTTGGAAAATTAGTATCTTCATATCTTATGAACAGTACCCGGGGTTAGGTGCTGTTCATAAGGATGTTGTGTTTTAAAAATCACACATTTGGCCCCGCAACGCGGGGTAACTCACCTAGTTATTTATGATTTATGATGATTGTTTTACGTTTTATTAACTCCTGCTTATAAGATTTGATAGGAAATCCTACCAAAATAAACTATTTTTCAAATTTTATTCACAAAGTTTTATTTGTGCAATATTTATTAGATAAAATGATTAATATAGCCATTTTTATTTATTACTCATCACTTTTTAACCAAAAATTATCAATTATCCCAAAATAACCAATGAAACCGTATGTATCTTAAATCTCCTACTGTTTCGCCAAATACCTACAGTTTCAGTCTTTGTATATAAGATTTTTTTTTTCTTTCAAAAAACCATACGAAACCGTAGGTTTCTCAATAACCTACGGTATCATTTGATAAGTATACGGTTTCCCAAACCGTAGGTTTCAAGAAACCTACGGTTTCATCGAAAAACCTACGGTTATGGTACTTTTTTTTGAATATTTGACTACTATTTGGTATAAGTTGACTATTGTTTTAGGTATTTTGACTATTACATCATACCTACTATATAATACAAGAATGTTATGATTTATAAGTTAGTGTTTCATTTTTCTGATATTGTTTTCTCTAAAAAAATTATAGTATGAGTTCAATTGAGTATTTCGTATTGCTTATCGCTGACGGAAAATGAGAGTTTGTTGATTCCCGATTATCATATTTATGGCCACCTTGATACATTCCGAGAATGTTTCGTTACGGTGTTGAATTTTACGAAACCACCACATTCAGTGAATTTGTTCATTTGGTGAAAAGTAAGACTAGTATTCTCAATGAATCAAAAATCAGTCTGCCTTATCAACATGCTGAGCAACTGTATTATTGTTCTATTATTGATGATCGTGACATTAGAAGGTTGATCAATGTAATAAATGACGTTGGAGCTAAATATGTGTATGTGTATGTGGTGGTTGAAGAAGGTGTTGAGGCTAACGAAGTAGCTCATAGAGGAAAAGTATTTGCAGCTAACATATCTAGTGGAAAAGGGAGCAACAACCCAGTAGGTACTTTTAGAACTCCAAGTATATCTCATTATCATAGTGTTGTTGAAAATGTAAACGTAGTGTCAGAACCGATTATGTATTTGGAACCCCATAATTATAAGTATGTTGGTGATGATAATGTCGATACACATCTTAATGATGTGGGTGCACATGATTACTTTGACCACAAACCGCTAGCCGTGGTCAATCAAGTCGATAATTAATCTGTAAAACAAGACGTTCATTTTTTAAATGATGGTGAAATACAACCATTCCTTTGTTACTTTGTCATTGCCCTCTTTTCCTAAAAAAACCCTGATTAAGAACATATAACACAACAACTCTCACACCGTCCTTGACTGAATATGCATAAAATCGCTCGTTTATTATAAGGTTCTCTAAATAAAAAACGAGGTATGTAGCGTCTCTGCGATGTGGGAAGACTCGTGAGCGAAATGTATCAACACCATAATTGTGTGTATAAAAAGTGTTGAATTCTACTCTTGATATAGGACACCGACCAATGTGAAATCCGAAAACCAGAAAAAACTCCTCGGGACCGAATGACAAGCTATGCCGAGAAGTCCCCAAATGTAAACGCTCCGCCGCATCCATTTCTGGAGTCGATCGCAATTGATGAAGTAACATCCCGTGATGACGTGTTGGGTCTAAACGGCTAAGCACTTCCCGTAATCTATGGCATGAAGATTTTACCGATATACTAGCCATCATTGCTTTATTTACATGCTGAGAATTAAATAAACACTAAATATTTGTAAAACATGTTATAAACTAAATAAAGTACTAAAAGCTAAACAAACGTTATAATATGTTAACTAATTAGTATACAATAGAAAATGATATCTCATCACAGAATGAACAAATAACAATCTTCTATGCTTTCTTATAAAAACTAATGCCCTTTGTAACACCCAGTTCCCAGGTAATTCCTTAGAATTCTAAGTGTTTATTTATTTTGCATAATGGCCTATTAGGTAGGGCGTAATGAAGGTACGTGGGGCATACCTTGTCGAGCTTAGACATGGGGTTTTCCCCCTAGTACGCAGGGCATACTCGAGTCGGGGGCAAACCCTAAAATTTTGGGTTTGGACCTTATTTAAGCACCTTATGACCTCAAGACCTCTTTTATCATCAACCTCCTTCGTCCCAAAGCAATTCCCATGAAACCCTAGCCCCTTTTAGAGAGTATTGAGCCTTTTGTGTGTTTTGGTGTGTTTTTGGTACATCTTGAAGAAAGAAGAACCCTTTGGAGAAGCAATTGTTGGTTTGAAGCTTGTAGATCCATACCTTGCTCACATTGACCATTCTTCTGGAGGTATAAAGTCTCAACCTTGTTGATTCATCTCTTAGATCTAGTTAGTTTAGGGTTTTTGGCATGTTTTGGTCCCTTGGGTTGATTCATGTGAGTATAAGCTACTCCAGAAGCTTAGGATAGTAGATCTTGATATTTTTGAGGTCCTTAATACATTAAAATGACATATTGATGGCTTTAACTCAACCATGCAAGAGTTAATGTTCATATTATGGAGTTAGAATGTTAAAAATGGGTGTTGGGTCTCTTTGATCCATGCAAGGGCATCAAGTTGATGACATTATCATTTAAGACGTTTCCCAAGAGCAAGATCCGTGATTTGGACGTTTGGGCATAATGCATTAAGTGCTTAATGTGATTTTTGGCCATCAGGGGAGTATGCGGGGCGTAAATATGAGTACACACAACTTATTGTGTTCAACCACATTTTTCCCTTGTTGTTAGAGCTTGTACGTGGAGCATAACAGGGTGGTACACATAACATACTCACTAAAGGACCTTTGGGTCATTATTTGAGCCTTGGGGTTAGTTTAGGCCATTTTGGGCCTTGGGGTTGGTTTGGGCCATTATAGGCCATGGCTTGTTGGGCCTAGGGTAGGAAGGGTAAAAGGGTCTTTTACCTTTTTTGGGAGGGATTATGATTTGGGCTTTTCGTTGTGGTTTATTACCCTAAATAGTTATTAGGGTTGGTTTGAATGTGTTCAATGTGAGGCGCCGTTCTAGCAGTAACTTGCATGTGATTGCTTATCATCAGATTGAGGTGAGTCTTCACATAGTGTTTTGGCGGGTCGAAGGCACTAATGTCGACCCATTGATTATTGTTATTAGAATGCTAGATGTCTGTGTGTGTGTTTGTATGTATACCGAGCGAGGTCCGATGCCAGACGAGGCCTGATGAATGTGTTGGGCAAGGCCCATCGCCTTCTACAGACAGATTTGTACTGGGCGAGGCCCATTGTATGTATGGTATGTGATATTTTGGGGAAACTTAGTAAGCTTTGTGCTTACGGTTTAAGTTTATGTTTTAGGTTCTTCCAGCTCGAAGGGGAAGGGGCCCGACCTGATCGCAGCGCATCCACCCATGTTTTGCATATTTATGATTTTGGAATTGTACTATGATAACTATTTTAACATTGGCTTACCTTTTTATAAATGGCAGTAGGATGAGTACGACATACATAGCTTACATTAAAATTACCAAATTTTTTTACTAAGACCGTTGGTTCTTACGAAACCTACGGTTTCCCTTATTTTTATTGTTGTTGTTATTATTATTATTATTATTATTATTATTATTATTATTATTATTATTATTCGCTTTTTTTATAACAAAAATCACTACATCACAATTATAGGTCGTTATATACAATCTACAAACAAAATAAAAAAGAAAACGAAAAAAAATTACGAAAATCGTAGGTTTCATAAGAAACCTTCGGTGTACTAGCAATCAATGCATGTTTTGTGCATTGACTGCTTGTACACCGTAGGTATCTTATGAACATTACGATTTTGTTTTTTTTTTTCGATTTTTTTCCAAAAGAAAAATGTATGTATTAAATCTTATTGTAAACATGAAAAAAAAGGTCGAAGATTCGAAGAAATATATAGTCGTTCTTTGAAGGTTCCATTGAAAGAGTTTTCTTATGTTAAAATACACAAAAAAATAAGCACTAATGAAAATTTCAACTTTGTATATTGTGGGCCAACGGACATTAAAAAAGTAGACGGCCCACCAAACAGTAGCCCATTGCCTAAAAGAGTAGTCAATTATTTTTCCTCTTTGACCGTAGTCAAGATGTACATTTTCGGTGGCTAATTTGGAATAATTGCTATTTTTTTTGCTAAAAACTGAAAAGTAATTAAGGAAAAATGGTTAGTTTTGTAATTTTCTCTATTTATTATAACTTGATGTTAATTAAGTAATTAACGGTGCAATCAACTTTATTTTTTAATATAGTAATCATAATTATTATAGATGCAAACCGTAATAATTAGGAAAAAACATATTATGTACAAAAAAAATCATCATGACCATGTACACCTAAAGACGTAAGTTACAAAGGGAGTAACATGTTTGTCGCAATGCTCTCTCTAATTCGAGTTGAATTGATGAAGTTGTGAAGATCTATAAGGCTTCTTGTGATATGTAATACTTGATTGCGAGTCTAATCGATGGATTTTTAAGCCTCGATTTCGAGTAGAATGGACATATTAGATTTTTAGCATAAATAACGACTTATTCAGTCGGGATTCTAAAATCCAGTACAAATCTTGCTTTAGAATTGGTATTAGTGTGATTCAGACTGTTGTTTATATGTTAGATTTTAGATAAAAACCGAGATTTTTAAAAAAAGTTGATTGAACCGTTTTTCAAGAATATATCATCATTTTTATAGGTTAGAGCCAAACTTAAAACAACGATTACCGGGTTAAAATAGCACCAAAGCACCCATGAAGATGTACCTTGATTAAATAGCCAATTATTGATTAAATAGCACCAACCCAAATCAAGATATTTGAAAAGGAAGAAAACAAAAAAGTTTATTTATGTGCAAAATAAGCGGGAGTATATTATTTACCAGTCAACGTAAGATTTATTAGGTCATGATGCTCTAATCAGTCAAGTCACTGCTGACTAATTTCCCCTTTTTGACCTAATCAACATATTTATTTTATTTCCACAATCATTATATGATATACTTTGGAGTAAAAATAATAGAATAATAGACATCAATATTATTATCTTCTTAAAAGACATATTTTATAAAGTTGAAAAAGTCTTAAGTTTCATGTAAAAATTGATAAATATTAGTTCTTTTTCATTGTTCTGTAATACCGAGATATAAATAAAACTCAATTAAAGTAATTGACACTCGATTTCCAAAGATGTGTTCATCTATTTACTTTTCATTTAAAAACTAGAAAATCAGAGATTTCAAATTTGCAAACTTGAATTATTTAAAACACAAATTTTTTTAATATTTTTTGATCAATTTACTTACTCTGTATTTTTTGCGATATTCCACTAAAATCATTTAACCAAAATATTTATTTTCTATATCCATCCAATTTCAATAACAATCAAAACAAGAAATCAGGGATTATATTTCAAGATATTTTTACCATTAGTTGAATATATATAAATATATATACCTCTATACATGAATCCATCATTTTGAAATTCATTATTCATCTTCTCTCCTATTTCAATTGCATCGGATAAAGTCTCATTCATATTTTTTTAATTTCATATGCTTCATAAAGTTCAACACATCAGGTGTTTGTTTAATTATCTTATATGTTCTTTTCGTTCGTACTTCTCTCTTCTGGAAAATCATCATTTTCTCAACTGTTTAGTTTACAGTTTAAATATTGACATTTGATTAAGCCATGTTTTATGTTTGTTTGTTTGCAACAATCAATTATTGTGGGTTTTAATAAAAATAAATGTTTCATTAACAGGACCATACACATAATTTTTTTTCTAAACATGTGTTAACAATGTAATATATAATGATGTACTTTTTTTATTAACATTACTGAATCTGCATAATCAATTAAGCAATATACTTTCAACTACGATGATGTACTTTTCATACTTTTCACACTATCTTATACTTTCATTAATCTTATAATAAACTATCCTAATATTACATAATATGTTTTTGGTTCTTAATGTTGTATATTTTTTTATGAGTTTGCTCATTTTGCTCCAAAAGGGCAATGTACTTTTGATTTATAACAAAAAGTCTATTTATCAATTATAACATTATATTTTACAGTAGTCAAAACGACCAAACTCATCATATTTTACTGTGAAGTTTACCGTTTTGCCCCTGACAACTGTCAAGTTGACAATTTTGCCTTAATGTTAAATGGTTTTTTATTTTTGTTTATGGTTCTTAAATGAATAATGTTATTTCATGCGTTCTAAATCTAAGTGTGTATGTTGTTTTCACTAAAAATTAGTGACAAATAGGTTTTGTAAAAGTTTTAGCAAAATGAACAAACACAAAACATGGGATAAGATGAAACATTGGTTGTTTTCATAAATCTTTAAAATTTTGATATCTGTGATCTTTTCTAGCTGATTTTTTTAAGGCATAATTTCTTAAAGTATTAAAAACATATTAAAATATGTGTTATGGGATTGGGGGATCCATCACCGATCTAAAGTGACCAAACATAAAGCATAGCAGGGGCTAAAATGATATAGTGACATGTTTTTAGAAAATATTAATAGTTTTGGTCCCTGTTATGTTTGGTAACCCAAATTTTACAAGTAGTAATTTCTAAAAGTATTATAACTTTATTGAAAACGGGTACCATAAAAGTTTCAGAAAGTGTCAAAAGTGATCAAAGATAATGCAGGGGCTAAAATGAAACATCGATAGTTTTTAGAAAATCTTTGCAATTTTTGATCGATGTTATATTTACGACCCATTTTTGTAAGGTGTAATTTCTTAAAGAACTAAAAAATTATTGAAAAAAATAGGGGTGAGCATGGGTCGGTTTGGGTCGGTTTTTGTGACATCCCCTAATTTCTCGGCCAGAAAAGACCGATTTAAATTATGCTTTTAAAATAAAATCAGAGAAATCCTTTTAAAAGATGTTGCGGAATTGGTCCCCAAAACAAAACATGATAAAAGTTTATCAAAACCTTTCTTTAAGAAATATATAATTTCCTTTTATATCAAAACCTCAGGATGTCATGTTCCGATACAGATCAAAAGTATAAACAAGACATTATAAGCCTTACAACAGTTATTTACAACTACTGGCCTATAATCCAAAAATCTCTTATCATCCTCCGACTATGCTCGGGGTCCACTACCTGTAATAATAAAAGCTGAGTGGGTCAGGCTTGGGAGCCTGATGAGCATATAGGGTTTTCAACCCACAATAATAATAAACTTATTAAGTTCACCAATCAGCAATAACCCTGATTACCCATTCCCGTTATCCTCACTTTACGTCCCTAAACACCTATCACAAGGGACCTAGCCTAAGGAATATCATCGGGATGGACACTACTGCTAAGGGGTCTCCTCAGCCATACATGTCCTAAAGGCAACCATGAGGGGGATGGAGTACGCCAATGAACATTTAGTTCATCAACACCTACAAGTTTCGAACCTGCTAGTGTGCCACTGGATTGTCTAGAAAGGTCTGTGGTCGTCATCTATACTCCGCTAGATGACTACAACAACAACAACAACAACAACATCGAGGCCTCTCACCATTTTAACACACATCGACTATTTCGTCTACCCATGTTCTACCCAACATATTTGTAGATAAAATACATATACAGTTTAAAACTTGTATAAAACATCTGTTCAACAGTCACCTCAAATAAACACTTAATATAATTACACATAGCACGTATTTTATAGAAAATACTTCATATCTAGATGTAAGATGAAAGTGACTACACACTCACTTGATTTGATGATAATCGGGCAGCACTTCGTTTCCTAAAACGATCGTTTCTAATAAAACCGGGCTCTGCGAGGGTTGGGCTTCAAAACCGAAAAGATAAATTTCTCGGGCTTCTCGGGCACTTCGGGACGTGTTTCAGGTGTTTGGTATGATACCGGGGCTTTGGGGGAAGTTGGAATGAAAGAAATAATGAAAGAGGGGTGAAAATTGACAAATTTCCAAAGTATCCCCGGGAGGTCTCGCACCCTTCTATTTATAGGGGCGAGGCTCCTGATCCAACGGTTGAGAGGCTTCCAGGTGGCAGCAGATCCGAAGACCAAGCACATGGCTCGCACGTGCGAGGGTCTTGCTGGAGGCTTCTGATTGGACCGAAGTTTAGGGTCCGAGGAGGGGGGTTCGTGGCGCACCTGTGAGGCTCGGACACGTCAGGAGGGCACGCGCCGGACGGAGGCGAGGCGGCTTCGGACGGCTCTCCGGATTCGAACACGCGTCTGCCAGCTGCTCGGATGACTCAGCAATTTCGGACACGTGGCACGTTTTGAGCGAGGGTGACGTGGCCGAAGTCCACCTATGCGAAATTTCTCGGATTTGACTTTTTTTCTCGATTTTTGTGCAAAAACTTCTAAAATCCACAACTTTCGCATACGAGCTCCGTTTTTGACGTTCTTTATATGCACGCATAGGTAAAATTACGCTCTACAACTTTCGTTTAGACTTCGTCAGCTAATTTTGACTTTAATTTTTATATTATTATTTTTAACAGACCGGGACAGGAAATCCGTTAAAAATTCATAACTTCTTCATCCGACGTCCGTTTTCGTCTGTCTTTTTACCGTTGTACTACTATTGACGAGACATTCGATTCTCGTTTAGGTTGTCTCGGCTAAAAATCACTCGATCTAAAATTCGAGTTTTTAGCTGTCTACTGCTAAGCTGGAACTTAGAAAAATCATAATTTCCTCATACGAAGTCAGATTTGGACGTTCTTTTTATACATACTCTCGGTTTAACGAACACTACAACTTTCATTTAGATTACTAAGGCTAAAAAGTAGTTTATCAAAAACTCACTTTTTACGACATTCGGCACCGTGTCGGTTTTGTCGCGAAACTTCGACAGGTCATAACTTCTTCGTTATAACTCGGATTTTGGTATTCTTTATATATCCGTAATCCTTGTCACGACCACTACAACTTTCTTAATAGATATCGGCTTTATCTAATATTTATTTTCGACGCTCATTTTTATTCTTAATTAATTAAATCCTAGTAATTAAGCATAAAACACATAAAACACATAATATTCACATAATTCCTTTTCATTTCTTCAAAATGATTTACAAAGGTTAACCTAGACTATCACATCAATATTAATGCCTAGCCTAGAAACACGGACATTACAGTTTGACCTAAAACCGAACCCAACCCAATAAAATCGGTTTTCAAAAAAAAAAAAAACCGAACCAAGAACCCAAACCGTCGGTTCAGTTTCTCAGTTTTCAGTTTCTTCATGGGTCGGTTCCAGGTTTAAACCCGAACCCAATATTAATCCCAATTAAATTGATATGAGGAATGATAGAGGTAACGATTCTTTATATTAAGGGTGAAACATGCGTAACTTTCATACAACCTTCGATATGGGATAGATCAAGTTGCAAATTAAAATAGAAAACTTGGGGAAAATTTTGGCAAGCAGGGAGATTCGAACCCTTGAAATGAGGTTAAAAGGGAAGACGCCCAACCGCTGGGCCAAGAGGGTGTTTGTACATCTAATTCGCGCCTCATATATATATATATATATATATATATATATATATATATATATATATATATATATATATATATATATATATATATATATATATATATATATATATTCATATGATTACATATACAAAAACATGGCACTCAACCGTTTGGTCGGTTTCTCGGGTTGGATGGGTCGGTTTCTGGGCAAAAACCAAAACCGAACCCGATTTTTCGGTTTTTAAAAATTTAAATCCCTAACCGTCGGTTTTGCTTCGGTTTCGGTTTCGTCGGTTTTAGTCGGTTTCCCGGTTTCTTGGTTCAGGTTTGCTCACCCCTAGAAAAACATGTCTTGGGGAAGTTTTAAAAACTATTAAAAGTGACTATACACAAAACATTGGCAGTTTTTAAAGTGTGATTTGCATGATTGAGAGCATGAACGAAAATAACGACAGTTAAGGTCATATTTATAGGTGATAAGGAATCCTTGGATAACACTCAAATGAATATAATAATATTATATCAAAATAGACAATTATCCAAATCATTTACTTATCCTCCAAGGCTTCCTAGAAACCTTAGGAATCTCCACAAAACCGTCCCCATGAGGGAGGTTCTAGAATCTCTTCATTGTTCAACTTTTCAACAATGTCACCTTTAGTCCCTACACTTCCAATTAATTTAATTAATCCCTAAAATTAATTCCAATTAATTTATGATTAATCATAAATTAATAATTACCATTTTTAATTAATATATTAATCATATAATATATTAATAGATTATCCTCTCTCTCCAAATATAATTCTTATCAATTGCTAGTTATGAGGGCAACCAAAAAAGGACTTTGCTTTTTTTTTAAGGAATATACTAATTTAGTTATTGGCTTTGACACCTAAATCAACAGTTTCCCACTTGGATAAGCATGTAACTACAATTTCAAGTATGGACCTTGAAGTAAACAAGAAAGTGTGCTTTCCAAAGCCACTGCCAAACTCCAATTTATATCAGTCGTCGACCCTAAGATAAGTGATCAGTTATTCCTTCGTTCTACAAGATATCGTATGGAAACAAGACATGGATCATAATCAATCTCATTGTCTAAGATTATGTTTCTTGATTTCCTAATTTGTAAAGACTTAATTGGACTTCCAGTGAATAGATCAATTAGTCCTGGTTGGGCCCAACACTGTATATAGTCAAAATCAAATCATAGAGGGGCCCAAAGATATCGCTTTTCCTGTTAGGGGAAAAGGAACGAATTACTTTGACTATATAGTCATACAATTTACTAACCAAATCATACATGGAATTACTCTTTATAACACCCAGTTACGAGATGGGTTTTTGGGTAAACCAATGCACAAATGATTCGTAAACTATGAACTATATATCTCCGCTTAAGAATTGTAAATATTATCGTCTTAGAATTACTTGTGAATAGATCTATGAAGTAAAATCTAAGCATGGGTTTATCCAATACTTAAAATTTCTATTTTCAAAGTACTCATGAATATTGTAGCAATTCCAATTGCGATGTGTTAACCTCAATCGACAACTACAATCAATTCATAACAGTCTTGATTCACTACTTACTTCCAAAAGTATGAACGACTGTGTGGTTCGAATAACTAAAATTACTCATGAAATATAAACATGCAAAAAGAAACACAAGAATAAATAATTGAATAAGGCAGTACGATACTCATAAATAATTCTCTATTATCCATTCGCCAAAACAATTACATTTATTTTGTTATACATTTCAAAATATCACCTAACTACTAAAACTAATGTCGTATATTAGGCCAATGCTCCTAACATGCTGGTAGTGTTTGACTCTGCTCAAAGCTTTTGTGAAAGGATCTACAACATTATCTTCTGATGATACTTTCTTCACCAGAAGGTGTCCTTCTTCTACCCGATGTCGAATATAATGGTACTTTTTGTCGATATGCTTGGATCTTCCATGATCATTTGGTTCTTTTGTCAAAGCAACCACACCTTCATTATCACAGTTCAATTCCATCGGTTCTTGAATAGTTGGAACGAATCCAAGATCTCCAATAAATTTCTTTAGCTAAGTCGTTTCCTTCGATGCTTGACTCACTGCAATGTACTCTGACTCACAGGTGGAATCAGCCACTGTGTCTTGTTTAGAAATTTTCCAAGTAACCACTCCCCCATTTAATAAGAACACCCAGCCAGATTGCGAACCAAAGTTGTCTTGGTCTGTTTGAAAGATGGCATCACTATAACCAGTCACTCTTAACGTATCATTGCTACCAAGAACTAGGAACATGTATTTTTTTCTTCACAGATACTTAAGAATAGTCTTCACCATAATCCAATGGGCTCTGCCAGGATTTCCCTGAAATCGACTAACCATGCTCAAATCGTAGGACATATCATGGAGAGTACATTTCATTGCATACATGATCGATCCTACAACTGGAGCGTATGGGACTCGACTCGTGTCAGCTATCTCTTCATAAGTATTGGGTTATTGAGTCTTACTCAACTTGATAGTACTATGAATAGGCAATTCTCCTTTCTTTGAATTCTCCATACTGAAACACTTCAGTATTTTATCCAAATATGTACTCTGGCTAAGACCAATAAGACGATTCTTTCTATCACGATGAATCCTTATTCATAGAATATAAGTTGATTCCCCTAGATCTTTCATAGTGAAACACTTCCCAAGACAACACTTAACTTCTTGCAAAGTTGGAATGTCGTTTCCTATAAGGAGTATGTCATCAACATACAACATTAGGAAAGACTTAATTGGACTTCCAGTGTCCAAGACGACAATGTCACAAACATGCTTTGTCCGCACCATTGGACGAATCATTGTGAAACACATTATTTCCTAAGTTATCAACACAAGTCACAATTTCATACACTCCATTACAAGGTAAAGGTTTAAACATAAAAACACCATTTTTGAAAGTAGAAATTGAACCAATATCATTATCAAAAGAATATTTAAAAACTTGTCTGAACAATGCATGAAATGAATAATGTTTCGTGTCATTTCTGATGAGTAGCAACAATTTAATAAGTCAATCCTAACATCACTACTAAGAACAAGACCTTAAGTCCCAATCTTGGTGACAGGTGAAGATCTCCTATTCCCCATGATCAGATTGTGCTTCCCATGCTCCACCTCCTCACTTTCGCTTAGTCCCTACAAATTAGAACAAATGTGGAAACCACATCTTCTATCAAGAACCCATGAATGGAAAGTTGTGTGTTATTGACTTGGATATTGTGAATACCTGACGAGGACGCATTGATCTTTCCATCCTTCAAGTCCTGCAAGTATTTTGGGCAGCTTCTTCTCTAATGACCCTTTTCGCCACAATGGAAGCAAGTTGCCTCTTTTGGATCACTGATCACAGGAAAATAAAAGTTGGGATTCATCTTGGACCCACTACTAGACCCTCTAGCATGGTTCCCTTTCCCGGTGGATTGGGAAGGAGCCTTCCTCTTTTTCCCTTTGCCAGATCCAATAGCTAGGACAGGAGCATTTGTTGCAGCATGAGCATGATTCTTCTTCATCCCTGACTCATCAGTTTGCAAAAAATTATGGAGCCGTGTCAATGTCGTCTCCGTGTTGTTCAAATGATAAGTTAAGACAAATTGGTCATAACTAGGAGGCAAGGAGTTTAGGACCATGCCAATGGACAACTCCTCATCGAACGACACATTGAGCCTCTGGAGTTGCTCCACATACCTTTGCATTTTCTGTACGTGAGCACAAATCGATTCTCCTTCCTTGAGCTTACATGTCATAAGAGATTTAACCATTTCATAACACTCTTATCTGGTCTTCTTGTGGAACTTTCCAGAAAGGTCAAGACTCATATTATATGGCCAGTAGTCCTCATAGAACATGGCCAGGTCAGGTTCCATAGTGGCCACCATGATGCAAGCGACCTTCGTGGCATCATCAA
Source organism: Lactuca virosa (assembly GCF_052849685.1). Taxonomy (NCBI): domain Eukaryota; kingdom Viridiplantae; phylum Streptophyta; class Magnoliopsida; order Asterales; family Asteraceae; genus Lactuca; species Lactuca virosa. Next base: position 35,975,720 of record NC_136434.1, read on the forward strand.
AATGTTTGTTGTAGGAAGCAATTTCCTCAGGAGTAGCGGTGGAATGATCGATTTCAACAAGAGGATTATCGAGGACATATTATTTGCCCTCATATTGAAGAGTCATCTTCAAGTTTCTCATCCAATCCATGTAGTTGGTATTGGATTAGGTGTCTAAGCCCATAACTATTTTGGTATGTACTTGACCCGATTATGAGCATGGTCCTTTTGGGTTGCCTTCACCATAACAATTGATAGGATGAATTAAGGAGGAAGAGGATTGATTATGATTTATTAATATATTATAAGAATAATATATTAAAGGAGAAATCATATTGTTTAATTAATATTAGTCAATAATTAATTAAAAATTAATTTTGTGGCTAAAAGAGATTAATTAAATAAAGGGGACTGTTATGCAAATCACTGATAGTTGCATAAATGGGCTAATGGACTCCATAGAGTTGGAGTGGACGAAATTTATGGGGAAGCCCATAAGATTTCGTCCAAGGCCTCTAAGGAGGGAGTCCACGGGCTGCTTAGGGCCTAAGCAGTCAGATTAGGGTTTCTTGGTTGAAAACCTTAATATCGTAAGTATAAAAGGAACCCTTGGCAAGCCAAAAACGTGCCTAACCTTCTAAGAGAAACCCTAGGACGTTTTTGGTGCCTCCTCCCTCTCTCCTTGTTCATCTTGTTGCTTATGGTGTTTGTGACTCCATTAGAGGTGCAACATTTGAGGCACTAGGCTTTTAGAAGTCAATTACAAGAAGGATTCAGATTGTTATTGCAACATAACAATCAAGGTAAGATCCAAACTCTATTCTTTTGTCAATTTCGATTATTGTATGCTAGAATTAGGGTCTATGAGCTTTGGATGATTATTGCATGTATATTAGACAAACTAGATCCAAAGCTTTAGGGTTTGCATGTACACCATAGTTGATGTAGTGCTCATAACCCAACAGTGGTATCAGAGACTAGGCTGTTTGTTTGATGCATTTGATGCTTTACATGATTATTCAAAGCTAGAAATCGAAATTTTTTGAATCTGGAGGCTGGACTCGCCGAGTTCACTGGCAACTCGACGAGTCCAATGTTGGCTCGACGAGTCGGAGTATCATATGCCAGATTTTTCGGGTTTTTGACCTATTTTGTTGTGGGATAATTACCAAAAACGTTTTTAATTGATAAAATCCGATTTTTATTAATTTGGAGTGATTATCCTTGCCAAAATAAAAGATAATTGTCAATTAATTAGATAATCATTGTCTTATATGATAAACTTGATTTTTTTAATTATTTGATTGAATTATCTTGCCGTAAAATTGAATTAGGTCAAATTTAGATAATTACAAATTATTTGATTAATTAAATTATTTTGTAATTTGATCTAGAAAGTTTTGAAAAGTTTCAAAAATTGCCCTCAAGTTTTGGAATTTAAGTTTTTGATTAAAAGTTTAATTTTGAAATATTTAAATTCTAAAACCCTAGTAATTTGAAAAGTTTCAAAAATGTACCTCTTGGTTTTGTAATTTAAAATTTTAATTAAATAGCTTTAATTTTGAAATCTTAAATTTAGAACCTTGATGTTTTGAATAGTTCAAATTGCACCCTTATGGTTTTATTAAGTTAATTAAAAAGTTTAATTAAAGGAGAAAATTAATAAAAACCACCTAGTATTTTAAAAGTGTAAAATACACCCTTATACTATATATAAAATTAAATGTCTAATATTATATATGTATGAGTAAAGAGTCAGTCTTACCGTTAGTAGGCCTCATTCACGAAGCTGGTCTATAAGGGGTGTTTAAGGAAGCGGCCTATAAAATGATTGTCATTGGGTATCCACTCTTACTCACCGCACTCTTGACTAGTGGAGGGTCGTTAGCCGAACGGGTAGGATAGGACGCAACCTTCCATTATAAGTATAATAAAGTACGAAGTAACTAAATGTTTTATAAATTCCCAAATCTTAGCTACTTTAGGAAAAATGTGGAATTGATGCTATTCCATGAAATTACACTTTGTACCCTTGCCAAGACGTTAGTGGATCGTGTGTGGTTAACCGACACACTAATTTGAGTCTAGCGAAGGGGGAAAAGGGTGAATCGATGCTTTTCATAGATCAATGGGGCGTGTGTGGCTAACCGGCACATTGATTAGGTGACTGTAACATTGGGGGCACCAAATATATTTGCATGGTTATCCACACCTTGTTTGTGATCCTCGGCATCCCAGTCACAAACTTGAAGGGCATAATCGAGATTAAACATGCCATTGAAAAGTTCAATGAATCTCAAAAGATCTAGGAGTTTCAAATCATTTAAAACCTAAACTTCCTTTTCGTTTTTCATGGTGGAAATTGGTAAATCGTCATTTACCTACCTTCAAATGTTTTGCAACTGGATTACGACATCCCTCTTCCAAGTTGTAGAACATTGTGTTGGGTCCTAGCCTTAATATCTCATTTGAGTGTTTTATTAAGGACTCAATAAACTAACTTGAATTTCTCCCGTTTTGTAGATGTCAAAGTCTAACAACTATGGTCTTCCTGAATCTGTTGGAAAAGGTTTTCCACTTGAAGATGATGTTCCACGATTGAATCATGGAGATGAGAATCATGCTTCACTTCCTCCACCTCCTCCAATAGTTCTCCCTGACCCACAAGTTCGAAGGCTTGAAAAGTTCAAGATCGCTCAAGCCCTATTGGCAAAAAGACATGAAGATGGGAAGTCTATGTGTGCACACGTCTTAGAGATGAAGTCACACATTGACAAGTTGAAAATGATGGGTGTTGTTTTCCCAGGGAAGTTAGCTGTTGACTGGGTTCTTCAATCACTTCCCGATTCATATAGTGAGTTCATTAGAAAGTACTATATGATGGACCACGACGTGACCCTCATTGATTTGACTTATTTGCTTATTGCTGCTGAATCAACAATGATTTGGCGCAATGGTAAAGCGAATGTGTCCGGTAAGTCAACCTCCCAAACTTCTATGGACATTGATGGCAACATTGGAAGTCCAGAAAAGTTTTCTCTACGCAAGAGAAAGGATGAGTCTGAGATAGTCCCGTGTACCATTCCAGAAGAGTCCATATGTTTCTACTGCCAAAAGAAGGGGCATTGGTTACGAAGCTGCCCTAACTACCTGAGAGATCTAAGAGATGGGAGAGTCAAGATGTATGACTCTGCTTGAGGTAAAATCCACTATCTAACTCTATTAAGTTCCTATTTGTAGGTTCTTGATACATGATGTGATATGATTACATTTTGATGTTTTGTAGGATCGAAGAAAAGAAAGGAAGCTTAAAGGAAGAGTGAGCTGAGTCTGATCACGAAGAAATGGATTTCGATTGCATAATTCGAAGATCGGATTTTTGAGCTGTTGTTCAAGAGTTAGGATAGATTGCTTAGGAATATGTAATAAGCATAATTTTCATTTGAATTGCGTTGTAAGGACAAGTTTTTTTCGCGTTTTATAAATAAATGAAATTTTGAGTTTTATCTTATTTATTTATCCTTGCAATGTTATATGTGAAAATTGATGTTTGTAAGTTTCTATTATAAGCAATAATAGTGGATGTGATTCTTAGTTATGTTATTTGTGGTAATGTCAGAAATTTACCAAATAAGGAAAGATTCTCATCGCCCAAGTTTCAATTGGACAGAAGCTTGGAATCATGCAACTGGTATGTATGATGAATGAGAACTTTCGTATTTGGGAAATTAAGACTAATTCCTTGTTCACATAAGTATGTGAGTTGAGTAAAGGACTAAAGGATCTAGTACACATTGTTGTACACTAGGTCGAGTCCACCACAAAGAACGATAAAATATTCGTCATGATTTGATAAAAGATTAGTAAATGTGATTATACTTAAAAGATTAAGTATGATTCTGAATCATTGAAAAGGTTTCAATGAATAGCAGAACGAATATGAAGAATCAATTAGGCAGAAAGATAAAAGTTTCTCCAATCTGAAAAGATGGGAGAGTACTTAAGTATCTATTTTATGATTAACTTAGTGATTATGAAACCATATCACAATTTATCCTCTAAGGACACCTTAGTGCATAAGTATGACTAAGAAGAGGAATCAGGAATTGTTGAAGTGGTTAAATCAAAAGGTGAATCATACTTCGTTCCAAAATCAAGTCTTAGAATCATACTCCAAGATTGTGATATTGAGTGACACGTCTTCAGTAAGTTTAAAACACTCATCAAGTGTGGAGCAGAAAAGTTTTTCTTATTCCTGCACATTAGAAATTAGTAAGTTGTGATGTCTTGGATAAGACAAAGACCGACTAAGACCAATTGTATGAAGTGTTGTCTTGATAAGAATCCGCACTAACTCTTGAGTATTTGTTTGCCAAGAAATGTTTCTTGACAAGGGAATCTTAAATGTCAAGAGGTCAGTGGGAGTCTTAATGATCTTGAAAAGCTTCAAGAATTGATCAATCACTAGTTGACATATTCTTGTTTTCTGTGCCATTCCAATAAAGTTGACTATGCATGTGAGTTCTAAGAGTTATCAATTGATTGCATAAAGCAAAGCACCTTGATTGGTGAAAGTTTATTGATCTATATGGGTGAGCTGCTTGACTACTTGGAAGACATGGTAGGCCCTTGTGCTGCCAGATGACAAGAAATAAAGATTGAACAAGTTCAGTCCATATGAGTTTGGATTTGTCACAAACCTTGTCTTATGATTATGGTTATGACAAATTCACATGGATAGGAACACATACACCATAAAATCTAAGTGTCATAAGGTTTCTCTCCTTCATGAAAATGATTGTGAGGAAACGCTTTCACTAGGAAGATTTTATGGAGATAACGATTGTGTAAATTGCATTCTCAAATTCGATTATGATTACGACATCCCTCTTCATAGTTCGAATTGTGAGATTTGGCAATTAGTTTGAACAATTAAACTTATTGTTGTAAGTTCTAAAATTGTTTAGACACACATATGAGATATCTAAGGAAAGGTGTATGAGTTTGAGATGCTTAGATAAAGGCTTATCATAACATCTCATATCAGACGTTAAGGAAATCAATAAGTGTTGATTTCTAGAAGTCCAACTGTTTTCTTAGTACATGTCAAAGCTAGTGGGAGCATAAGTGTTATGCTAGTAGAGTAATAATTATCATGTTAGTGGGAGTATTATTATTATGTTGCAAGTTAGCAATATTAATTATAGAAAACAAAGGTTTCACTTTGCAAAGTTGCAGGGGTTTGAAAAGATGTTTTGCTAAAATTAAGGAAGAAAATATTATACTTCATTTCAAATCTAAAAGTTTAGATCGAGAAATTTTAATCAAATTTAGTCAAAAGATATATATGGATGTTATGTTGAAAAGATTCAACATATGGGAATCCTATATATGGCAATATTATAACAAGAAACTGGTAAAGTATCACGTTTTTTCATGAATCGTATCTCATACGCTTCTGGTATAGGATCGATTGCATATGCTGCAATATTCGACCGTTCTGATTTTCCAAATGCCTAGGGCATTAAGAGGGAAAAAGGACCATAACCAAATATGACTAAAGTAATTAAACAACTGTCAAGAACAATCTGAGGTTCGCCAAGGATTGGTCACTTGTGGGCAGTTGGAAGTAGAGTATTGGATGGAACATATCGACATTATTATGAATAGATATGATTCTATTTAGAATGAGTTGTCATATGGCAAATATGGAAATGTTTCCATAAAAGGGAGTTGGATATCAAGAATCTATGACTAGATTAGAAACTTTTATGCAAGAAGGATGTTCAAAGGAATGTAATTTGAATGTGAGACTTCATATCTATGGAATTGCCTTGTAACAATCTCCAATAGAGTACTTTGTAATATCATTGGCAAAGTCTTGGTGGCTTTGGTGTTGTGACATTACGAAAGGATCGTTGCATAAAATGTTAGAATCTGACATATTCTAATAGTGGCAAGAATTTGGTATTCTTACACTAGTGATAAGGATTAGGAATTGTGAAATGAGCATCATTGGAAATGTTTTCAATTGATCTATTTCACAAAGAAAGGACCATAGGTAAACATAGTGTGCATGCTTAGAGCATGGGACAACTATTGTTATAATTCAAGTAATAAGTTGATTATCCGAAACATTATACAATGAATAATGTGTAATCAATATGGTGACTAAATAAAAGGTGTTTTATTTATACTCACAAGTTTGAGACCATATTGGATGCGATTATTCTTGTGTTTCACTTTGCATGTTTTGACTTCCCGAATAATAAGATTATTCAAACCATCCACAGTCGATAAATACTTTGGAAGTAGGTATTGAAGCTAGAATGTCGTGAATTGGTTTGTAAACTGTCTAAAGTGTATCAGACATAGCAAAAGTTTGCTACAACGTTCATGAGTGCTTATGAATTAAGATTTGAGCATTGGATTAAACCCACACTCACTTAGATCGCTTCATGGATTTTAACATGGGTGATTGGTGAGACGATAATATCTTATATTCTTGAAACCGAGACATGTGAGTTGTAATTTACAAGTCGGTTGCACATTGATAATATGTAAACGTACCAGTAACTTGGTGTAATAAAACATATTGTTGTGTGTGATTTGATAAGTAAATACAAGCGATCATTTGAGTCGAAGTTTATCTGTTCCTTTTACCCAATGTGGGATAAAGGCGATATATGTGGGCCCCTCGATGACTTAGTGATGACACCCTAAGTGCTTGGCCAAGCCTGGACTAAGTTGATGTATTCAATTGTAGTCTGTTGTCAGTCGTCATAAATCGGAAATCGGGAAACAACGCATGAATAGAGAGTATGATTAAAATCCATGTCTCAGTTCATACGATATCTAGAATGGAGGAATATATGATCCCTTATCTAAAGGACGCGCTTCTGATTAGATCAGAGTTGACAGCGGCTTTTGAAAGCTACGATTGCTGATTAGGTCGTACTTACAAAATAGTTATTAGACTTATCCAAGTGGGAGACTGTTGGATTAGGTGTCTAAGCCCATAACTATTTTGGTATGTACTTGACCCGATTATGAGCATGGTACTTTTGGGTTGCCTTCACCATAGCAACTGATATGATGAATTAAGGAGGAAGAGGATTGATTATGATTTATTAATATATTATAAGAATAATATATTAAAGGAGAAATCATATTGTTTAATTAATATTAGTCAATAATTAATTAAAAATTAATTTTGTGGCTAAAAGAGATTAATTAAATAAAGGGGACTGTTATGCAAATCACTAATAGTTGCATAAATGGGCTAATGGACTCCATAGAGTTGGAGTGGACGAAATTTATGGGGAAGCCCATAAGATTTCGTCCAAGGCCTCTAAGGAGGGAGTCCACGGGCTGCTTAGGGCCTAAGCAGTCAGATTAGGGTTTCTTGGTTGAAAACCCTAATATCGTAAGTATAAAAGGAACCCTTGGCAAACCAAAAACGTGCCTAACCTTCTAAGAGAAACGCTAGGACGTTTTTGGTGCCTCTTCCCTCTCTCCTTGTTCATCTTGTTGCTTATGGTGTTTGTGACTCCATTAGAGGTGCAACATTTGAGGCACTAGGCTTTCAGAAGTCAATTACAAGAAGGATTCAGATTATTATTGCAACATAACAATCAAGGTAAGATCCAAACTCTATTCTTTTGTCAATTTCGATTATTGTATGCTAGAATTAGGGTTTATGAGCTTTGGATGATTATTGCATGTATATTATACAAACTAGATCCAAAGCTTTAGGATTTGCATGTACACCATAAGATTGATGTAGTGCTCATAACCCAACAGTTGGGGACCAGCGAGCTTCTATTTTGATAAAATCGATAGTAGGGAGAAGTTTGAGTTTGAGGAACCATTTTAAGTAGTTGCGAGTTCAACATTTCCAGACATCTATATAAAGAGAGACATAGTTTTTAGTTAGTGATACAAATCCTTAATATTTTAACCCAAAATTAATATTTTAGGCTATGATCCAAAAATAAAATTCACAACAAAAAAAGGAATTATGTAATCTAATTGTGCATTTATTAAGGTAGGTAATACAAATTTTCCAATTCAATCTAACATGAAATTCCTAGATCTTTTGATATTCATTGAATCTTATCAATGATTTGTTTTATCTCAGATTATACTCTTCAATTTGTGACTGGGATGCCGAGAATCACAAATAAGATGTGAATAACCATGCAAACCTGATTGACAACATCGATGTCATTTATCATCTCAAATTAATGTGTCGGTTAACCACACACACTCCATTAATGATAATTTAGATTAGTCCATCACTCAAACTTTATAGTCCCAAATTAGTGTGTCGGTTAACCACGCACGCTCTACTAACAACTTATAAATAGTGATGTGCATTTTCATAGATTAACATACATTTTCACATTTTTCCCTAAAGTAACTAGAGTTGGGTTTTTATAAAAGGTTTAGTTACTTTATAGTATGATACTTTTAGAGGTTATCTCCTATGAACCCATTCGACTAACGACCCCCCACCACGCAAGGGAGCGGTGAGTGAGAGTGGACATCCATTCAACGGTCATTTTACAGGCCGTTTCTCTATACCCCCTTAAAGCATGGCTTCGTGAATGAGGCCAATAACGATCGACTGACTTGTCTTATACGTATAGTATATTAAAGTTTTAATCGTATATATAGTATAAAGTGTATATTAAAACTTTTCAAAATACGAGGTTTAAATAATATTTATCTAAATTATCATATAATTAATTAATCAATTTAAACATATTATGAATTTATAATTATCCTTTAATTACATTACTATTAAATTAATTATTAAATTCATAAGAGACAATTCAATTTAATTTTATCCGATTAAAACATTATCAATTAAGGATTTCTCATAATATTTAGGGTTTTATGGATTATCACACAAGGCATTCAAAATTCAGAATCTAACAAAATTAATATAGGATAATTACCAAGATTAACACATAAATCTGATTAGGAGGATAAAAACCCGAAATTCTGGAAAATGCTGAGCTCACGTCGTGAGATCTAATTCTCACGTCATGAGATCAGTATTTCGAAGAATTTTTTTTTCCGATTTAACTCAGGTGCAATCAATGTTTGAAAAATATGGGTTTTGATACCACTGATGAGTTTTATAAATGACAACGATGTACAATGCGGAAAACAATTAACAATTAATTGGGTACATACATCCTATAAAAAACCCGTGCCATACACTTTAATAACAACATACACCGAACAACTAAACTTGCCTACCCCTAGTGTAAATAGAAAATTACATAGTTTATGATACATACCTTTGATTTGTTATAGAAAACAAATCAAACCGGTCTTTGAAGTTATGAGGCTTGTAAAGACTAGCACCAAAGAGATGATGCCTATAATGGCTTGTACTTTAACCTTAGCAACAAGAACACAAGAGGAGAGAGGAGGAGGGTAATGAATTTCCGTTATAGAAGGGATTGATAGCATGAACGAAAATAATGACCCTTAAGGTCCTATTTATAGGTGATAAGGAATCCTTGGATAACACTCAATTGAATATAATAATAATATCTCAAAATAGGCAGTTATCCAAATCATTTACTTATCCTCCAAGGCTTCCTATAAGCATTACAAAGCTCCACAAAACTGTCCCCATGAGGGACATTCTAGAATCTCTTCATTTCTCAACTTTTGAACAATATCACCTTTAGTCCCTGCACTTCCAATTAATTTAATTTATCCAAAAAATTAATTCGAGTTAATTTCTGATTAATTTTAAATTAATAATTACCATTTCTAATTAATATATTAATCATGTAATATATTAATAAATTATCCACTCTCTCCAAATATACTTCTTCTCAGTTGTTAATTATAAAGACAAACCAAAAAGGACTTTGTTTTTATTTCAAAAATATACCAATTTAGTTATTGGCTTAGACACCTAAATCAACAAAAACAACATGAAATAGCATTGTACTTTTGGTTCTTTGACAATAACATTGTACTTTTGGTTCTTTGACAATATTATATAGTGAAATAACTTTTGTAATAACAATTACAGATGGATTTTGGTGCCCACATAAAAAAAATTAAGCGTATTATTAATTAAATATAACAAAAAATCGTACCAAAATTATCAGCACTATACAATAGGTAAGTAAATCTGAAATATTTAAAATGATTTGTCAAGTTAGAGTCGAAATGATTTTGAAAAATTGTAAATATAATTCAAAATTTTAAATATATTCAATCTTAGATAAGAAATTACCTCAACATCTGATTATCTCCTATTTGACTTCGTCCGAGGGGTAGAAAGAACTCATATAGCTTCGTCTTTAAACACCCACAAACATCACTTCTGAGTAATCACTCTAATTTCCACTTCAAACACCCACGAACAGGTAAGTATTCCTACCCTTCTGTTTTCATAATCTTTTGCTGATATATTTCACATATATCACCCTAATTTTGTTCTCTATCATAAACGATATTTGCACTGATTCGCTAAAGCCATCACTTCCCTCTCGGTAGTATTTAACTATGATATGCGATTGTTTCCTCTTCCATTTTTCTGATTGTGTCGAACTCCTTTGTTAGGGTTAGGGTTAGGGTTCATTTTCCTCTTCGACTCTTTCCCCTCTTATTTCCTTGCAGGTTGTTCGGCGGAAATGAACAAATTTGTTCATATAGTATATTTCATTAAAGGCCTTCATTAAAGTAATAAATGTATAATTATTAAATTTATTACCATAACTATACAATATAAACAAATATCATATTTTGAGTGTTACGTTTTGTTTAATGTAAATATTTGTTAATTGATTTTTTTTGGTAAAAATATGGATACATAAATAAACAAATACTTATTTTATATGTAGATTTTAATAAAAAAATTATTAAGTTTTTATGTTATTACTACATATGCTAATCTTTGAAAAACTATTAGATACACTTTATTAATATAGTAAATAAAACAAAATTATCTACTCCTTTACTTTTTTTATTAAATCACACTTTATCCACTCTGGCCCTATGATTTTCAAATATTCTTGTTTTTTCTATTTACCCGGTCCATATTAATTGGCTGAGTCACATGTGTTTAACAATCATTAGTTTTTTCACAAACAGAAATATGGCTCAAAGCACATCTGCTAATTGTAGCAACGCTTCGTCCTCCGTTATCTACTCTGAAAATGACGATTTTCTTCATAAGTTTGATTTTCATGCTATTGCTGATCTCCAACAAGTAGATGAGGTTTATATACTTAACTTTCATTTATGAAATATGCATTATGTCTAATTATTTTTGGATTATTTTTACCCTCATATTTCATTTTACTTTTTTTTTATAATTTAAACTTACATCAATATTTCTCAGAAAAAAACATTGATTGTTGTCGGTACGATTAAACATATGTATACTAATGTGGAATGGTACTATTTGCTTGTACTAAATGTTAAAAGAAAGTCATAAAAGTCGTTTTAATGCATGAGGACCAAAAACAAGATAAAGAAGTTTTTTATTGTTACACTTCAACTTACATGAACAAAGATATATTTGTTGTTCCAAGGTTTTTAATAATTTTTTTATACATATTATTATAATATTCGGTTAAATTTTCTAATTTTATATTACTAAATTTGTTTATATCAATGGTTTTAGTTTCAAAATCACCGTTAGAGTACAAGACTTTACCTGTGTGATGTCACTTACGTTATTTGATCGTCACACAAAGAAACTTCTGGAAACAACCACACAAGGGTTCCTTCAAAAGTTTAATGAAGTTATCGATATTAACTTCATTTACATAAAACTAATTTTTACTTTTTGTCTATCTATTTTTATAACCGTTCATTTTTTAGGAGGGTAATATAGAGATTTATCCATCTGTTTTGAATGTACTTTTGGATAAGAAGTTGGCGTTCATAATTCAAATTTCACATTATAATTTGAAAAACAAAGTTGATGGTTATGCAATTTCAAAGTTCACTGCTGATAGTACAATCATTGCTGAATTGGAAAAAAATTTAACATGGAACATGTAACATTCTTTTACTAAGAATGCTACAAACACTACACTTACTAAATTTCGTTTTTTATATTTCAGTTGATCAACTAACATATTTCTATGTACTACAAATGTAGGTGTCAGAATCCGATTCATTTAACGTTTTATCGGTAGAGTTCGGGTCTCAAGACACATTCAATTTGAAGATTTTAAATATAATATAACTAAATCTAATATTTTAAATACTTTAAAATATTATTAAATTTTAGATTGACATATGAATTTATTTTCTACATTTAGGATGTTGTTTCGTTTACTAGTGATAATGTCACACCCGCTTTGAATCTTGATAAAAGTACTGCAACAAGTCCACAAACTAAGCGGACATCCTTTTAACAAGTGTCTGGACATGAAGAATTAAAAACGCAAACTGGAAGATGTTTACGATGTTGATAATTCGACAACAAAATCCTCAACCAAACGACCATTATCATCAATGACAGATCGTATTTCCGGAGAAGGCAAGTCAAAACTGTTAATTCAAAAGTAAGAAAAATAATATATGTTTTTCATGATTTTGTTTGAGTAGTTTGGTGATTTAAGTATCATTGCTTTCATATTATGTTTACATACTATTTGGTTTTTGGGTTTGGTTTTTGATGACTTTGTTTCATACTATTCATTTTTGAGTTAGAATTTTGATCATTTGAATACATTTTGGGTTTTATGAAATATTGAATTATTCATCTATTTTCCTTTTGGGTTTAAACTCAGATGAATTTTGAATTTTAATCATTTTTTTACTCTATTATTCCGTTTGAATGTGAATTTGTCAACATTGTTACAATGTTATTCATTACAACTTCAACATAAATATTAGAAAACTACAACTTTTTATGAAATTGTAAACTTTTATAAATCATTTAACCATTTTAAAACAATTATTTATAATTCCTTGTGAATTATTGATAAATTCATTAGTAAATATTACCATTGAAATATTATTATTTTTTAGATATTAATGATATTCTACAATTTTACAGATTTAAATAATAAAAGTCATTACAACAGAGAGAGGCAAAGACTAAGACATTTACATTTACAAAATAGAAGATTGAATTTTCGATGTCTAAAAGAGAAACTTTATTTCATCATCTAAAGAAATAAAGATTTTTATTGTGTTTCACTTATACATTTTCCACCCTTAGATCAAATTGTTTGCGTCATCTTGACCAACGTTTAGTCAAACACGTTGTCCATCAATGTTTCCACTCAAACCTTCACCAATTTCCTCTATCCTTAAAATTAAATTCAAAATTCAAAATTCAAATCTTCCCCAAATTTATAGGTGTAATTTATGCACTGACCATCGTATATGTTTGCAAATCAACATGATTTATCTTCTTAATTATTATATTTCTTTCTCAATGTACATCGATGGTACCAAAATTCATCAAGGGCAAAACAGTCACCTTGCATTTAAATCTTATTAAAATACAAATACTTTCAGTTTTAAAAGTAATAATCGGTCATATACATTCGTTTATTTAAGGATTTTTTCATACATTTTTTATTAGATATTTATCTTTTATATAAATTGACATCCTATATTTAGTTTATTTTTAGTATGCTTTATTTTAATACAAAATATGATAATTATATGCTTAAATTAGGTATGATTATAACTATTTTTGTTATTATATTTGACATTTAGTGAATATTTTATTTTTGATATCATACCATACTTAAGACATATTTTAAGTATGGAAACGAAATTACATTCCAAAATTTTTACGCAATATCAGAAGATGATAGAGAGTACATTTCGTCAATAAACGAAACACATCATTGAGTTATTGCTTCTTTCTGCAGGCCTCTCTTTGTTATGTTGATTAAATCAGATAGTTTGTCGATGTCTGCTCATGTTTTTAAAGAGACGTATACATGTCTTTCGGATGATGTCATTCATGTTCGTGAACAAGAAATCGGCGTCACAGGTAAATACACTAATTTATTTTATTTTTAATTAAAACTAATAAAGTTTTTTTGCAAAAGGAAAGGAATTTCAACTTTAAATAAAATGGATAGAATCTAACAAACAAAAGGTCATTATTTTTTCTGTTAAGTATTGCAGTAAATGAAATAAGAAAGCCAAAACTCATATTTTTACTTCATATTTAAATGGTCATTTTAATAGAAGTGCGAATCAGTCTCTCTTTGTTATGTTGATTACATCAGATAGTTTGTCGATGTCTGCTCATGTTTTTAAAGAGACGTATACATGTCTTTCGGATGATGTCATTCATGTTCGTGAACAAGAAAACGACGTCACAGGTAAATACACTAATTTATATTTATTTTTAATTAAAACTAATAAAGTTTTTTGCAAAAAGAAAGGAATTTCAACTTTAAATAAAATGGATAGAATCTAATGAACAAAAGGTCATTATTTTGTCTGCTTAGTATTATAGTAAATGAAAGTGCATTGCTATTAATTGAAGTGCATTGCTAGTAATTGCTGTAAAATTTCATATTTAAATGGTCATTTTAAAATATAAATCCAAAACCCACATTTTTACTTCATATTTAAATGGTCATTTTAATGGAAGTGCATTGCTATTAATTGTTGTAAAATTTCGTTTTCCCCAACATTTTGACTTCAGGCCAAAACAGCCCCATTATTTTTCATATACAAATGCCCCTTTAATGGAAGTATATTGCTATACATTGCTCTAAAAATGGCGTTTTTTGCACAAGTTGACGTAAAGCATAATCAACTTTTTTTTAACCATTTTCACAAAAAAATGTTCATTTTGCATCATTTTTACCTTATGCATGTAAAACAGAGAAACAAAGCAAAATAATTTTACATCATTTTCTGTCATTAAAAAGTCTTAACGAAAGCAATTTATATATGTACAACTATATTTAATTTCGTGGTTTATTGCATTTTCAGTTTTGAAGCTAAAGGAGGATGCAATTTTCAACCTTACGTTGTCATACATTGAGAAATCACTATTGAGTTGTGGAATGAGTTTGAAGCAGGTACCAAACATGCCATTTCCTGATCATAGATACATTGAAGAGTCCTGCAATATATTAATTCAGGATGAGCTTAACTATGATCACCCTATTCCTTGAAGTTAAGCATCAAGATTTGTATTCCAAATTAAATGTTGAGCAAAAAAAATGTTTATGACACCATTATGAATGCGGTTAACAGCAAACAAGATGGTGTCTTTTTCCTTTATGGTTATGGTGTCACACCCCCAAACCGGAACGGCGGAAACGTCCGGGGGCGGAGGACTTCATGTTAAGTATCACAACACATGCATCATAGTAATCAAAGTAACAACAACCATTGTATTAGTAATATAAAGTTCACATTATGTTGAAAACATTTCATGATTTACATTATAACTATAGGAAAAGATAAGACGTAAAATTGCTTCTTCGCAACGCCTGAGAGAGTACCTGTCTACTATCGATCCTGAGAATACAAGTGGTTTGAAAAAGTGTCAACATTAAAGTTGGTGAGTTCATAAGTATTTTTGTTAAAAAAAAGTATACTCTTTGTTCTTTGGAAAATATCGTCTGTTCCTCCAGAAAATCCTATATTTTCTTAATGAGTAATATGACCGTACTCGTTACTTCTACCATTACTTAGTGAATACAAATTATATATAATTCAGATCGAATAAACAGTTGAATGTGTGGATCTGCCCTAAGCCCACAACCAAACAAGGAACAGGAAATGAGGCGGAAGTCACACATTCCACTGTCTGTCGGATCTTCATTACATATAACTCTAGTTTATTCACCAAGTAATCACAAAATTAACATTAATGATTCTCTTAGATATAATGAATGTGTTTCCTTCAGAAAATCCTATATTTTATTGGTAAAAGGGTAACCATAATATTCCCTTATATAATTACTTAGTTTATACTAACTATATACAACCTAATATCGAACGGAGAATTGAATGTGTGAATCTGCCCTAAGCCCACAACCAAACAAGGAACAGGAAGTAAGGCGGAAGTCACACATTCCACTACCTATCGGATATTATTTATATATAACTATGATGTATAAACTTAGGAATTATAGAATTAACTATTCAAGGTCCTTTATGTTATATTAGTTTGTAAATAAGTGTTCAACCTTTTGTAAATATGTTCCTAGTTGCACTTACTCTATTGTAAAACATTGTTTTCAGTAGTAATTGTTATTGTTTTCAGAAAGTTAAATCGAAAACTGTTTACCTTTAAAATAACGATGTTTATCATAGAAAATCCTATATTTTCTATAAAACTTATTTGTAGTTTTAATCGTTCTAAGACCGAAAAGCACAAATATAATTACCATACTTAGTTTACTGATACCTAGTTTTATTTATGAGAAAAACTAGCTGAAGATGTGTTTGCCTTAAAAACTTGATGTGACGATACTACCCTCCTATGATTACTTAATACATACGAGTTATATATAATCGAGATCAAACAGACAGTTGAATGGGTGAACTGCCCTAAGCCCACAACCAAACAAGGAACAGGAAGTAAGGCGGAAATCACACATTCCACTGTCTACCGGACTTCAATTTTATCTAACACTATTGTATATACTGAGTAATCATATAGTTAATATCCCTTGGGAATGTTTAGGAAAAGTATATTACTACGTAAATATATCGTTGTTTTCTCCTTGTGAGTTCTTATAACCATACTAATATGACGGATAACCTGATATGACATGAATCGTTTGTCAATATCAAAAATGATGTTTGTCACCCGCAAACCTGCCGATCAAACTGTAGCTAATAGTCAAGGTGCAGGATTGTCAATCTCGTATGGATCTATACACAAACTCACGCTCTCCCTATAGGAGACTTTGGTTCATAAGGCTAGACTTCCTTTGGTACTTAGGTAAGTACACGAAGACGTGTCTCACAAATAGCTTCAACGAATTTACAAGTAATACTGCGATAGCCTTTTTATAAATAACAAGTAATTTTGTAAAAAGATCCCTTTGTTCCATAAACTATACCTATTATAGTTTATAAGTTTATTTCCATGTTTTAACCTGGACTTTGTAAAATAGTTCATATGATCCATAAAATATACCTATTATAGTTTATAAGTTTGTTTCCATGTTTTAACAAGTTTCACGTTTAAATGGTAAGAAAAACATAATAAGTAAATTATATTTTTAAACACAAAATTTCTTGTGTTTTACTTGTATTCCCCCTCCCCCCTAAAAACATTGAAAAAGCTTGAAAAAAATATGGGGGTATGAACTCACCTGATAAGTGGTGATTTGGGCAGCGTTTCGTTTCTATGAATGATTTTCCTTGTCAAAACCATGAGTTTATGATGAAAACTGGGCTTTACACGGGCAGAGTTTCGACTGAAAAAGATTATTTTCTCGAGAACTTCAGGGCTCCGAGCTTTCTTCGGGAGTTAGGGGGTATCCCTAAGCTTCGGGGGTTTTAGAGGGGCTTGAGAGAGTGTAGGAGTTAAGAGAGTAAGTAAAATTCTAACCAAAACCCGGAGGCTTCGCACCTTATTTATAGTGGCTGAAAGTTTATTTACACTGGGCGTAAATATTTGGTACGCTGGGCGTACTAATGTGAGCAGCAGTACACTGGGCGTACGTCTCGTACGCGGGGCGTACAGTGATATGTGGCTTCGGACGTGTCGATGTTGCGAGATACGTGTTGCATGTGAGGGTAAGGGCGACGTGGACAATGCGAGGCCTAGATTTCGAGTACACTGGGCGTACTTATATATGTTTCAAACTTCAAAAATTCATAACTTTCGCATACGAGCTCCGTTTTTGACGTTCTTTATATCCACGCATAGGTGAGATCATGCTCTATAACTTTCGTTTAGACTCTGTCGGCTAAATTTTACTTTATTTTTAATGTTATATTTTTAACAGGCCGGGATAGAAAAAGTCCGTTAAAAAATCATAACTTCTTCATCTGACATCCGTTTTCGTCTGTCTTTTTACGTTGAACTACAAATGACGAGATCTTCGATTCTCGTTTAGGTTGCATCGGTTAAAAATCGATCGATCTTTAATTCCATATTTGGGCTGTATACTGCTATGCCGAATCTTAGAAAAATCATAACTTCTTCATACGAAGTCAGATTTGGACGATCTTTTTATGCACATTCTCGGTTTTACGAATTCTAAGACTTTCATTTTGATTGTTAAGGCTAAAAAAATTCGATTGTAAACTCACTTTTTACGTCACACAGCGTTGTGCCGGTTCTGTCGCGAAACTTCGATAGGTCATAACTTCTTCGTTATAACTCAGATTTCGGTATTCTTTATATCTTCGGAATCCTTGTCACGACCACTATTTCATTGACTTGAAATAACGGGTTGTTACATTATCCCCCCGTTAGAGGGAATTTCGTCCCGGAATTCAACTCCTAAGTGGTTACTCATGAACTAGGGAGAGAGGTGGGTACTTCGGTTCTATCTGATCTTCTGTTCTAATTGGTAGAGAGTGTGCGAGTTTGGCTTACTTGACTATGTTTATCCAACTGGTAGGATGTCCACTCGTAGCTCTGAGCAGCTTTTGTCCTGAAGTTCATGGTAGAACTCATACCTGGTCTATCCATCATTGTCTCGTGTATACAAGTCGTATATAATTAAGATTGAAAAAACGGTCGTATGGGTGACTCTGCCCCAAGTCCACAACCAAACAAGGAACAGGAAATAAGGCGGAATCACACATCCTAAATCTGTAAAATCTTAATTATATACCACTCTCGCGTATACACTTAGCAGTGGTAGGTTAACCGCATGGGTCCTTAGTCTCTATTCTCGAACTTGACTTGTTGTACGAGTGGTTTTCTCAGGAGATCTACTGGGGATACCTCAGGAGGGTTAGGGACTTTCAGAATATCCTCGGTGTGTTTCACTTTAAGTTTCTTGTCTACGGAGTAAGCTAGAAAGGCGTGGTACCCCTCGCATGGGTACTTCTGAGTTTTGAAGCGAGAGACGATACGAAGGTTTATGTTAAGTTTGTCATTATAAGTTGAAAGGATTTCATTAAATGGTTGTTTAAGACGAACGGTCTTTATTGATGGGTTTGAGCCATAAGAACTTTCCTATGTGCACATGCAAACCCTAATGCTTGGATCTAGGTTTCTCTAATTGAACATGCAATGTATCCAAGTCTTGCAAAACTTAGATCTAGTGAATACAATTCAAATTTGACATAAGAAATCAGATCTAGATGATTACCTTTTGTAGCTTGCTTGAATCTTCTTGTTCTTGGAGCTTAGAGTCACAATTGTCACTCCTCTAAGGGCTTACAAACACCAACTAGCAAGAGGATGATTTGGAGAGAGGATGTAGGCACAAAATCGGCTCTTGGAACTCCTTAGGGTTTCTGGTAGTCGATTTCTGTAGCCCTTGGGGTCTTTAAATACTTGAGCTCCTAGGGTTACATCTTGAAACCCTAATTGGATGACTTAGGCCCTAAGCAATCCAAAGATCCTTCTAGATTGAGGCTTAGACGAATTTAAGGAGTCCATACACCTTAATTTCGTCCACCCTATAATCCATAAGGATTCATAGCCCAAAAACCAACTATCACACAATTGACAGTTCCAGTCCCCTTTATTTAATTAACCTCTTTTAGTCACCAAATTAATTCCTAATTAATCTATGACTAATATCAATTAAATAATATAATTATTCCTTTAATATATTATTCTCATAATATATTAATATAATAATATCTTCTCTCTCTTCATAAATCACCCTGTCAAGTTGCTATGGTGAAGGCAACCCAAAAGGACCATGCACAACTAGGTCAAGTACTTACCAAATATAGTTACGGGCTTAGACACTAATCCAATAGTCTCCCACTTGGATAAGTCTAGTAACTACAAATGCAAGCACAATCCGATTAGCAATCATAGCTCTCAAAGACGCTATCAAACTCTGATCTTATCAGTAACCTGTCCTTCAGATAAGGGATCGTATAATCCTCTGTTCTAGATATCGTGCGGACAATTACATGGAACATTGTCATACTCATTGTCCAACAATTGGTTTCTCGATCTCAGATTCATTTGACATAGAACTTAATTGAACACATCAATTCAGTCCTGACCGGGCCCAACACATAAGTCAAATCAAATCATCGAGGGGCCCTGATATCGCTTTTACCCTCTTAGGATAAAAGGAACAGATAAACTTCGACTTATATGCATTTACCATCCACTAATCAAATCATACACAACAATGCGTTTTATAACATCAAGTTACTGATGCGTTTACACATTATCAATGCACAACCAATTAGCAAACAATAAACCATATATCTAGGTTTTAAGACCATATGATATTACCATCTTGCGATCACTCGTGATAAATTCCATGAAGTGATTCCAACAAGTGTGGGTTTATTCTAATGCTCAAATCAAGTTCATAAGCACTCATAAACGTTGTAGCAAACCTTTTCTATGTCTAATACACTTTAGACAATCTACACACCAATTCATGACAGTCTTCATTCATACCTACTTCCAACATATGAACGACTGTGGACCGTTCGAATAATTCGATTATTATCAAATAACTCAATTATTCAGGAAGTCAAAACATGCAAAATGAAACAATAGGTAAATAATTAACATAAGACAGTAACATTACTAATAAATAATACTTTTTTATTTAATCATCGAATGTTAATAACAATTTATCTATTACACGTCTCTAAACTATCTAATCTAAACTAATATCGTCCTTCAGCCCAATGCTCCTAGCGTGATGCAAGTGCTTAACCCTACTCAGTCCCTTTGTAAGCGGATCTGCTGGGTTATCCTCTGACGATACCCTCTTCACTACGAGGAGCCCTTCTTCGACCCGATGTCGAATAAAGTGATATTTTCTGTCGATATGTCGAGATCTACCGTGATCCCTTGGTTCCTTGGTCAAGGCAACCGCTCCTTCATTATCACAGAAAATTTCCATAGGCTCCTTTATGGCTGGCACAACTCCAAGGTCTCCAATGAAGTTCTTCAACCATATCGCCTCCTTTGACGCTTCGCTTGCCGCTATATACTCTGATTCGCACGTTGAATCAGCTACGGTCTCCTGTTTGGAACTTTTCCAAGTCACTGCTCCTCCATTAAGGGTAAAGACCCAGCCCGACTGCGAACGGTAGTTGTCCCTGTCGGTCTGAAAACTAGCGTCACTGTACCCTCGCACCTTTAAGTCATCACTCCCACCGAAGACTAGAAATCATTCCTTGGTCCTCCGAAGGTACTTAAGAATATTCTTGAGTGCAACCCAATGCGCTCTGCCAGGGTTCCCTTGATATCTGCTGACCATGCTCAAAGCGAAGGCCACATCAGGGCGAGTACAAGTCATAGCATGCATGATTGAGCCAACTGCGGAAGCGTATGGTACTCGGCTCATTTCTGCTATCTCGACTTCGGTACTCGGACTTTGAGTCTTACTCAACTTGGCATTACTTTGGATTGGTAACTCCCCTTTCTTTGAATTTTCCATGCTAAAACGTTTTAGTACCTTGTCTAAGTAAGTATTCTGACTAAGTCCTATTAGTATCTTACTTATGTTTCTCACTATCCTTATTCCCAGAATATAGGAAGCCTCTCCGAGGTCCTTCATAGCGAAGCACTTCCCGAGCCAGGACTTAACCTCCTGCAGTGTCGGGATGTCGTTTCCTATGAGTAGTATGTCGTCGACATACAATACGAGAAAGCTCACTACACTCCCACTGGCCTTGACATATACACATGATTCATCTTCGCTTCGCAGAAAACCAAACTCTTTGACCTTCTCATCAAAACAAAGATTCCATCTGTGAGACGCTTGCTTAAGTCCATAAATAGACTTCTCAAGCTTACACACTCTATTGGGGTGCTTCGCATTGACAAAACCCTCTGGCTGAGCCATGTAAACATCCTCAGCCAACTTCCCATTAAGGAAAGCGGTTTTGACATCCATCTGCCATATTTCATAGTCATGAAATGCAGCAATGGCCAGCATCACCCTGATAGACTTTTTCTTCGCAACTGGTGAGAAGGTTTCGTCGTAGCCAACTCCAGGAGTTTGAGTGAAACCCTTCGCAACCAATCGCGCCTTGTAAGTGTGCACATTTCCATCCACGTCAGTTTCCTTTTTGAAGATCCACTTGCACCCGACCGTCTTACGACCTGGTACATTTTCAACCAAATTCCAAACTTGGTTGTCATACATGGACTGAATCTCGCTGTCCATAGCCTCTTTCCATTTCGCAGACTCCGGGCCTGCCATGGCTTCCTTATAGCTGTTAGGTTCGTCCAGATTTACTAGTGTACTATCACTAATGAATGTATCCCCTTCCATAGTAATATGAAAACCATAAAACTGGGGTGGAACACTAACCCTTTCGGAACGTCTAAGAGGTAAGGACTCGTCAATTGGTTCAACCGGAGTTTCCTCCTCGGGTTGAGCGCCAGTGTTAGAGGTTCCTTCATCACTCGACTCTTGAAGCTCTTCAAGATCGATTTGCCTCCCACTGTCTCCTTGGCTTATGAGTTCTCGCTCTCGGAAAACCCCTCTCCTCGCAACGAAGACAACATTGTCACTCGGTCTGTAGAAGAGATATCCAAAGGATTTCTGCGGGTAGCCGATGAAAATACATCGCTCACTACGAGGTTCGAGCTTGTCGTGAGTTTCTCGTCTTACGAAAACTTCGCAACCCCAAACCTTGATATGTGCCAACGAGGGAGCCTTCCCTGTCCACATTTCGTGAGGTGTTTTGGCAACATTTTTTGTAGGGATTAAGTTAAGGATACGGGCGGCAGTCTCTAAGGCATACCCCCAGAAAGAGATAGGTAGTGAAGCACGACTCATCATGGAACGAACCATGTCTAGCAAGGTTCGATTGCGCCTCTCAGCCACACCATTCAACTGTGGTGTCCTAGGTGGCATCAATTGCGAAACTATTCCGCATTCCTTGAGGTAGTCGTGAAATTCAAGACTTAGGTGCTCTCCACCTCGATCAGATCGAAGCATATTGATTTTCCTGCCCAACTGATTCTCCACTTCTTGTTTAAACTCTTTGAACTTTTCAAAGGTTTCTGACTTGTGTTTGATTAAGTAGATATACCCATATCTGCTATAATCATCTGTGAAAGTCACATAGAAGCGATTCGCATCCCTTGTGGTGGATCTAAAGGGTCCACATACATCTGTATGTATGAGATCCAATAAACCCTCACCCCTCGCACAAGTGCCAGTGAAGGGTGACTTGGTCATCTTTCCAAGTAAACAAGACTCGCACACGTCATCGTCCCTAAGGTCGAATGACTCCAACACTCCATCCTTTTGGAGTTAGGATATGTGTTTCTTGTTGACATGTCCAAGACGACAATGCCACAAGCATGCTTTATCCATACTATTGGAAGAATCCACACACAACACATCATTTCCTAAGTTATCTACAACCATCACAGTTTCATATATCCCATTACAAGGCAATGCTTCAAAATATAAAACATTATTAATATAAGCATAAATAGAACCCTTTTCATTATCAAATGAATATCTGAAACCTTGTCTATATAAACCATGAAATGAAATGATGTTTCTAGCCATATCTGGCGAATAGCAACAACTATTCAAATTTAAATCTAATCCATTACTAAGCACTAAGGAGTAAACTCCAATCTTGGTCACAGGCGACGATCTTCTGTTTCCCATGATCAGATTCATCCTTCCATGCTCCACATCCCTATTTCTTTTTAGTCCCTGCAAATCAGAACATATGTGAAAACCACATCCTGTATCAAGAACCCAAGAAGTAGTATGTGATAAGCTATTAGATTTAATTGTGTAAATACCTGCGAAAGATGACTTGATCTTCCCATCCTTGATGGCTTGCAGATATTCCAAGCAGCTTCTTTTCCAATGCCCTATCTTGTGGCAGTGGTGACACTCTGCCTCTTTAGGGTTAGAGTTGGGTTTAGCATAACCAACTTTGGTTCCACTAGAAGAGGTGCCATCTTGGGACTTTCCCTTGTGGTGGCCCCTTGAGGGAGCTTTCCTCTTCTTACCCTTCCCTTGCCCTATTGCCAAGACAGGGGCAGTAGCAGGAGTTGGAGTTGATGCAACAGATTTATCCTTGAGGTTGCTCTCAGCAGTCCTCAACAAGTCCTGAAGCTTGCTCAAGGAGACCTCTTCCTTATTCATGTGGTAGGTCATGCGGAACTGGCTATAGCAGGAAGGCAATGAGTGAAGGATGATGTCAATTGCCAGCTCTTCATCGAAGTTCACATTCAACTTCAGCATGCGATCAACATATCTCTGCATCTTTTGCAGATGAGCGGTAAGGGACTCTCCATTACCCATTTTGGTAGTGATGATCTCGTACCTCTCTTGCCTAGCGCTCTGGTGGTAGCCTTCCAGCAGATCCTGATGCATCTCATAGGGGTACTTGTCCTCATAGGACTTCTGGAGTTCAGCAGTCATAGTCGCTAGCATGATGCAATGGACTTTCGTGGCATCACGCTCGTGGGCCTCATAGGCTGCGATCTCTTCAGCGGTAGCAATGTCGATATCAATCTCCTTTAGCTTCTCATCGATGACATATTCTTTGTCCTCGTAGCGAGTGACCATGCGAATGTTGCGGATCCAATTACTGAAATTGGTCCCATCGAAGATTACTTTCCCACACAAGTTCATGAGTGAGAATGAACCAGAGGAGTTTGACCCAGAAGCGTTGTTGTTTGCGTTCGACATCTGAAAAAAGGAAAAAGAACAAAGTTGATTAGAAATGAATTTCCCCAATTAATCACCCAAATGAGAAATTAGGGCTAGGAACCAACAATATTATTCACAAATTAGAAAATAGATGCCGTAATCTAACAAGTAAATAATTTGAAGGCAAGTGAATGTCGATTCACTAATTCTCCACCATGAAAAACGGAAAGGAAATTAGGTTTTAAATGTATTGAAAACTCCTAGATACTTTGAGATTCATTGAACTTTTCAATGGCATGTTTAAATCTCGATATGCCCCTCTATTTTGTGACTGGGATGCCGAGGATCACAAAGTGGGTGTGAATAACCATGCAAATGTACATGGTGCCCTTATTGTTAGAGTCACCTATTCGATGTTCCGGTTAACCACACACGCTCCATCGAACTATGACAAACAATGAGTCACCCTTTGCCACCTATGCTTAGAACCCAATTAATGTGCCGGTTAACCACACACGCTCCATTAACGTCTTAGCAAGGGTACAAAGTGTAATTTCATGGAATTGCATCAAATTCACTTTTGCCTAAAGTAACTAAGATTGGGAATTTTGTAAAAACATTTAGTTACTTTATATAGATTCATTATACTTTTAATGAGGAAAGGTTTGCCCTATCCTACCCGTTCGGCTAACGACCCTCCACCAATCAAGGAAGCGGTGGGTGAGAATGGACACCCATTACACGACCATTTTATAGGCCATAACCTTATACCCCCCTTATAGACCGGCTTCGTGAATGAGGCCTACTAATGGTAAGACTAGCATTTAAGTTATACATATATATATATATATATATATATATATATATATATATATATATATATATATATATATATATTAATCTTATAATATTTTAAGTATAAGGTTGAATTTTAAAACTTGTAAAATTCTAAGGTTTGAAATTTAAATGGTTCAAATTAAAACTTTTAATCACAAAACTTAAATTTTAAAACTTGAGGACAAGTTTTGAACTTTTCAAAACATGAAGGATCAAATAGCAAATAATATAAATTAAACAATTAATTTAATGATTATCTAAATTTGACCTAGTCAATATTACTTGCAAGACAATTCAACAATTAATTCAAATAATCAATTATTATCAAATAAGGAAATTATTATTTAAACAATTGGTAATTATCTTTTGTTTTGATGAGGATATTGACAAAAGGATGATAAAATTCGGATTTTAATGAACCAAAACGATTTAGGTAAGTATCCTCAAGCAAAACAGCAAGAAATCCCGAAAATCACTCTGACAGACGCTCCGACTCGCCGAGTACCCTTATGGACTCGTCGAGTTCATCCTACTCGTCGAGTCCACAATGGGACTCGCCGAGTCTGTCAGTCAGAAGGCAGAAAAACGATTTTTTCAAAGCTAGAACAATCAAACAATGCATCAATTCAATAGAAATCAATCAAAGCTCTGATACCACTGGTGGGTTTGAGCCATAAGAACTTTCCTATGTGCACATGCAAACCCTAATGCTTGGATCTAGGTTTCTCTAATTGAACATGAAATTTATCCAAGTCTTGCAAAACTTAGATCTAGTGAATACAATTCAAATTTGACATAAGAAATCAGATCTAGATGATTACCTTTTGTAGCTTGCTTGAATCTTCTTGTTCTTGGAGCTTAGAGTCACAATTGTCACTCCTCTAAGGGCTTACAAACACCAACTAGCAAGAGGATGATTTGGAGAGAGGATGTAGGCACAAAATCGGCTCTTGGAACTCCTTAGGGTTTCTGGTAGTCGATTTCTGTAGCCCTTGGGGTCTTTAAATACTTAAGCTCCTAGGGTTACATCTTGAAACCCTAATTGGATGACTTAGGCCCTAAGCAATCCAAAGATCCTTCTAGATTGAGGCTTGGACGAATTTAAGGAGTCCATACACCTTAATTTCGTCCACCCTATAATCCATAAGGATCCATAGCCCAAAAACCAACTATCACACAATTGACAGTTTCATTCCCCTTTATTTAATTAACCTCTTTTAGTCACCAAATTAATTCCTAATTAATCTATGACTAATATCAATTAAATAATATAATTATTCCTTTAATATATTATTCTCATAATATATTAATATAATAATATCTTCTCTCTCTTCATAAATCACCCTGTCAAGTTGCTATGGTGAAGGCAACCCAAAATGACCATGCACAACCGGATCAAGTACTTACCAAATATAGTTACGGGCTTAGACACTAATCCAACATTTATGTGGCACAGGAAGTTGGCGTGGTGAGGACCAAGCCAATCCATTTCTAAAGACGACATCAGAACTTTTATCATAATAGATATTAAGTCGATTTGGAGGAAGTGATTTATTAGAATGATGAACTATTCTATGTATATGTTTTCAGTGCTTTTAGTTTTATCCTTGTTATTACTACTGCGAACATTTTGTACCGCATTTTGCGAGTATTAGCAGCAGGAGTGTTCTGATAATCGAAAATGATGAATTTTCATAAAATAATCCCTAACAGGTCTTTCTATAATCGCTTGGTGTATACAAGTCATGTATAATTAAGATTGGAAAGACAATCGACTGAGTGACTCTGTCCTAAATCCACAACCAAACAAGGAACATGAAATGAGGCGGAATCACTCACTCTAAGCCTACAAATCTTAATTATAAATGATCCTAATGTATATAGTAAGCCATCATAGCTTACGTCCAAGGGTTCATATTTTATTTTAATTTTTTTATATGAATGATGTTTCTTGTTCGGACGAGAGTTTAATTTATAATTATTTATAAAAAGTTTTAAGTTTTAAATATTTTTATTGGGAAAACGTACCGTTGTTCACAGGGGTTCCGGGATAGTCTCTCCTGTGGTAATCATCAGTATTCTTCCATCTTCGTCGGAGTTCTTTGTTATTGGACAATCCTTCTTGAAGTGTCTAGTTTCGGCACACCTATAACAGGCCTGGATTACTCCAATGTCGGGGACCTGGGAGATTGGTTGCGTTGGTGCCCTACAGAAACGAGTAGTGTGCCCAGTCCTGTTGTGTTTCTGGCAATGCATCTTCCGGCAAACTCCGGTATGATGAACCAGCATATCGACTAGCTGTTGCTGGAGTGGCAGGTGTCGTGGCAGTATGAACAGTAACTATCTGTTGTCTTTTCGAGGCCTCTTGTGTTGCCTGTCTTTTCTTCTTGCTCCCAGACTTTCTCTTATTTTCGCCCTCTTTTGTTGGCTCTGGAACGGGGGTTATTTTTCCTTGGCGAACCCCATGGTCCACGAGTGTCTGTGCCAAACGCTTGGCACTGTCGAACGTGAGAGATTTTGCAACTAACACGTTTCCTTGAATTTGAGGAGATAGTCCCCAGATGTATCTCTCTATCTTCTTGCTCTCCGGGGTAACCATCTCGGGGCATAGTACTGCTAGATCACTGTATATATCGGTGTAGGCTAATATATCTGAACCTGTCATGGTAAGCTCCCACAGCTCTTGCTCCAGTTTTTGTACTTCGCCCCTCGGGCAGTACTCCTCTAACATCATTGTTTTTAGGCTTTCCCAGCCCATTGAGTTTACCACTGTAAAGGTCAGCGACTTGACATGGCCATTCCACCATGCCAGGGCCCTATCGGAGAAAGTGTAAGCAGCAAACTTGACTTTACTCCTTCTGGACATATACAAATTTCGAAAACTAATTCTGTTTTCTCGAACCATTGCATTAGAGCAATGACTCCTCCATTTCCTCTAAAGGATTTGGGTTTGAAAATCATGAAGTCTTTATATGTACACTCCCTAGGGTGTCCGTGGCTATTTCTGTGGTTAGATGGGTTAGCACCATTTCCCATCCCATTGGTACCACTTGCGTGGATATGAGACATGGCGGCTGTTACAGCAACAGTCACCGCAACCTGGAACATAGCGGGGTCATATTGTGGAGGGGCGGTGGTGGATTTGTTGTCGTGTTGTTATTACGCCTGATATATCTACGAGGCGACATCGTTTTGTTATAAAATTTAAAGATGAAAGGTTGGTAAGATATCGGTAGTGGTTATAAATCAAATGTCATACGAACTAGATTATTGTAGTTTGAGTGTATCATGCTCCGAAAGTGTTTTGTAATCAATTCATAATAGAAGTTTATGTGAAAAATAAACTTATGAATTTTCAATAGTGACTACCCTTACTGAAATTATGTGACTTGATTTGCAGTTATTAGTTCTGATGAAAGACGTGATAAACCTAACACATAGTGTGAGTAGTGTAATCACTGACTCACTAGGTTATATTAGTTTCTTAGTTATTAGTATGTCGTATAAGGTGCTCTCTAGTTTGTTTCTGATAGGGTAAGGTTTGTTAACGATGTATCTAGTGTCTTTCTCTTTGTCTGATTCTTTCTCAGAATCCTCCTTGTGAACCCTCTTTTGGTTCTGCCTCGACTCTTCTATTGGCTGTTTGTGATGTCTAGGTGTGTCGGTTGTGTGAGAATGGGAATGTCTAAAGAATCTACGAGATTAATAGAACATTTTTGTAGGGTTTCAAAGTACTCCATTGATGATGGCAATGGGCCCCCTTGATGAAGTGTAGGTTAAAAGCCCAAGACTTGTCTATTCCCTATAAATAGTCTTGTATTATTCATAATTAGGGTGAAGAGTGAGGCAAAATGTAGCCTCCACGTTGTGAGGTTTCTTATGTAGTGTTAGATTCTTTAGTCTATGCTGAAAGTGTAATTTATTCCTCATGTTATGAATAAATCGAGTGATTATTCGGCATATCTTCTTTATTTGTGTTTGTTCTTATTTTCCGCATCTTGTTCATCAAATCACAATTAGGGTTTTAATCTCAACAATTGGTATCAGAGTGGGTCTTTGAAGATCTATTGATCTTTGAAGTATCGGTTCTTGATTTGATATTTTTCTGCACAAATTATTGAAGATTATTGGTGTTTTGGTGGTATGGAATCAAAATTATGTTCAAGTTACTGTTCATGGAAATTTATGCTGTTCATCTGCTGTTCATCTGGTATTATTTCAATCTGATTCATGCTTCTGTTCATCTTGGATCTGTTTGCTCGCTTAATCCAAAAATCAATCGATTTTAGTTATTTGTTTTGACCGAATTGGATCCATGCGTATAATTTTTTTTTGTGGCCCAAAATCTTGGCCATTCCACTGTTCATGATCCGTGTCACAACTAGGAATTTTGATGCTTTGTAACTACAACAATTATACCAATTGTGAACCAACAATGTGAAAGCATGTATGATGCTTATTCAATAACAACAAAACTTCCATCAAACACCTCATACAAGCACTGCAATTACTCAACAAAGAATTGGAAGCCCTAGAAATCCCGGTTTAAGTCCATTTTGGATAAGGATCTTCTTATTGGGCCCGATGGACCAATAAGCTTCCAACTTAACTATCTTGGGCTTAGAACTCCTAAATGGACTCTAATTGGACCCATATACATGAAACTTAATATTTTGGGCCTTATAAGCGTAAAATGAACTAGATTAACTTTAATGGGCCTTATTGGACCACAACAAATTTATATAGCCCTAGTAGATCATAAAAATCATTCCTTGATTTATTTTGGGCCAAAAATCATCTAATTAGATCATAATATGGGCTTAAGCATAAAAAGGCCCAATCTCTTTTCTTCCTTCCTCTTCTCTCGGCCCAACTACTCAAATGGAGGAAGAGTTGACTTCCATTTGCCACCTCTTTATTACCTTTTGGACTTCCATGCACTCATCTCATGTTCCCATGCACACATCACTTCACTCACTTCTCTTTCTCCTCTCTCTTTTTCTCTCGGCCGAAACCAACTCAAACACACACACACACTCTCAAAAATCTCTCTCAAACACATAAGAACTCTCTTCATTCTTCATCAAATTTTCGAGATTTAGGAGCTTTTCAAGGAGAGTATTCCACAAAAATCATCATCCAAGGTAAGTTCATGCTTGGATCCATGATCTAGATACTTTGTTATATCAAAAATCTCTTCCTAATCTATTCAAACTCATGATCACCATCTTAGAAGCCTCTAAGTTCGAGATCCTCCAAGAAGGCTTGCTAGGATCGAATCTTCTTCATTTCTTCCTTTTAAACCGAAAACAACAAGCAAAGGTGAGCTTTATACCCCTCTATTTTCGGTTTTCATAAGTTTTATGGGGGAGAATACAAGTAAAATGTGTAGATCTATGTGTATGTGTATGCTATGTATGATTTTATGCATGTATGTGTGATTTTATGTGTTTTTGTGGAAAATATGTAACCAAAAAGGGAAGAAAACTCGAGATCTATGCTATAAGAAGGAAATCAAACATGATCCAAGTTATATTACACTAAACAAGTCAAAACTATTAATCTCTAAGATTATTATAAAAATATTGCAACATAAAACTCATTTTTGGGCTTAAATTGTCAAATATACAAAAGTTGGGTTAAAAGTTGCCAAATCACGGTTTCTTAAAGGTCAAAAGAGTCAAAACAGTTACAATAATTGTTTTTATGAACATTATGATCTTCAAAGGACTTAAAATGTAAATATTAGCTTAATGGGCTAAATTTTGGGCTTTTCGGCCCAATAAGCCCAAAATTGCGAAAATATGACATTTAAAGGGATTGAAATGGTAAATTCTTCAAAACAGGGGATAAAAAGTGTAACAAAACTATTTCAAGGGTTAAAAATGCTTTTCATTTCCAAAAAGGATAAAAAATGTAAGGTTTTGAGATTTTGGGCTAAAATTGTAAAAATTGCAAAAAGGTTGGGCTTTAACCGAAAAATACTATTCTGGAAGGGCTGAAACTGCCAAAGTATAAGTCTTGAGTCAAAAATATCATTTAAACAAGTCTATGATGCAAAAGTGTCAAGAAAATGTTTTAAGGGCTTAATATGTCTTTTCTTTTATATAAAGGACTAAAATTGTTATTTTTATAAAAAGAAAGGGGTTGAAAAGGTCAAACCACTAATTCTAAGTAAATTAATTTATTTATAGAGTATTGAGTCCAATATACTAAACTACGACTTACGAAAAATTGTAAGATGAATACACGCCTAAATCCAAATATCGTTGTAAACAAATCCACCGGTCTCGAGTCGATACAAAAACAACAATCGTTCAATCGAACCCTCCAGTAGTTATGCGATACCTAAGACAAGTAAACATTCGACACTTGGGCTTGAAAGTTTCAAATCATGCTTGTTGGACCTTGCAAATCCATTAACATGATCTTTGGGGCCCAAGGGATAATGATTATATGTTATTGGGCCTTCTATGACCCAATTCCATATAAAGGGACCTTCAATGGCTTTTATGCGCTATTGGGCCCTAGTGGTCCATTAGTATTGCTAGTAAGGTCAAAGTAATCAAATGCGAGATGGGCCAACATGTCCTTCGCATCCCCGACAGCCTAAGGTAACTCACGATAGTAGCAGGACTTCGTACTCCTCTTCTCTTCGTTTGCTAAGGCTTATGAGTAATCAAAGTAAACAGACTCAGGTCGTTAGTCAATAGTAATCAAGGTGGTTTGGATTAAGTGAGTAACAACGGACGGCACCTCTATGGGCCGTTCATAGTTGGCAGTTATAACCAGTCATTACCAGACATCGTTGTAACGACTCACTAGAATTGATAATATCCGACACCACCCGAGTAATCAAGGAAGAGTAATCAAAAATCATTCGTTGTGGAGGTATAACAATTAGTAAACAAGTACATCTTTCGTCATCGAAAAACATCGGGTTTTTCGGGGAATTCGACACCACTCGCTTGTAATCACTATAACTATAATACAAAACTCCCTTTTATATATACGTCTTAAAATCATTCATGCATCAACTTATGGATCTTCACACTTTGACAAACTATTGCCTTTTCAGAAAATATCGGATTTTCTGGGTTTTACAAACTACACAAATCATTTTTATCACAACATTGCTTATGAAGTCACCAACATTTCATATGTTGACGTTTTCCAAAATAACTTGTATTCTCAAGTAACAGGTAAGCGGAAGGGTAATATCAAGTAATGTTAGGATGTTATGTTTTTGAAAACTCTCAAACAATTTATGTTATGAATGTGTAATATTTAAAACAATGTACGGGATGTAAACAATATCAGTTGTAATGTATTGATGCATGGTGATGTTTATGTTACGATTCATGTATATTCATTGTGATGATATTCAATTTAAGTCACGCGAGCCCTCGGACGTTTCCGCCGTCTGGTTTCGGGGGTGTGACAGGTTGGTATCAGAGCTCTGTTTATAGTGAACTGGCATATCTAACCACACATTGATATGCAACTATAAACCAAAGAGGGACTAAAACAACTCTGAACAAAACAAATAAAACACAACGATAAAAACATCTTTACTTGTGTGATATAGGGAAAAAGAATATGTTACCAAATCAAACAAGATAACACTGACATCTCGGTTAAGTCGGGACTGTGCATGGTTGTAGTAAGGGGTGAATGTAGCCTGATCAACTACATTTCTTCGAAGTGCAACTATCACATGCTCCGGGAAAAAGCTCGATGGCCAGTAAACCTAAAAACGTACCCCTTGTTACCAAGAAGAGAACATCAATTCAAATTATATAGTAACTAAAACATCTTAGAAATAATGATTAGTACATTTATATGCTCTCGTAGACAGTATGGCCGGCTTCCATCACCCCGGAGATCCGTATTTCCCTAACCAGGGAAATAACGGATGGCTGGAGGAGGAACCTGAAGAAGACCCCGAGGAAGGGTCTGAAGAGGATCCTGAGGAGGAAGTCGAGGGCGGACCTGCCGAGCCAGTAGAGGTCCTAGAAGAAGAAGAAGCCGGAGAGGACTTCGAGGAAGAACCTAGCGATGATGATGATTCGGACACAAAGTCTGAAGTCATCAACCCCCCTTACCCGACTAGGGTGCCCGCTCACCGGATGGGCCCGACCGGCCCTACACCCCCCTGGGGTATCGATCTTTGGAGATGGAGCAGACAGCAGGGACATCGACCTCCATTCAGCATGTCACGCGAGTTCTACGACTTGAGGGAGGGAGGATTTGCTGATCGCGCACTTCCGGTCATGGTGAGACGATTGCGGAACACTGGCAACCTGGCACAGAGCACCGCTGATCAGATGCACCAGATGCGGACTAGAGTTGAGCGTGCAGAACAGGAGACGCGAGAGGTTATCCGAGAGTTCCACATGAGGTAGGTGAGATGGGAGACTCCCCTCCGAGATGCGGAACGACAGGTGGCTCACCTTCAGGGAGCGTCCACTTCTTCAGCACCACCCCCTGGCGCATCCCACCATGACTAGGACTAGTCATATCTATCTTTAGTATTATGCTTAGGTGATCTATGCTATGTACCATCCACTCCATGTTTAAGTGATTACACTACTCATAGAGCCGTTACGCTGCCAAACTTGCACCACTTATGTATGCTCTTCTGAGCAAAATTTTCATGTATCAAAAATGCGGATAATATTAATGAAAAGTTTTATGTGTTTTATTGTGATGTTGTGATCTGCTATGTGTTATATATACATGATTGTGTGCTAATTTGTGAAACCACTTAAGTTCATGCAACACACTTAGTTTATAGGACCACAATCTCACAAAAATCATAGGCACTCAACATCTTTCCGTTCCATGACAGAAAGACGCATCGACGACCAACTCGTGGAAACCCTGGACCAACCCCACCCGAAGTCAACTCAGCTGCATTCCAAGCAGCTGTATCTGCTGCAGTTACTGCAGCCATGGCGCAAATCCAGCAAGGGAATAATGGCGGAGTCAATGGACAAGGGGCTGGGAGTTCGAACAACGGAACAAATCACGGACCTACCAGAACATGCTCCTACAAGGACTTCACCAACGCCAAGCCACGAACC
Organism: Lactuca virosa; assembly: GCF_052849685.1. Taxonomy (NCBI): domain Eukaryota; kingdom Viridiplantae; phylum Streptophyta; class Magnoliopsida; order Asterales; family Asteraceae; genus Lactuca; species Lactuca virosa. The sequence continues at coordinate 36,010,371 of NC_136434.1, forward strand.
TTTAATGGCACGGGTGGAATGATAACCCTAAAGAGATGGATGGAAAAAGTGGAATCGGTATTTGAGATATGTGAATGCCATGAGGAGGTGAAAGTGAAGTTCGCCGAATGCACATTTGTTGACCAGGCTCTCACCTGGTGGAATGGACATATAGAGGCCATGACTCTCCCCGTAGCCAACGCTATGCCATGGACGGAGCTGAAATAAATGTTGATGGCTGAGTACTGCCCTCGTGGCGAAATTCAGAAAATGGAGCAAGAGCTGTGGAATCTCACCGTCCGAAACTCTGATATAGATGCATACATATCAAGGTTTAGCGAGGTGTCATTGTTGTGCCCTGGCATGATTACGTCAGAAGGAAAGAAAATCGAACGATTCATCTGGGGATTGATCTCCCCAATTCAAGGAAATGTAATCGCTATAAATCCTGAAACCTTCGACAATGACAAGAGGTTGGCCAATAAACTATACGACCACAACAACAAGAAGGGCGAGAAGCCAGCGGAAAGTGAAGGCAAGAAGGAGAGTGACAACAAGAAAGGAAAGAACAACAAGAGAAAAGGGCGACAAGGCTCGGAGTCGAATAAGAAGCAACAAACAGTGACAGTCAACCCTGCAACCACCCAAGTACCCTCCACACCACATGCTCCAGCCTCAACTAATCCAAGCACTCCTACGCAGTATTCTAGGAATCTCCCAAAGTGCAACAAGTGCAGTCTCCATCATAATGGCGAATGCAAGGAAATGTAATGCACCAGTTGCAATCGGAAGGGTCACACGGCAAGTTATTGCATGACCTATCCTCCCCAGAACCAACAGCAAGGAAACAACAACAACAATAACCGCAACAACAGCAACAAAAACAACACCAACAATAGCGGCAATAACACAGGATCAAGCCCCACCTGTTATGGATGTGGAAAGACTGGGCATATCTGTAGAAACTGCCCCAACACCAACAACCCTGGGAACGGAGGAACAGGAAGGGTGCTAGCTATGGGTCAGGGAGAAGCGGTTCAGGATCCCGCTATTATTACCGGTATGTTTCTCCTAAACCACACTTATGCATGCATCCTATTTGATACCGGGGCAGAACGAAGTTTCGTGAGTAATAAATTCAAGCATTTGTTAAAACAACAACCCCAGAAGCTTAATGAAACCTTTACGGTGGAAATGGCTAATGGGAAAACAGAATCCACTGGGGAAATCTACATCAGATGTACCCTGGCCTTAAATCACCACGTCTTTCAAATAAACTTAATGCCTGTTTCCATTAGGAGTTTTGATGTGATTATCGGCATGGACTGGTTAAGCCCCCACCATGCTGAAATTATGTGTCACGAGAAGGCCGTTCGCCTTCATCTCCCAAATCACGAAACCCTAGTTATTTACGGAGACAAACCCAGCACGAACCTTCGTCTTATCTCGTGCATTAAGGCACAAAAGTACCTATGAAAGAAGGACTTGACGTTCCTAGCTCATATAGTGGATAAGTCGAAAGAAGAGATCAATATTCGAAACATCCCTGTGGTTTGTGATTTCCCGGATGTCTTTCCAGAGGATCTTCCGGGGATACCCCCAGAAAGACAAGTCGAGTTCCGAATTGATCTAATACCAGGAGCTACTCCCATCGCCAAATCGCCCTACAGATTGGCTCCTGCGGAGATGCAAGAGTTGTCCAGTCAACTCAGCGAGCTTTTGGACAAAGGATTCATCCGACCCAGTTTCTCACCTTGGGGAGCTCCGGTTCGCTTCGTCAAGAAGAAAGAAGGTACCTTCAGGATGTGTATCGACTACAAGGAACTTAATAAGCTTACTATAAAAAACCGCTATCCACTTCCGCGAATCGACGATCTATTTGACCAGCTCCAAGGAGCTAGTTACTTCTCAAAGATAGATCTGCGATCTGGATACCACCAACTCAAATTCCGGGAGGAGGATATTCCTAAAACCGCCTTCCGAACTTATTATGGACATTATGAATTTGTCGTAATGCCCTTCGGTCTAACGAATGCTCCTGCCGCATTCATGGACCTAATGAATCGAATATGCCGACCATTCCTCGATAACTTTGTCATCGTTTTCATCGACGACATCCTCGTCTATTCTTAAAGCGAGGAAGAACACGGCCGACATCTCCGACAAATCCTGGAAACCGTGCGAACCGAAAAGTTATACGCAAAACTCTCTAAGTGCGAGTTTTGGCTCCGTAGTGTGAACTTTTTGGGACATGTTGTTAGTCAGGAAGGAATACATGTGGATCCTTCTAAAATCCAAGCCATCAAAGGATGGGCGATCCCAAAAACACCTACCGAAATTCGCCAATTTTTAGGCCTCGCAGGCTACTACAGGAGATTCATTCAAAACTTCTCCAAAACAACAAAGCCACTTACCTCGCTTACACAAAAGGGCGTACCCTTCGAATGGATGGACAAGCAAGAAGCTGCATTCCGAACTCTGAAACAAGCACTCTGCATTGTGCCGGTGCTGTCACTACCAGAAGGAACATAAGACTTTATAGTTTACTGTGATGCGTCAAATCAGGGTTTAGGCTGTGTACTCATGCAACGTGGAAAGGTGATAGCTTACGCGTCCCGACAGCTAAAGACGCATGAGGTAAACTACACCACTCATGATCTGGAACTGGGAGCAGTGGTCTTCGCCCTGAAGATTTGGAGGCACTACCTTTATGGTACTAAGTGCACCATCTTCACCGACCACAAGAGTCTCCAGCACATTTTGAACCAAAAGGAGTTAAACATGAGGCAACGAAGATGGATTGAGCTGCTGAACGACTATGAGTGTGAAATCAAGTACCACCCAGGCAAGGCTAACGTGGTAGTTGATGCCTTGAGTCGGAAAGAATACTCGAATCGTCGTTTGAAGACTCTCTCCATAACCATTCGATCCCACCTAACCTCTCAAATTAGGGCAGCCCAGCTCGATGCCATGAAGGCAGAAAACAAAACAAGCGAAGCGTTGCGTGGAATGGAGAAGAACTTTGAAGTGAAGGAAGACGGAACAAATTACTTCATGAACCGCATTTGGGTCCCTAAACTTGGGGGATTCAGAGAAGTAGTCATGAACGAAGCCCACAAGACGCGATACTCCATCCATCCGGGTTCAGACAAAATGTACTTGGATGTTAAGCAACATTATTGGTGGCCTAACATGAAGGCAGAGATCGCCACTTACGTTAGCAAGTGCCTCACATGTGCTAAAGTAAAGGTGGAATATCAGAAGCCCTCCGGATTACTACAGCAACCAGTAATCCCCGAGTGGAAATGGGAAAGTATTACCATGGATTTTGTGACCAAATTACCCAAGTCGACGGATGGTTTGGATACCATATGGGTAATAGTTGATAGATTAACAAAATCCGCTCATTTCCTACCAATAAAAGAATCATACAAGATGGTGCGCCTGCCAAGAATCTAAATCAAAGAAATCGTGAGACTCCACGGAGTGCCCGTATCTATCATCTCGGATAGAGATAGTAGGTTTACTTCACGCTTTTGGCAATCGCTACAGAAAGCTATGGGAACACAACTTGACATGAGCACTGCCTATCACCCGCAAACGGATGGTCAAAGCGAACGAACCATTCAAACCCTTGAAGACATGCTTCGCGCGTGTGTGATAGACTTTGGAAAGTCGTGGGATACCCACTTGCCTTTGATCGAATTCTCATACAACAACAGTTACCATTCAAGCATCAAAGTCGCTCCTTTCGATGCATTGTACGGGCGTAAATGTAGATCACCATTGTGTTGGGCTGAGGTAGGAGACACCCAGCTAGCAAGAGGGCAAATGCCAGACAATGCATTAACAGGACCGGAAATCATACGAGAGACGACCGAGAAGATAATTCAGATCAGGGCCCGACTGCAATCATCACGAGACAGACAAAAGAGCTACGCTGACAAACGGCGAAAGCCCTTGGAATTTAGAGTCGGGGATAGGGTGTTATTAAAAGTCTCTCCTTGGAAAGGGGTGATTCGTTTTGGAAAGCGGGGAAAACTAAACCCTCGATACATTGGACCCTTCGAGATTCTTGCCCGAATCAGTCCAGTGGCTTATAGACTGCAGCTACCCGCTGAGCTCAGCAGTGTACACCCCATGTTCCACGTTTCCAATTTGAAAAAGTGCTTATCCGACGAGACTCTCGTCATTCCATTAGAAGAAATCGAAATCAACGAGAATCTCCTATTCATCGAGGAACCAGTCGAAATCATGGACAGAGAGGTGAAGCGTACTAAGCAGAGCTGCATTCCGATTGTGAAGGTTCGATGGAACGCGAGACGCAGACCAGAATTCACGTGGGAACGCGAAGATCAAATGAAGCAGAAGTACCCTCACCTATTCTCGCATTCTCAACTCTAGCTTTCAAAAGAATTTCGGGACGAAATTCCCTCTAACGGGGGGATGATGTCACAACTAGGAATTTTGATGCTTTGTAACTACAACAATTATACCAATTGTGAACCAACAATGTGAAAGCATGTATGATGCTTATTCAATAACAACAAAACTTCCATCAAACACCTCATACAAGCACTGCAATTACTCAACAAAGAATTGGAAGCCCTAGAAATCCCGGTTTAAGTCCATTTTGGATAAGGATCTTCTTATTGGGCCCGATGGACCAATAAGCTTCCAACTTAACTATCTTGGGCTTAGAACTCCTAAATGGACTCTAATTGGACCCATATACATGAAACTTAATATTTTGGGCCTTATAAGCCTAAAATGAACTAGATTAACTTTAATGGGCCTTATTGGACCACAACAAATTTATATAGCCCTAGTAGATCATAAAAATCATTCCTTGATTTATTTTGGGCCAAAAATCATCTAATTAGATCATAATATGGGCTTAAGCATAAAAAGGCCCAATCTCTTTTCTTCCTTCCTCTTCTCTCGGCCCAACTACTCAAATGGAGGAAGAGTTGACTTCCATTTGCCACCTCTTTATTACCTTTTGGACTTCCATGCACTCATCTCATGTTCCCATGCACACATCACTTCACTCACTTCTCTTTCTCCTCTCTCTTTTTCTCTCGGCCGAAACCAACTCAAACACACACACACTCTCAAAAATCTCTCTCAAACACATAAGAACTCTCTTCATTCTTCATCAAATTTTTGAGATTTAGGAGCTTTTCAAGGAGAGTATTCCACAAAAATCATCATCCAAGGTAAGTTCATGCTTGGATCCATGATCTAGATTCTTTGTTATATCAAAAATCTCTTCCTAATCTATTGAAACTCATGATCACCATCTTAGAAGCCTCTAAGTTCGAGATCCTCCAAGAAGGCTTGCTAGGATCGAATCTTCTTCATTTCTTCCTTTTAAACCGAAAACAACAAGCAAAGGTGAGCTTCATACCCCTCTATTTTCGGTTTTCATAAGTTTTATGTGGGAGAATACAAGTAAAATGTGTAGATCTATGTGTATGTGTATGCTATGTATGATTTTATGCATGTATGTGTGATTTTATGTGTCTTTGTGGAAAATATGTAACCAAAAAGGGAAGAAAACTCGAGATCTATGCTATAAGAAGGAAGACAAACATGATCCAAGTTATATTACACTAAACAAGTCAAAACTATTAATCTCTAAGATTATTATAAAAATATTGCAACATAAAACTCATTTTTGGGCTTAAATTGTCAAATATACAAAAGTTGGGTTAAAAGTTGCCAAATCACGGTTTCTTAAAGGTCAAAAGAGTCAAAACAGTTACAATAATTGTTTTTATGAACATTATGATCTTCAAAGGACTTAAAATGTAAATATTAGCTTAATGGGCTAAATTTTGGGCTTTTCGGCCCAATAAGCCCAAAATTGCGAAAATATGACATTTAAAGGGACTGAAATGGTAAATTCTTCAAAACAGGGGATAAAAAGTGTAACAAAACTATTTCAAGGGTTAAAAATGCTTTTCATTTCCAAAAAGGATAAAAAAATGTAAGGTTTTGAGATTTTGGGCTAAAATTGTAAAAATTGCAAAAAGGTTGGGCTTTAACCGAAAAATACTATTCTGGAAGGGCTGAAACTGCCAAAGTATAAGTCTTGAGTCAAAAATATCATTTAAACAAGTCTATGATGCAAAAGTGTCAAGAAAATGTTTTAAGGGCTTAATATGTCTTTTCTTTTATATTAAGGACTAAAATTGTTATTTTTATAAAAAGAAAGGGGTTGAAAAGGTCAAACCACTAATTCTAAGTAAATTAATCTATTTATAGAGTATTGAGTCAAATATACTAAACTACGACTTACGAAAAATTGTAAGATGAATACACGCCTAAATCCAAATATCGTTGTAAACAAATCCACCGGTCTCGAGTCGATACAAAAACAACAATCGTTCAATCGAACCCTCCAGTAGTTATGCGATACCTAAGACAAGTAAACATTCGACACTTGGGCTTGAAAGTTTCAAATCATGCTTGTTGGACCTTGCAAATCCATTAACATGATCTTTGGGGCCCAAGGGATAATGATTATATGTTATTGGGCCTTCTATGACCCAATTCCATATAAAGGGACCTTCAATGGCTTTTATGCGCTATTGGGCCCTAGTGGTCCATTAGTATTGCTAGTAAGGTCAAAGTAATCAAATGCGAGATGGGCCAACGTGTCCTTCGCATCCCCGACAGCCTAAGGTAACTCACGATAGTAGCAGGACTTCGTACTCCTCTTCTCTTCGTTTGCTAAGGCTTATGAGTAATCAAAGTAAACAGACTCAGGTCGTTGGTCAATAGTAATCAAGGTGGTTTGGATTAAGTGAGTAACAACGGACGGCACCTCTATGGGTCATTCGTAGTTGGCAGTTATAACCAGTCATTACCAGACATCGTTGTAACGACTCACTAGAATTGATAATATCCGACACCACCCAAGTAATCAAGGAAGAGTAATCAAAAATCATTCATTGTGGAGGTATAACAATTAGTAAACAAGTACATCTTTCGTCATCGGAAAACATCGGGTTTTTCGGGGAATTAGACACCACTCGCTTGTAATCACTATAACTATAATACAAAAATCCCTTTTATATATACGTCTTAAAATCATTCATGCATCAACTTATGGATCTTCACACTTTGACAAACTATTGCCTTTTAAGAAAATATCAGATTTTCTGGGTTTTACAAACTACACAAATCATTTTTATCACAACATTGCTTATGAACTCACATTTCATATGTTGACGTTTTCTAAAATAACTTGTATTCTCAGGTAACAGGTAAGCGGAAGGGTAATATCAAGTAATGTTAGGATGTTATGTTTTTGAAAACTCTCAAACAATTTATGTTATGAATGTGTAATATTTAAAACAATGTACGGGATATAAACAATATCAGTTGTAATGTATTGATGCATGGTGATGTTTATGTTACGATTCATGTATATTCATTGTGATGATATTCAATTTAAGTCACGCGAGCCCTCGGACGTTTCCGCCATCTGGTTTCGGGGGTGTGACAATCCGCATATCCAATTTTATCTCAAGCTCCTGTATGCGTCACTTGCAATTGATTTCATTCATTCAGTATTCGATTCTAAATCTACAATTGATGATTTTTTGTTAATCGTCTGAGGTTAATGGTTTCAACGTGTGAACATCAATTCTCAAGAATCGATTTTTGTTTGTCTTAATCCAAGATCTTGTTTTTCATCAATTTTCTCGTTCCTGTTCTTATCGTCAATTTGATTTCATGATTATTAATTTGATTCATGTCGAACTTGGAAATCGCTGATGATCCTTGAGTGAAATCGATCTTTGGAGAATCGATTTTATGTTTGTTGAATGCAAATCTTTGAAGTCATGTGATAAACTGTTAACGAACGGACGAACATTGATCAACAGAAAAGTCAAAATCGCTATGAAAGTCTTACTTGCGAATCCTTAACATGTGAATGTTTGTTGACTATGTTTTACGAGCGAATCTGTGAATGGGTTCATCTTTGAAATTGGTTCGCTTTGGGTGTGATACTTGGCGTTCAGAACTCGGGGCTCGGTATAAAGGCTTGTGCTCGAAACGAACATGGAACGAACTTGGGTTCGTTTGTTAGCCTTGGAACGAAAGAGGGGAAAGCGAACCTGTGATTCGGTTTGAATAAGGTTTTGCTTTTGTCATGAAATTGGATTCACATCGTGATGATCGGAACGAATCTGTGTTCATGTGTTGCACTTGGAACGAAAGGGCTTGAAGCGAATGCAGAGTGAGACCAATAAGCGAACCTGTGAGTGGATTCGCCTTGGGGTAATGCTGATGAATTAGGACCAAACCTGGAACAACGAACTTGGGTTCGCTTGTTATTGGTTGGAGCGAGTGAAGGAAGGACCGAAAGCGAAAGGAGTTTCGCCTGATGAAGCTTGAAATGGAAATGGAAATGAAAGGAACCGAACCTTCGGTTGGGTTTGCTTCAGGTGAATAATTCACGATCTTGGAACGAACTTAGATTAGGTCGCATCAGGGTGCTCGGAACGAAAGGCATTGATTGAAATATTGTTTGTGGGTTCGTATGCGAAACTTCACCGTTCCAGACTTCCAGTAGCTTTGTTCGTTCATTCAGTCAAATAATTGGGGAAGAAGATAAACATGTTACATTATTAGTCCCTGAAACTTCAACGAATTGACTCTTTTGGTCGCTATACTTTTCATGCCTTGGCAGTTTTGGACCATTTCCAGATTTTGTTACAAATAAAGGGGTATATTGATGCAGAATTACCATTCCAGCCCCTAAGTTTCTGGAAAGTGATAATTTCAGCCCATTTTTCGAAAAAGTTTACAATTTTAAGGACTGGTGAACAGTTTTGAATTCTTTATCGCACATATTTTTTCGTGAACAGAAAAATAAAGATTTCATCAAGTCTTGGCGGTTCGGAAAGTCGTTTTTCGTGATAAAGTCAAAATTTCACGACTTTTTCGAATTTTATACTTCATTGTGTATATCATTTTGTCGCGGGGGAGCACAATAATTTTTTATCCATTCAAGATCATTCTCATGACCATTTGAAGGCTTTATAATCATATTTTTGATTATAAATTAGGGGAGAATTTGGTATGGCCATTCGAAATTGGATTGTGACTTTTCAAATTTGAAGATTTTTGATGAAACTTGTGGTAGTAATATGAAGGTAGCTTTTACAGAAGAAGTTCTTCATCGAGCTCATCTAAAGCTTTTACAGAGAAGTTGCTTTTACAGAAGTAGTTCTTCATCGAGCTCGTCTAAAGCCTTTATATATCTGACTTCTAGTATTTTCTCGATCAAGTGGCGTTACGAATCTTAAAATTTGGGTTGTTACATGATATTTTTTGGTGGCTTATATCATTAGCTTATTGGAAGATCATTGTGACTTGGAGGGGGAGTTCTTCAAAGACAAGAAGTGATTTGGTTTCTTTGTTCTGAAATGGGTTTTTATGGTGGGTTTGGCTTTATTGAAGATTCTTTGGTATTACATCAGAAAATGAAGTTTAAAGACATTACTTCAGTGCTTAGTTCTTATATCCTAGAACCCGTTTTTGAAGACTATTGAAGAATCAAGATTCATGGATTGCTTCATATATTCCTCGTCGCGAGATCATTTCTTATTTGCTAGATGCTTGTTTGGAAGTTGAAGCATTGTCATCCATTCCATACTTTGACGGGGAGATTTTAGGATTTCAAAGTACTCCATGGATGATGGCAATGGGCCCCCTTGATGAAGTGTAGGTTAAAAGCCCAAGACTTGTCTTTTACCTATAAATAGTCATGTATTATTCATAATTAGGGTGAAGAGTGAGGCAAAATGTAGCTGCCACGTTGTGAGGTTTCTTATGTAGTGTTAGATTCTTTAGTCTATGCTGAAAGTGTAATTTATTCCTCATGTTATGAATAAATCGAGTGATCATTCGACATATCTTCTTTATTTGTGTTTGTTCTTATTTTCCGCATCTTGTTCATCAAATCATAATTAGGGTTTTAATCTCAACAATTTTTATTAAAAATAAATTTTTACGAGGATGATCATTATCGGGTCTTTCTATAATCACGTAGTGTATACAGATTATATATAATCCATATCAAATAGACCTTCGAATAAGTGATCCTAATCTAAAACCACAACCAAACAAGGAACAGGAGTAGAATGAAAATCACCAATTCTAAGTCTATAAAATCTCAATTATATATAACCTTAATGTATACACTCGGTAATTATAGTCTTACCAGTAAAGGTCTTTTAATTTTCACATAAGTTAGTTATAGTACTTAAAATACTCCTATAGTATTTTAACTTTATGTTTTGTTCTAGCATTTTTTTGTATATAGGGTTGGTAAGTTTTAGACTTGCTGCAACACCACTATCACTCCCAAACACATGTTGGTCGTATCTCAAATAAATATAGTTGATCAGGCTATATTTATTCCAGATATGATTACATAATTGTCCAGGTTTGACTGTAGTGTCCAACATCTAAATACTTTTATTTTGTTCTTCTTGTGATACTTGTTCTAGTATATATATATATATATATATATATATATATATATATATATATATATATATATATATATATATATATATATATATATAAAGGTTGCAGAAATCGCTCGACGTAGGTTCGGCGGTGGACTGGGGTCAAGAGATTAATCGGCTAGGCGGGGTTTAATCGGGGGATTAATCGGGGACCATTAATTATTAAAAAAATAATAAATATATCATTAATCCTAAGAATATAACATTAAATATAACATTAACAAACATAACATTATAAATTAGAAAAAGTATTAAAAATTTAATAAATATAACATTATAACTTGAAATTATGATTACAAAAAACCCCTTTGATCCTTAATACGTCACATCTAAATAACCAATTACTTCATTGTGAATGTTGAGGGAACAAGAACAGTTTCAAAAGCTTTCTTTCTTGGTCTCCCTCTTGGCTTCTTTGCTTGATTCATTTTAATATTTGTGTCTCCATTGCTTTTTGATTTGATTCCTTTTTGCTTTGACTTTGAAGACTTTTTAGACCTGTAATCAAAAACCAATTTCACCATTATGCAAAGGCCTGGAACTGGATACTAACTTTCAATTGGAACTTGAAGTAGATAATTGTCTAAATGTGTGCAGGAAAATAATACGAATTATGCAAAGGCCTAGAATTGGATACTAACCTTAAATTGGAACTTTAACACATTAAAAACAGATTAACACATTAACAATCAACCAAACATTATCAATAATATTAACAGTTAATAGGAGCATATTTGAGCATTGAGGATAACTCATATGTGCTTAACAGTTAACTTGTTTAACAAACAGGGAGGATAACTCAATTTACAAAACAACTTAATAGTTAATTAAACTAGGAGAAGTGTTTGGAGGAGAACTCAAATCGCAAAATTAAACCATCAGGAGTGGAGAATTAAACAAGTTGATGCATGTTCCTTCCAATTAACCCTCCCTATAATCACTAATCAGGCAATTAAACAAGGAAAATTTCATTAAGACAAAATATCAAACAGTTGGTGTGCACCTGCTGTGATGGATTCAATTACAACACACGCATTGAATCAGTTACACTACCACATTAGAATCCCTGAGAATTTGTGATTGAATAACAAACAACGAGATTGAAGAACAAACATCGAGATTAAAGAACTAACCTGCGATGGAGCATAATGGTTGAGTCGACGATGGAGCAACAGTGGAAGGAAAACGATGATGCAAGAATGATGGTTGAGCACGATTGAAGAACTAATTAGCGATGGAGCATCAATGGAAGGTAATGGGAAACAATTGGAAGAAGAAACATTTGTGATTTAGGGGTGTCGACACTTTAATCTGGAACAACTTCTCCAATCATTCTCCTTCACCATCCATCGCATCATCACGTTTGCCAAGCAGATACCTTCGAAGGACCTCATCTTTCTTCGGTGGCTAATGGCTAACAACAACAGGAGAGAAGTCGATGGGGAAGAATGTAAAGGAAAGGAGATATATGGAAGAGTAAAAGTTTGAGTATCCCACATCGAAGCTGGGAGCATTCTATCAAGGAAACGATACTCTATAAAAGGGAGTCCTCCATATGAAGTCAAATGCACTTATGTTTTAGGCATACCGACTCCTTTGAGCTGGTGGGTCCTTTAGAGCAAGCTGGACCGATTAGGTCCGAGTTGGACCGATTTGGTCCGAGTTGGGCCGGTTTTGACCGATATTGACCAAAGCCGCCTAGTTTAACCCCCTAACACCTATTCGTAGGCGGTTGGAGGCCGCTAAGCGCTTAGGCGTCGATTAATCGGCCGCCTAGACCGATTTTTACAACCATGATATATATATATAGATATATATATATATATATATATATATATATATATATATATATATATATATATATATATATATACTTTTTATAAAATATTCTTATATTTTAAAGTATAATTCTTGGTCAGAGTGTTTTAGTCCCATTGTATTTATAGTTGTATATCTTTTATAGGTTGATATACTTAGTTCACTATAAACAATGCTCTGATACCAATCTGTCACACCCCCAAACCGGAACGGCGGAAACGTCCGGGGGCGGAGGAGTTCATGTTAAGTATCACAACACATGCATCATAGTAATCAAAGTAACAACAACCATTGTATTAATAATATAAAGTTTACATTATGTTCAAAACATTTCATGATTTACATTATAACTATAGCATAAGACGTAAAACTCCTTCTTCGCAACGCCTGAGAGAGTACCTATCTACTATCGATCCTGAGAATACAAGTGGTTTGAAAAAGTGTCAACATTAAAGTTGGTGAGTTCATAAGTATTTTTGTTATAAAAAGTATACTCTTTGTTCTTTGGAAAAGATCGCCTGTTCCACCAGAAATTCCTATATTTTCTTAATGAGTAATTTGACCGTACTCGATACTTCTGCGATTACTTAGTGAATACAAATTATATATAATTCATATCGAATAAACAGTTGAATGTGTGGATCTGCCCTAAGCCTACAACTAAACAAGGAACAGAAAATGAGGCGGAAGTCACACATTCCACTGTTTGCCGGATCTTCATTACATATAACTTTAGTTTATTCATCAAGTAATCACAGAATTAACATTAATGATTCTCTTAGATATAATGAATGTGTTTCCTTTAGAAAATCCAATATTTTCTTGGTAAAAGGGTAACCATAATAGTCCCTTCTATAATTACTTAGTTTATACTAACTATATATAACCTAATATCGAACGGACAGTTGAATGTGTGAATCTGCCCTAAGCCCACAACCAAACAAGGAACAGGAAGTAAGGCGGAAGTCACACATTCCACTACCTAGCGGATATTATTTATATATAACTCTGATGTATAAACTTAGGAACTATAGAATTAACTATTCAAGGTCCTTTATGTTATATTAGTTTGTAAATAAGTGTTCAACCTTTTGTAAATATGTTCCTAGTTCCACTTACTCTATTGTAAAACATTATTTTCAGTAATAATTGTTATTGTTTTCAGAAAGTTAAATCGAAAACTGTTTACCTTTAAAATAACGATGTTTATCATAGAAAATCCTATATTTTCTATAAAACTGATTTGTAGTTTTAATCGTTCTAAGACCGAAAAGCACAAGTATAATTACCATACTTAGTTTACTGATACCTAGTTTTATTTATGAGAAAAACTAGCTGAAGATGTGTTTGCCTTAAAAACTTGATGTGACGATACTACCCTCCTATGATTACTTAATACATACGAGTTATATATAATCGAGATCAAACAGACAGTTGAATGGGTGAACTGCCCTAAGCCCACAACCAAACAAGGAACAGGAAGTAAGGCGGAAATCACACATTCCACTGTCTACCGGACTTCAATTTTATCTAACACTATTGTATATACTGAGTAATCATATAGTTAATATCCCTTGGGAATGTTTAGGAAAACTATATTACTACGTAAATATATCGTTGTTTTCTCCTTGTGAGTTCTTATAACCATACTAATATGACGGATAACCTGATATGACATGAATCGTTTATCAATATCAAAAATGATGTTTGTCACCCGCAAACCTGCCGATCAAACTGTAGCTAATAGTCAGGGTGCAGGATTGTCAATCTCGTATGGATCTATACACAAACTCACGCTCTCCCTATAGGAGACTTTGGTTCATAAGGCTAGACTTCCTTTGGTACTTAGGTAAGTACACGAAGACGTGTCTCACAAATAGCTTCAACGAATTTACAAGTAATACTGTGATAACCTTTTTATAAATAACAAGTAATTTTGTAAAAAGATCCCTTTGTTCCATAAACTATACCTATTATAGTTTATAAGTTTATTTCCATGTTTTAACCTGGACTTTGTAAAATAGTTCATATGATCCATAAAATATACCTATTATAGTTTATAAGTTTGTTTCCATGTTTTAACAAGTTTCACGTTTAAATGGTAAGAAAAACATAATAAGTAAATTATATTTTTAAACACAAAATTTCTTGTGTTTTACTTGTATTCCCCCTCCCCCCTAAAAACATTGAAAAAGCTTGAAAAAAATATGGGGGTATGAACTCACCTGATAAGTGGTGATTTGGGCAGCGTTTCGTTTCTATGAATGATTTTCCTTGTCAAAACCATGAGTTTATGATGAAAACTGGGCTTTACACGGGCAGAGTTTCGACTGAAAAAGATTATTTTCTCGAGAACTTCGGAGCTCCGAGCCTTCTTCGGGAGTTAGGGGGTATCCCTAAGCTTCGGGGGTTTTAGAGGGGATTGAGAGGGTGTAGGAGTGAAGAGAGTATGTAAAATTCTAACCAAAACCCGGAGGCTTCACACCTTATTTATAGTGGCTGAAAGTTAATTTACGCGTGGCGTAAATATTTGGTACGATGGGCGTACTAATGTGAGCAGCAGTACGCTGGGCGCACGTCTCGTACGCGGGGCGTACAGTGATACGTGGCTTCGGATGTGTCGATGTTGCGAGATACGTGTTGCATGTGAGGGTAAGGGCGACGTGGACAATGCGAGGCCTAGCTTTCGAGTACGCTTGTAACACCCGGATTCTAGGTATGCTTTTAACTTATGTCAATCTTATAATTGCACTCTTGGACTCGACGATTTGATGACCCGAGTTGTCGAGTCAGATCGAATCCGGATTGGGGAAATAAGTAACCTACTCGACGAGTCGGAAGACCGACTCGGCGAGTAGGCGCTGTCTGATGAGAACCCTAATTTCAAGGGTTTGTTCCCCTATTTAAGGAACATAAAGCCCCTTTGGCCTCCCTTGTCACTCCTCCCATACCCAGAAAACCCTAAATCGCCACCTTTGAGTATTGTGAGTATTTGAGTGTCATTTCTTGTGATATCTTTTGTGTTGAAGTTGGGTGAAGAAGAGGAAGAGGGAAGACTTCAAGAAAAGAGTTCAGATCCAGAATCAGCATCACTTTCCCCTCACTTTCTGGTAATAAAACTTCCCTCTTGACTTGTGATTTCCTAGATCTTCTTATGGTTATTTTGGGTTAAGAAGCTTGAATTTTGAGATTTGGACGTCCCAAGTTGTTTCACCTTCAGATCTAGGACCTTGAAGGGTCCTCATGGCATAAAGGTGCCATCCTTTGGGCCATGAGAACCCATGCATGCTAAAACCTCCATTTTCGGCCTTTTAAGCTCCATTGATGCATGCATGCATGTAAAGTTCATAACTTTACGTGTTAGAACGACCTTAGAAGCCCATATCTATCTTTTGGATGAGAGTTGTACATCAGAAATCGAGTTATAGACTTGGACATTAGGCGACTCGCCGAGTCGTTCTTGGGACTCGGCGAGTCCAGAGTTTGAGTCCCCTTTCTGTTGTGGTTCAAAGGAACCCCAGTCGAGTGTTAACAAGGTCGGACAAGTTCAGAGGAGTGTTTCAATGTATTAAGATATAGCCATAATATAGGAATCATGGGACTCGACGAGTGCAAGAACACACTCGGCGAGTCCAAGACAATCTCCTTACCCGCAAGAACAGACTCGACGAGTTGTTCATACAACTCGGTGAGTCGAAGACTGGACATGTTCATATGATGAAGGAGAACTCGACGAGTTGTTCATATAACTCGGCGAGTCAGTTGAAGGATGACTCGATGTTATTATAGAAGGAGAACTCGTCGAGTCTTTGCTAAACTCGACGAGTAGAGTAGGGTTGAGGAATAGAAGAAAGGATAGGGACTCAGCGAGTTGGTGGCCCAACTCGGCGAGTCAGGTCAACTGGAAGTCGACTTTGACCAGGATGTTGACTTTGGCCAGGGGTAAAATAGTCACCTTACCCTAAGATTAGTAATCAGTGTTTGACTAAGTGTCTTTATGGGAATTATAGCTGGGGAGTTACCGGAGCACCAGTCAGACATTTCCCGCCCAGCACTCCAGCAGTCAACTTTACGAAGTGAGTTTCTTTCCAGTAGGAACGGGTCTACGACCATAATGCCGACCCGTATAGATATCAGTAGTTCCGGATTGTGGTCCGAAGCCGGGGTGGTCCCGAGAAGTAGTTCAGTATGCTTGATGTCTTTGTGATTCAGTCATGTTTATGTGTTATGTGTTCCGGACTGCGGTCCGATGCAGTACGCAGTATATGTGTTATTTTTATATGTTATGATTATGATATGCTATGTTCAATCAGTTCCAGACTTCGGTCTGATGCAGTGGGCAAGGCCCTATTCAGTTCCGGACTTCGGTCCGATGCAGAGGGCAAGGCCCTAGTCAGTTCCGGACTTCGGTCTGATGCAGTGGGCAAGGCCCTATCCAGTTCGGAATTCGGTCTGATGCAGTGGGCAAGGCCCTGTATGTGCTTTATATGTTATTGTATGGTATGTGGTAGTTTGGGGGAGCTCACTAAGCTTCATGCTTACAGTTTCAGTTTTGGTTTCAGGTACTTCAGCTAGCAAGGGGAAAGGCTCGGGATGATGGCACGGCACACACCACAGTTTTAGCCTGGGAGTTAGACTCTGATATTTTGATATGATCTTGACATCAGTTTTGTTATGAGACATGTTTTATGACATTTTGAAACACACGACTTATGGTTTCTTATATAATATTTGGATCTTATGGTTTTAGTAATGTCTTCAAAACGAAATTTTTGGCTTGTATTTTTGGGATGTTTCAAGTTGGTATCAGAGCCTTGGTTTGAGGGATTCAGACAAACTTTCGGGTGTGTCTGGACTCAAACTAAGGA
This sequence comes from Lactuca virosa, assembly GCF_052849685.1. Lineage (NCBI taxonomy): Eukaryota > Viridiplantae > Streptophyta > Magnoliopsida > Asterales > Asteraceae > Lactuca > Lactuca virosa. Next base: position 36,027,589 of record NC_136434.1, read on the forward strand.
AATGGTATAAGGTTTTCAAAAGAAAATCATTTTCGAAAAGAATTTTTGAAAAAGAAACTTAAAAAGAGAAAAGAGTTTTGAAAAAAAAAGAGAAAAGGGTGTGGTGCATGCGATTAGCCGAGCTCAAGTAAGTACTCCTAATTTACCCATACAAGTTTATGTATGAGTATCAGTTTTAGTAGAACATCATGCTAGACTAGGACTAAGGATCTAGGAAGGATGCCTTATGTGCCTGCTATATGTGTTTCAGATTTATGAGAACTACATGCTAGTACAGATTAGTCAGGAGGATAGCCTGAGTAATGTATGTTTGATTATGTGCACTCGATGCCCGAATGCTGCTTGCTTTGTGCTTTTAGGAGTTCTAGCTGTTTTTCACTAACTAGTAAACAATTATGTTAAGTTACATATTGCAAGGACTAAGTAATTCCAGAAGTATAAGTCTAGCCCTATTTCGTAGCTCTTGTTTGAGTCCAACCGTTGTAGGGTAGGACCTCTCATTCGAAGAATTATCTAGTCTGAGTGATATGTAATAGTATTTGCGAGCTAGTTAGAGGAAGAAAGCGGGGACTTCTTACGCAACTGATGGCGGAGAGTGGGTTAGTGATTACCCTAGGGCAAGCCTAGGATGAGAGTAGCAGAGATCAGTAGCAGTAGAAGGGACTTGGTGGAGTCAAGGCAGTTCTTGAGGAAAGTACGGATAGATATGGAAGGTAGTATGGGACCGTACTGCTGAAAGCAGAGGATCCGTACTCGAATCGAGGAAGGCTGAGACAAGACCAGGAGACTTGTGGTAGATGTGATCCCTCTAGTTATGTCAGTATTTCTGATGATTGTTATTATGTGTTTCAGAATGGTGGTTTTACGCCCTAGACCAGCAGCCGGCAGTTCAGGTGCCGGAGAGGGATCAGGTTCAGGCTCGGGAGCCGAGCATTTGGATGAGCAGACCAGAGAGTTCATCTCTTCAGAGGTCACGCGTAGCATACTTGAGCAGACTCCTGTGATATTTGGATCGGTCAAGGAGGGTATTCTGGAGCTGTTGGATGAGAGGTTGAGTGCGTTCCGCACTGAGATGGTGACTATGATGGGGTCACGTACTTTGACATTCAGGGAGTTCCGGGCTTGTGGAGCTCCAGATTACCAGGGGGCCGAGACCCCATTGCGAGTACCAGATGGTTGGCTGATGTTGCCAACGCTTTCCGCAGTAGCAGATGTCCCGAGGGGGACAATGTCCGACTTGCATCCTGTCTTCTGAAGGGCAGGGCACGTGATTGGAGGGAGGAGGTCGGACATGTCATTGGGGATGATGCAACCCTTGATGCTATGACCTGGACGGACTTTACGACCAGGTTCAGAGCCGAGTTCACACCTGTTATTGAGGTGTAGCAGCTTGCCAGGGAGTTTCAGGATCTCCAGCAGACGACGGAGACAGTGGCGGAGATTACCGCCAAGTTCAGGGAGAGGGCTCTTCTCGTTCCTCAGTACGCGACAGATGAGGAAATGAAGAAGGCCTGATACCATGAGATGTTGAGGAGTGATATCAGACAATTTGTGAGCCGGTCCAGCTGTAAAAGGCTGGACGACATGATTGCGAGGGCTCGTGAGAGGGAGATTGATTTAGAGATGGAGAGGAAGAGGAAGCCAGAGGTGGTATCTGGCAAAGGGAATTCGGGAAAAAAGCCCAAGGTATCAGATCACAGATCTAGGGGACAGCAGAGCCACAGTCGGTGTGGCAAGTGTGGGAGGTTGCACGATGGAGTGTCCAAGGCACGGAGTTCTGGCTGCTACAAGTACGGTCGGACTGGGCACATGAGCAAGGATTGTACAGCTACTACTACTATGACTCCCACCTCAGCATCTGATCTGATTTGCTTTTAGTGAAATCAGAGGGCCATAAGAGATCCCAGTGTCCTAGCTTAGCAGCATCAGGGAAGGTGGCGGCACCTCCCCCTGCTACATTGAGGATTACAGACGGCCGTCAGGGTCGGGCTGAGGTGCCAGTGGCGAAGAGTAGAGCGTTCCAGATGACAGCAGAGGAGGCGCGAGCGACTCCTAACGTGGTGACAGGTATGAATTTTCCTCTTATCTCTGTTTTAGTATTGATTGTTTCTTATGGTTATGTGTTTGTGTATAGGGTCGTTCTTAGTGAACGGCATTTCAGCTACAGTATTGTTTGACTCGGGGGCTACCCGATCATTTGTCTCGCTTGCGCTTAGCAAGCGGTTTAGCAAAGCTCCAGGGGAGCTGGATTGCCCACTTGAGGTTGAGATAGCTGATGACAGGACCGTCAGGGTCGCGAGAGTACATAGGGGGTGTTCGCTGTGGTTATTTGATGAGCAGTTCTCAGTGGATTTGGTTCCTATTCACCTGCGAGGGAATAAGGTTATAATGGGTATGGATTGGCTGAGCCCCAATGGGGCAGTGATTGATTGTGAGCTGCAGTTAGTAAGGGTTCGCACTCCTAGTGGGGGAGAGTTAGTGATTCAGGGCGAGAGGCCACAGCCCGGACCGATTCTTTGCTCAGTAGCGAGAGCGAGGCGTTATTTCCAGCAGGGATGCGCATGATACGTCGCCTATGTTATGGATACCCAGGAAAAGGGTAAGGCGACAGTTGATGATGTACCAGTAGTGCGAGAGTACCCGGACGTATTCCCAGAGGATTTACTTGGGATACCCCTAGAGAGACAAGTTGAGTTTAGGATTGATCTGGTTCCTGGTGCGGCTCCGATAGCCAAGGCACCGTATCGGCTGGCTCCTCCCGAGATGCAGGAGTTGTCTATGCAGCTGTAGGAGCTGCTAGACAAAGGATTTATCAGGCCGAGCAGTTCACCATGGGGAGCCCCGATCCTGTTCGTGAGGAAGAAGGACGGGTCACACCATATGTGTATAGATTACCGGGAGCTGAACAAGGTAACGGTGAAGAACCATTACCCACTTCCAAGGATAGATGATCTGTTTGACCAGCTTCAGGGAGCATCTTGGTTTTCCAAGATTGATTTACGCTCCGGATATCACCAGATGCGGGTCAGGGATGAGGATGTGCAGAAGACCGCTTTTAGGACCCGTTATGGTCATTATGAGGTCGTGGTGATGCCGTTTGGGCTCACCAACGCTCCAGCCGCGTTCATGGACCTCATGAACCGCGTGTGCAGGCCGATGCTGGATCAGTCTGTGATAGTGTTCATTGATGATATCTTCGTGTATTCCAAGACTCAGGAGCAGCATGAGGAGCACTTGAGGGAGGTGCTTAAGACCTTGAGGAGGGAGAGACTTTTCGCAAAGTTCTCCAAGTGCAAGTTCTGGTTGCGTGAGGTGCAGTTCCTAGGGCACCTTGTCAACCAGGAGGGTATATTGGTAGATCTGGCCAATATTGAGGCCGTGATGCAGTGGAAGGTCCCGAAGTCTCCATCCGAGATTCGGAGCTTCCTGGGTTTGGCAAGGTATTGCAGGAGATTTATCCAGGATTTCTCGAAGATAGCAGTTCTGCTCACCCGACTGACCAAGAAGTCGGTGGCGTTTCGCTGGGGGCCGGAGCAGCAGGCAGCATTTGAAACCCTCAGACGGCGTTTGTGCGAGGCACCGATTCTTACCCTGCCATAAGGAGTGGATGACCTTGTAGTCTACTGTGACGCTTCGATCACAGGTTTGGGAGCAGTGTTGATGCAACGAGGGCATGTGATAGTTTATGCCTCAAGACAATTGAAGCCTCACGAGGCTAATTATGCGACACACGATTTAGAGCTGGGGGCAGTGGTGTTCGCCCTCAAGATTTGGCGACATTACCTCTACGGGGTCCGTTGTACGATCTACATGGATCACAAGAGTTTGAGGTACCTCATGGATCAGCCGAATCTGAACATGAGGCAGCGTCGGTGGTTAGACGTGGTAAAGGATTATGACTGTGAGATCCTTTACTATCCGGGCAACGCCAACGTAGTGGCCGATGCACTGAGCCGCAAGGCGGTAGCGACCCCGATCAGGGATATATGTCTGAGGATGACAGTGATTACCCCACTGCTGGAGCAGATTAGGGAGGCGCAGGCTGAGGGCCTGAAGGAGGAGCGTCAGAAGTGTGAGAGGATCGTGGGCCGAGTAGCTTCCTTTGATTATGACAGTCGAGGATTGTTGACCCTGCATGGGAGGGTCTGGGTACCGTACTGGGGCGGAGTACGGCAGGTGTTGATGGATGAGGCCCACAAGTCTCGGTTCTCCATCCACCCAGGGGCGACGAAGATGTACAGAGATCTTCGACCCGATTACTGGTGGCCCTGCATGAAGCGGGACGTAGCCTGGTACGTGGAGAGGTGCCTGACCTGCAGGAAGGTCAAGGCAGAGCACCAGAGACCTCACGACAAGATACAGCCGTTAGATATTCCCGTGTGGAAATGGGAGGATATCACCCTAGATTTCATTACTAAGCTTCCCAGGACCGCACGAGGGGTTGATTCGATATGGGTCATCGTGGATCGATTGACCAAGAGCTCCCATTTTATACCAATCCAGGAGAGCATTTCGACCGAGAAGCTGGCCGAGATTTATGTGCGAGAGGTAGTGGCACGTCATGGAGTGCCTGTCTCGGTGGTGTCAGATCGAGACGTCCGGTTCACTTCCAGGTTTTGGAAGCGGTTTCACGACGAGATGGGTACTCGTCTCCATTTCAGCACCGCTTTCCACCCTCAGACGGACGAACAGAGCGAGAGGACGATTCAGACTCTCGAGGACATGCTTCGGGCATGTGTACTAGATTTCGGTGGCAGTTGGGATACGTATCTTCCGTTAGCGGAATTTTCGTATAACAACTATCACTCCAGTATAGACCGGCCTCCCTTCGAGATGCTCTACGGGAGGAAGTGTAGGACCCCAATCTATTGGGGTGAGGTCGGTTAGAGAGTTATGGGTAGTACGGAGGTAGTACTCAAGACCACGGAGCGGATTCAGCAAGTCCGGAGCAGACTCCAGACCGCTCAGAGTCGGCAGAAGAGTTACGCCGACAGGAGGCGTTCCGACTTGGAGTTTCAGGTGGGAGATATGGTCCTCCTGAAAGTGTCACCCTGGAAGGGTGTCATCAGATTTCGGAAGCGGGGCAAGCTGGTCCCCAGGTTCATTGGTCCCTTAAGGGTTTTGGTCCGGGTGGGTCGGGTTGCGTATCGCTTAGATCTTCATGCAGAACTCAGCCAGATCCACAACACTTTTCACGTTTCTCAGTTGCGGAAGTGCTTAGTGGATGATTCAGCAGTGGTACCCCTTGAGGACATTCAGGTTGATGATAGCCTGAACTATATTGAGAGACCAGTGGCGATTCTGGATCGCAAGGTGAAGGAGCTAAGGAACAAGAGAGTAGGGTTAGTAAAGGTGCAGTGGCAGCACCGCAAGGGCTCGGAGTGGACGTGGGAGCCCGAGGAGGAAATGAGAGAGCACTACCCCGAGTTATTTTCAGAGACAGCAGACTTCGAGAACGAAGTCTAAGACAAGTGGGGAAGAGTTGTAACACCCGGATTCCAGGTATGGTTTTAACTTATGTCAATCTTATAATTTCACTCTTGGACTTGACGAGTTGATGGCCCGACTCGTCGAGTCAGATCGAATCCGGATTGGGGAAATAAGTAACCTACTCGACGAGTCGGAAGACCGACTCGGTGAGTAGGCGCTGTCTAATGAGAACCCTAATTTCAAGGGTTTGTTCCCCTATTTAAGGAACATAAACCCCCTTTGGCCTCCCTTGTCACTCCTCCCATACCCAGAAAACCCTAAATCGCCACCTTTGAGTAATTTGAGTATTTGAGTGTCATTTCTTGTGATATCTTTTGTGTTGAAGTTGGGTGAAGAAGAGGAAGAGGGAAGACTTCAAGAAAAGAGTTCAGATCCAGAATCAGCATCACTTTCCCCTCACTTTCTGGTAATAAAACTTCCCTCTTGACTTGTGATTTCCTAGATCTTCTTATGGTTATTTTGGGTTAAGAAGCTTGAATTTTGAGATTTGGACGTCCCAAGTTGTTTCACCTTCAGATCTAGGACCTTGAAGGGTCCTCATGGCATAAAGGTGCCATCCTTAGGGCCATGAGAACCCCATGCATGCTAAAACCTCCATTTTCGGCCTTTTAAGCTCCATTGATGCATGCATGCATGTAAAGTTCATAACTTTACGTGTTAGAACGACCTTAGAAGCCCATATCTATCTTTTGGATGAGAGTTGTACATCAGAAATCGAGTTATAGACTTGGACATTAGGCGACTCGCCGAGTCGTTCTTGGGACTCAGCGAGTCCAGAGTTTGAGTCCCCTTTCTGTTGTGGTTCAAAGGAACCCCAGTCGAGTGTTAACAAGGTCGGACAAGTTCAGAGGAGTGTTTCGATGTATTAAGATATAGCCATAATCTAGGAATCATGGGACTCGACGAGTGCAAGAACACACTCGGCGAGTCCAAGACAATCTCCTTACCCGCAAGAACAGACTCAACGAGTTGTTCATACAACTCGGCGAGTCGAAGACTGGACATGTTCATATGATGAAGGAGAACTCGACGAGTTGTTCATACAACTCGGCGAGTCAGTTGAAGGATGACTCGATGATATTATAGAAGGAGAACTCGTCAAGTCTTTGCTAAACTCTTCGAGTAGAGTCGGGGGGAGGAATAGAAGAAAGGATAGGGACTCGGCGAGTTGGTGGCCCAACTCGGCGAGTCAGGTCAACTGGAAGTTGACTTTGACCAGGATGTTGACGTTGGCCAGGGATAAAAAAGTCACCTTACCCTAAGATTAGTAATCAATGTTTGACTAAGTGTCTTTATGGGAATTGTAGTCGGGGAGTTACCGGAGCAGCAGTCAGACATATCCCTCCCAGCACTCCAGCAGTCAGCTTTACGAGGTGAGTTTCTTTCCAGTAGGAACGGGTCTACGGCCACAATGCCGGCCCGTATAGATATCAGTAGTTCCGGATTGCGGTCCGATGCCGGGGTGGTCCCGAGAAATAGTTCAGTATGCTTGATGTCTTTGTGATTCAGTCGTGTTTATGTGTTATGTGTTCCGGACTGCGGTCCGATGCAGTACGCAGTATATGTGTTATTGTTATATGTTATGATTATGATATGCTATGTTCAGTCAGTTCCGGACTTCGGTCTGATGCAGTGGGCAAGGCCCTATTCAGTTCCGGACTTCGGTCCGATGCAGAGGGCAAGGCCCTAGTCAGTTCCGGACTTCGGTCCGATGCAGTGGGCAAGGCCCTAGCCAGTTCCGAACTTCGGTCCGATGCAGTGGGCAAGGCCCAGTATGTGCTTTATATGTTATTGTATGGTATGTGGTAGTTTGGGGGAGCTCACTAAGCATCGTGCTTACAGTTTCAATTTTGGTTTCAGGTACTTCAGCTAGCAAGGGGAAGGGCTCGGGATGATGGCATGGCACAGACCACAGTTTTAGCCTGGGAGTTAGACTCTGATATTTTGATATGATCTTGACATCAGTTTTGTTATGAGACATGTTTTATGACATTTTGAGACACATGACTTATGGTTTCTTATATAATATTTGGATCTTATGGTTTTAGTAAGGTCTTCAAAACGAAATTTTTGGCTTGTATTTTTGGGATGTTTCAACGCTGGGCGTAATTAAGTACACGGGGCGTACTTATATTTTTCAAACTTCAAAAATTCATAACTTTCGCATACGGGGCGTACTTATATTTTTCAAACTTCAAAAACTCTACAACTTTCGTTTAGACTCCGTCGGCTAATTTTGAATTTATTTTTAATGTTATATTTTTAACAGGTCGGGACAGGAAAAGTCCGTTAAAAAATCATAACTTCTTCATCCGACATCCGTTTTCGTCTGTCTTTTTACGTTGAACTACAAATGACGAGATCTTCGATTCTCGTTTAGGTTGTATCGGTTAAATATTGATCTATCTTTAATTCGATATTTGGGTTATATACTATTATGCCGAATCTTAGAAAAATCATAACTTTTTCATACGAAGTCTGATTTGGACGATCTTTTTATGCACATTCTCGGTTTTACGAATTCTACGACTTTCATTTTGATTGTTAAGGCTAAAAAAAATTCGATTGTAAACTCACTTTTTACGTCACACAACGTTGTGCCGAATCTGTCGCAAAACTTCGATAAGTCATAACTTCTTCATTATAACTCAGATTTCGACATTCTTTATATCTTTGGAATCCTTGTCACGACCACTATTACATTGACTTGAAATAACGGGTTATTACATATGGTGGGACCAGATTTTTTTTTTGGAAGACCTTGTCTGCTTCTATTAGACCCAAAGGTGAAATTGTTATCAATGTTGCTTCAACTGGAATTGCAACACTCTTTCTTTCTGGTGGTAGGACAACTTATTCAAGGTTTAATATACCAATTAACCTGAACAAGGATTCGTTTTTCAATCGCGTCAGACGATGATCTTGCTGCACTACTGAACAAAGCCAAACTTATCATTTGAGATGAAGCTCCGATGATGCACCGTCATTGTTTTGAAGCATTCGATAGGACACTTAGAGACATTATCTGTTCATCAGCAGGAATAAACCATTTGGAGGCAATATCATTGTATTTGGAGGTGACTTTCGGAAAATTCTTCAAGTAATCCAAAGGGGTAATTGTTTAGATATTGTGCAGACATCGTTACATTCATCAAGATTATGACGTGAATATACAATTTTACGTTTAACAATAAATGATAGATGTCATTTTATGAATCTTTTAGGGTAGTTTTTATTAGAATTTTGAATTATTTTTATGCTTTTTCATGTGCATTAGTTTAAATAATTTTCAACTCATGTATTTCGTAAGAATTCTTGTACTACTCATGTTTTGGTGTATATTTTCAGGTAATTTGAAGTGGAGCGGGAGTTTGAAAGTCTTTGGAGCACATCTGGAGCTTATCTGGAGCCAAAACGATAAAAAGGACCAAATACAGGCTATATTTCACAAAAAACGGGTTGTTCTTCACTTACTAAACATAACTAGAGGATTTCTAATTTTTTAGGGCATTTTAAAATTTCGGCCCTGAAGCACCGGCCGTGCCTCCCAAGCACAGGCCGTGCCTACATCCTGCTACCTTTATTTTGGGTATTTTAACCTGCGAAGCCCAAGCACATGCCGTGCTTTCCCATGTTTTGAGTTTTTCTGATTTATTTTGGATTATCAAGTTGCGATGAGCTGGCACGGGCGTGACCCCCTAAGCACGGGTCATGCGTACTTCCAGAACCCTTATTTGTTGCCCAGACTATTATATAGATACCATATACCCTCTAAGTCGATTCCAGAGATGATTTCAGACGACAAAAAAATACTTCTGAAGGCGACTTTCTGCACTTTTCATCACTTTCTGAAGATCTGAAGATTGTGGATCATCTAGCACATTTAGTTTAGTAAGATTTAGTAGTTTAATGTTTCTTTTTATTGTTTTAGATCATATTTTAGCCATGTATGGCTAAAACCCTACTTTTCAGTTCTGCATAGACTAGTACTTTTCATGTAATTAGTTATCAAATCTGGTTTTCTTTTTGTGTTTCTATCTAGATTTTTCAGTTTTGAGTTTAATGAATGTTTGGTTTTAAATTCTTGTTAGTTTGATCACCTAGCTAGGGTTTTATCATTCCAGTTAATCAGTTAATAGAATCCATAATTTTTCTTGTCAACTGGTAATAAGTAACAACTATCAGATTGGTTCCTTGTTAGGTTTTAACTCTAGTATAAACTGTAACAATCATATCTTTACGTTTCCGAGCTTGTGAGAAGTATTGGGTATTGCTGGGAATTTTACACAAAACTTAATGCAATTTTTCTGATTATATAAGAGCTTGTTTAATTGAACAGTAAAAAGTTAGGGTTAATTCAAAGAGCTTGTTTTGGTTAACTATATTAGGTAAAAGAGATTATACTAGAGCTTGTTAGTTTTTCTCAGTAACAGCTTAGATAAAACGCATTCTGAATAACCAAATCTGAACTAATTGCATGATTAGGAAAGTCGCAGCAGAACTGAAATCGTTTTTTTTAATTTAATATCACTTCATTTTTAGTTTTTAGTTTTAATCAAAATTCCCCTTCTTAATAATTTATGTTTTAACTAGAATGTGCTTGATGCAAAAAGGCATTGACTTTTAGGTTGTGTCCCTGAGGATTCGACCCTGCTTCCCTGTGTTATCCTTTAGTGCAACCAGCAGTGATAAATTTTATTTGTTTAAATCGGGTGCGACAATTGGTCTAAAAGTAAACATGAGGCTTCAAGTTGGTTGTCCAACTAATGATTTGGATGATACAAAAGTATTTGTTGAATGGATTCTTAAAATTGGTGAAGGTAATATTGGTGGTCCTAATGATGGTGAAGCTGAAGTTGAATTTACAGTTGACGTTGTCGTTCACTCTACAGATAATCGTATCCATCCAATTGTATTGACCATTTATCCGTATTTTGAAAACCATCTTGATGATCCATCATATTTTCAAGATAAAGCTATTTTGGTCCCTACAAATGAAGAAGTCAATGTTATCAATGACTACATGTTGGGATCGATGAAAGATGAAGGGAAAACTTATCTGAGTTCGGATTCTTTATGTGAGTCAGAGTCAGCATATTGTTTTGAGGAATTAGTTTACTCTCCGGATGTACTGGATGCATTTAAGGCATTTGGAATTCCCAACCATAAACTTACGCTAAAATTAGGGGTTCTGGTCATGTTGCTTCGTAATATTGACCAAACCAAAGGTCTATGCAATGGTACTAGGTTACAAATAGTTAGGCTTGGACAACATGTCATTGAGGCACAAATTATAGTTGGTAGATTTTTCAATGAAACTACTTATATACCCCGCATGAAGCTAACTCTGTCTGATAAAAGAATCCCCTTTCGCCTTCAGCGGAGCAATTCCCCGTACCTGTTTGTTTTGCTATGACCATTAACAAGAGTCAATGACAGTCACTATCAACTGTTGGATTGTATTTGCGTAGACATGTCTTCACTTATGATCAGTTTTATGCAGCTGTTTCTCGTGTGACAAATAAAAAAGACTTGAATGTACTCATATGTGATGAGGAAGGTCGTCCAACCAATAAAACAAAAAATGTTGTCTACAAAGAGGTCATTCAATGATTATAGATAATCAGACATTTCGTTTTATCTTTTTTAGACATTTCCGTATAATCAATAACACCAAGTCTCTTTATGTTACTTTATCTTATTTTTTTATAGTGTCGACTTTTTATAACTTTATATGTATTTTTATATGTTCCCAAAGCGTAAAACGCGAGTCATAATCTAGTCTTCTTGTAAACGGTGAAATTATTAAATTAAAATGGCTTATCTATACTAAATTAAAAGAATTAAAGTTGATTATATCAACTCGAACACTTATATAACAGACATAACTACAATTTAGAAACTATATCTTTTATTTATATATAAATATTCAGTCTAGGATATGTTAGGTTCAAAAATTATTTAGCTTACAAGCTACGATAAGTTCTTTTTTTGGTCTCACCGTACAATAAAATTCAATAAATTCATAAAATAATCTAACTTATACGTGATGAAACACACTCTAAATATATGTAAACTTTTGAAAAATGTAAAATTTTATTAGTATTAAGAATTATAAAAATAAATTATTGATAGATATAAACAACTTTGTTAATTAAAATTTTATAAAACATTGTAAAATTATTTTAACGCAAATTTGGTCCCCGTGGCATGCATTTTTTCTGAGATTTGATCCAAACCCTTTAAGTTTTGGATGGATGATCCTTTTAGACATGTTTCGCTGGAAATTCGGTCCCTCCTAAAACTGAAATGACTACTATACCCTTAGTGTATTTATTTTCTTTTTATTTTATTTCTATTTTATTATTATAAAATAAAGAAAAAGCCACACATAGCTACCCACCCACCCCTACTATCTCTTTCTCTCACTTGCTTCTCATGCATATGTCCTCCATGAGCACACACAAATCCTCCATGAACACATAAGCATACTAATGACCACTTAAGCACACTAATGCCCATCATCTCCTCGATGCAGTTTCAGAAGGGTGTGATTCTTAGACCGCCAATGAGATTTAGGGTTTTAAGATCCTGCAACTCCGATATGTTTCTTTATCTTCTCCAACTTGTGGTTTCTTTGTCTTCTCCATCTCTTTGTTTCTTCGTATTTCCATTTTGTTGTTTTCAGATCTTCTTCTTTCCAGATCCAACGAAGGGTAACGACTCTGTTGGTTTAGAGTTTTTTGGGTTTATTGTGATGTAACATAGTCAAACTCATAGTCGAATCTTTGAAGAACAAAAGTGTTGTGGAGCCCCCACGAACTTCAGAAAATCAAGAGAAAATACTCAACCATTTTCTGAATCTTTCACCTAGAACCTATCTAGCGCCAATATCCTGTCATGCATGTATCAAATAAAATAAGAGTTGCCCTTGCAAAGACGATCAGGTCCGATCTTGAAATCTGATTCATAGTAGGTGTGGTGGTGGTTGGTGTTGGTGTGTGCCTAGAAACAAAATCGAAATTGTGTGTGCCCAGAAAAAGAAATTGAAATTGTGTGTGCCTAGAAATGAAATCGAAAACGATTTACCCTAAACTATATAAAAAAAACCCGACAAGCTTGTGGAAAAGAAGACCTTGAAGCATGAAGTCAATGTGTGTCTCAGTGTATGTGTGTGTGTGTCAAGAACCTATTAAGTCGACATGTTTGTTCATGTATGTATGTATGTTCATGAATTTATAGAAAAAACTAATTTGTAAATCTTAAAAAAAAATCGACTTTTCCAGATCTATTGTGGTGATTGTTGAGACAAGCAAATGTTCTTGATTTGCCTTTCTTCCAGAAACCAAGTTTTCATAAATCAATTGAACGCCCATACACACAAGTTATTATTTGAACAATGGTTGATGGTGGCAGGCCGGAGAAGAAGGTAAGGGATGGTGAGCGATGATGATAGATAATGGGAGAGTTTTTGGCTGTTGAGAGAGAGAGAGAGAGAGAGAGAGAGAGAGAGAGAGAGAGAGAGAGAGAGAGAGAGAGAGAGAGAGAGAGAGAGAGATGTGGGTCATTTCCTTTTAATATTTTTTAAATATTTAAAAAAATATGTAAAAATAAGATTGAAGGGTATAATAGTGTTTTCGATTTAAATAAGGAACAAAACCACATACAAACATGCTTAAAAAAACTACAAATCCAAAAATTTCATGGTTTGGATCATTTTCCTGGAAAAATGCATATCATATGGACCATTAGGTGAATGCCCGCGCGTTGCGCAGAAACACCTATATAGTTGACCTCTTTACAAATATATGTTTTTTTAAATATAGCAATAACGTTGTTGTTAAATTTGATATAATAAGTCGTATACTAAATTGATATAATATATTGATTATTTTAAATTATATGATAATATATACATCTATTATAACTGCTTAATCTCAATTGTTTAAATGATTCTACCCGCGAGTTACACATCAATAAAATTAAATATAATATATGGTTTAATGTTATTTATAGTTGTTGTTATTGTTAATTAATTTTTTAAAATTTATTTGCTTAATGTTGTAATTTCTATCATTATAATTATTTAAAACATCAAACATTGTTTTTTGATTTTAAAGGTAAAAATATAATCATTTATATAGAGTTATTTTTAAATATTTTTATTATAAATTATTTTAAGCTACTTATTTGAAAACTTTGAAAGATTATAAAGATATCTTTAGGAAATATTTTAGTTAAATTGAGATTACAATTTAGTTTTTGCATTTATCATTACAATTTATCACTTTTAACTATTTACAAAATATTCTTCGGTTTTTTAAGTGGAATTGAAATTTATATTTAAGTTGACATTGTAATGTTATATTTAAATTAACAATTTAAGTATTTTATCCAAACTGTTCAAAAGTTGTAGCTTTAAACTGATAATGGTTTACAATACAACAACATATTAAATCTAATATGTTCAAAGTTAAAGACATAACTTTATAAGCATAAGTAAATATATTATTTTAAAATTAAAATTTAGTATATTTATGATTACAGTTTAAGTTTGATATTTATTTAACTTTATTAACCAACTTATAATCATTATTAGAAAGACACTACGATTAATCAATTTTAACTATTTACAAAATATTATTTGGGTTGTTTAAGTTAAACTAAAATTTATATTTAAGTTGACCATGTAATGTTATATTCAAACTAATAATTTAAGTATTTTATACAAATTGTTCCAAAATTGTATCTTTAAAATGATAATGGTTTACATCCAATAATATATTAAAACTAATAAAATAAGTATAATATGTTAAAAGTTAAAAAACATAACTTTATAAGCAGACGTAAAGATATTATTTTAATATTGAAATTTAGTTTATATATGATTAAACTTTAGGTTTGATATTTATTTAACTTTATTAACCAATTTATAATTATTAATAGAACGAAATTGAAAAGTCATGGGAGTTTTAAATGAATGTGGTGAAAGGAAAAATGCTTCCTTTATAATATAGTATGATGATATGATCATATGATATGATATGATTTTTACACTTTTATCATTAAATAATAGTTGACATAGTTTATACATATATTGCATTAAATAACAAAATACAACGCTCCATAAACCAAAAATACCTCATTAATAACCTAAGTTAATAATGTTACTACATAATCAATCATTAAATTGTTTCATTAATAACCTAAATCAATAATGTTACTACATAATCAATCATTAAATTGTTTTATTCGTCCAAAGTCCAAACCCCATTTCACAATGGCATGTCTATATGTCTCTTGCAAGTGCTCACTACATAATTAAACATTAAATTAAAAATATTTAATATATGTATAATTAATATTCATATGTAAATCATTTTTAATTTTTGTAATCGCTTTCATTTTTTTTAATTGAGTCAATAATTATATTGTTAGTCTCATATTACTTTTTTTTTGAAGCGGCAAAGAGAAATGCATATATATAATAAAATAAAAAAACCATGGTTAGCAAGCAACTAAGAGATGGAAAAGTAAAGGAAGAAAAAAAATCAAGTTACTTGATAGTGAGATGAGAAAATGGTGAGCAACACCAGTTTGTCCAACTCCCACAGCCTTCCTTACTCCTGTGATTGCACCATAAGTAGGAAAGAGATATAACATTATCAAGTAGCTTAATGTCCTCCTACATTTTGTTCCTACAAATCCTCCTACCCAATTAAATAGTGACATGTGTAACATTTAATGCTCATTTAATGATATTTTAATATAATAATATGACACATGTCATCATTTAATTGGGTAGGAGGATTTGTAGGAACAAAAGTAGGAGGATATTTAATTTCTCTATTAGATTAGAGATGACATTAATAGTTAAACTAACTTGAACACTTCTAAACTAACCCATGAAATTGTACTTTGCACCTTGTTAAGTCGTTAGTGGAGTGTGTGGCAAAGGGTAACTTGATGTTAATCATAGATCAATGGAGCGTGTGTGGTTACCGACACATTGATTAGGTGATTTGTAACATTGGGTGTACCAAGCTAATTTGCATGGTTATTCACACTTTGTTTGTGATGCTCGGCATCCCAGTCACCAACTTGAAGGGCACAATCTAGATTTAAACATGTCATTGAAAAGTTCAATGAATCTCAAAGGATCCAGGAATTTCAATTCATTTAAAACCTAATGTTCAATTTTGTTTTTCATGGTGGAAATTGGTAAATCGTCATTTACCTACCTTCAAATATTTTACAATTGGATTACGACATCCCTCTTCCGAATTGTAAAATATTGTGTTGGGTCCTAGCCTTAATATTTCATTTTGGGTGTTATATTAAGGACTTAAATCAACTAACTTGAATTTCTCCCTTATAGATGTCTAGTTCAGACAACTATGGTCTTCCCAAATCTTTTGGAACAAGCTTTCCTAATGAAGATGATATCCCACATGGCGATCAAGGTGAAAGATTAATCCCTTTGTCGTGCATTAATGAGACTGGAAATCATACTTCACTTACTCCACCTCCTCCAATTATTCTCCCTGACCACAAGCTCGAAGACTTGAAAAATTCAAAATCACTCAAGCCCTATTGGCTAGTAAACACAAAGATGGAAAGTCTATATATGCTCATGTCTTGGACATGAAGCTGCATATTGACAGACTGAGAATGTTGGGTGTCGTTTTCCCAAGGAAGTTGGCTGTTGACTGGGATCTTCAGTCACTTCTCGAGTCATATAGAGAGTTCGTTAAAGACTACTATGTGACAGATCACGACATGACCCTAGTTTATCTTACCTGTTTGCTAATTGCTGCTGAATCAGCAATGATTTGGCACAATAGTCAAGCAAATTTGTTTGGAAGATCTGCCTCTCAAGCTGACATGGGCAATGACATGGACATCCCAGAAATGATTCCTTCTCCTAAAGGAAAGGAATCGACCATGGTCAAAAGTTTTGATCATAAGAGAAAGGCCAGTTCTGAGATTGTTCCAAGTGCATTACCGAATGAGCCTGTGTATTTCTATTGCCAAGGAAAGGGAAATTGGAAGCGAAGCCTCCCTGACTACCTGAGAACTTTAATCAGATTGTATGGTTCTGCTTCAGGTAAGTCCACTATCTAACTCTATTAAGTTCCTAATTGTTGATTCTTAATACATGATGTGACAAGTTTGCATTTTGATGTTTTGTAGGATCAAGCAAAGGGAAGGAAGCTTAAAAGTAAGAGCATGCCGAATTTGATCGTGAAGAGATGGATTTCGATCACATGGTTCGAAGATCGGATTCCTGAGCTGCTGCTTAGGAGTTATGATAGATTGCTTAGAAATTTGTAATAACATAGTTTTCATTTGTAATTGCATTGTAAGGAAAAGTTTTTGCGCACTTTATAAATAAATAAAATTTTGTTTTTTATTATTTTATTTTATATCTCCTTGCAATGGCATTTGTGAAAATTGATGTTTCTATTGTTAGCAATATGGATTTGATTCTTTCGTTTGTGGTCGTGTCAAAATTTACTGAATAAGGAAAGATTCTCATCACCCAAGTTTCAGTTGGATAGAAACTTGGAATCATACAACTTGTATTGCATGATGGATGAGAACTTCATATTTGGGAAATTAAGACTAATTCCTTGATCACATGTATATGTGAGTCAAGTGAGGGACTAGGGATCGGGTATACATGGTTGTGTGCTGGTCAGGTTCACCACAAAGATCGATAAGACTATTCATCATGATTTACTAAAGTTTAGTAAATATGGTTATGCTTACAAGTTTAAGTGTAATTCTGAAACATTGGAATAGTTTCAATGTTTGGCAGAATGAATGAGAAGAATCAAATTAGGCAGAAAGATAAAAGGTTCTCCAATCTGAAAAGATGGGAGAGTGCTTTAGTATCATGTTTTATGATCATCTTAGTGATTATGAAACCATATCACAATTGATCCTCTAAGGACATCTTAGTGCGTTTGTATGGCTAAGAAGAGGAATCATGAATTGTTGAAATTGTTAAATCAAGAAGATAAATCATACTTCTTTCCAATATCAAGTCTTAGAGTCATATTCCAAGATTGTACATTGAGTGACATAATCTTAAGGAAGGTTTATAACACTTATCAAATGTAGAGTAAAATGGTCCTTACTCGTGTACATTTGAAATTGGTAAGTTGTGATGTTTTGGATAAAACAAAGACCAACTAAGAGCAATTGTGTGAAGTGTTTGTCTTGATAAGAATCCGCACTAACTCTTGAATATTTGTTTGTCAAGTAATGTTCCTTCTCAAAGTGAATCCTATATGTCAAGAGGTCAGTGGGAGTCTTAAAGATCTTGAAAAGTTTCAAGAACTAATCAAGAGTAAACCTATTGTTAATCACTAGCACACGACTTGAGGTTTGCAACCTGTCGTGTGGACATCTCTTGTTTCTGTGTCCATCCCAAATGGCAAGAAATTAAGATTGAACAAGTTCAGTCCATATGAGTTTGGATTTGTCACTAACCTTTTCTTGTGATTATGGTTATGACAGATTCACATGGATAGGAACACATACACCATATAAAAACTAAGTGTCATAAGGTTTCTCTCCAATTCATGAAAATGATTGTGAGGAAACGCTTTCACTAAGTAGATTTTGAAGAGATATCAATTGTGATATTTGCATTCTCAAATTCGATTATGATTATGACATCCATCTTCATAGTTAGAATTATGAGAAATGGCAAAAGGTCTAAACATTTCAGACTTATGGTTGTAAGTTCTAAAATTGTTTAGAAAAACATGTGAGCTATCTAAGGAAAGGTGTATAAGTTTGAGAAGCCTAGATAAAGTCTTATCGAAGCATCTCGTATCAGAAATCTGAACTTTGGTAAGAAAGTCAATAAGTATTGATTTTTAGAAGTCCAACTGATTTCTGGGTACATGTCAAAGCTAGTGGGAGCATAAGTGTTATGCTACTAAGAATGTAATTATTATGCTAGTGGGAGCATAATCATTACCTAAGTGTTGCAAGTTAGCAATGTTAATTATAGAAAACAAAAGTTTCAATTCACAAAGTTACAGGGTTTGAAAAGTTGTTTTGCTATAATTAAGGGAGAGGAATTTATACTTCATTTCAAATCTAAAAGCTTATATTGAGATTTTTTAATCAAATTTAGTCAAGGATATGTATGAATGCTATGTTAGAATCGTTCAACATAAGGAAATTCTATATATATGGAAATGTTAATTGCCTTCTCAAATTCGATTATGATTATGGCATCCCTCTTCATAGTTCGAATTGTAAGAACATGGCAAATAGAAATATTATAGCAAAAGACTGATCAAGTATCATGTCTTTATAAATCATGTCCCATATGCTTCGGGTATAGGATCGATTGCACATGCTATAATATTCTCGTGTTCTAATTTTTCCAAATTCTTAGGGCATTAAGATGGAAAAGGAATAGAACCGGGTATGACTAAAGTGGTTAAACAATTGTTAAAGACAATCTAAGGTTCGCCAAAGATTGGTTGCTTATGGACAGTTGGAAGTATATTTTAAATTTTGGAAGGACCATATTGACATACTCTGAGAAGAGGTAACTCTTGTTCAAAATGATAGTCAAAATGGGAATATGGAAATGTTTCCATAAGTGGAAGTTATTCTTTAAATCTGTGTAAGATTAGGAAACTTAATACAAGAAGGATGTTCAAAGGAATGTACATTGAATGTGAGACTTCGTTTCCATGGAATTGCTCTCCATTGGAATACTTTGTAATGTCTGTTGCCAAGTCTCTGTGACTTGTTTGCATAGTCATTACAAGAGGATCATTACATATAAGTTTAGAATCTAATAGATTTCAGTAAATGGCAAGAATTTGGTATTCTTACATTTATCATAAGGATTTGGAATTGTGAAATGAGCATCATTGAAATGTTGATAATTGATCTATTTCACAAAGGAAGGACCATAGGCAAACATAGTGTGCATACTTGGAGCATCGGATAACTATTGTTTTAATTCAAGTATTAAGTTGATTATTCGAAACATTATACAATGAATAATGAGTAATCAATATGGCGATTAGATAAAATGTGTTTTATTTACACTCAAAAGTTTTGGGGCCATATAGGATTAGTATTATTCTTGTGTTTCACTTTGCATGTTTTGAATTCCCAAATAACTAGGTTATTCAAACCATCCACAGTCGATCATACTTTGGAAGTAGGTATTGAGGCAAGACTGTCATGAATGGGTCTGTAGGATTGTCTAAGGTGTTAGACATAACACAAGTTTGCTGCAGTATTCATGAGTACTCCTGTAATAAGATTTGAGTATTGGATTCAACCCACGCTCATTTGTATCACTTCATGGATTTTATCACGAGTGATCATGAGATGATAATATCTTATATTCTTGAAACCAAGACATGTGATTTGCAGTTTACAAGTCGGTTGCTCATTGATAATATGAAAACGCACCAGTAACTCGGTGTTATAAAACGTATTGTTGTGTGTGACTTGATGAGTAAACAGAGCAAGCATATGAGTCGAAGTTTATCCGTTCCTTTTACCCTGAGGGGATAAAAGCGATATTTGTGGGCCCCTCGATGATTTAGTGATGACACACCTAAGTGCTTGGCCAAGCCTGGATTGATTTGATTTGTTCAATTAGTCGGTCTTCATAAATCGGAAATCGGGAAACAACACATGAACAGAGAGAATGATTATAATCCGTGTATCAGTTCATACGATATCTAGAATTGAAGAATATATAATCCCTTATCTAATAGGCGCGTCATTTGATTTGTTTAGAGTTCGACAACGGCTTTTAAGAGCTACGATTGCTAGTCGGGATTTTGGAGTCATACTTACAATAGTAGTTATTAGACTTATCCAAGTGGGAGACTGTTGGATTAGGTGTCTAAGCCCATAACTATAATTGGTATGTACTTGACCCGAGTGTAGCATTGTCCATTTGGATTGCCTTCACCAGGACAATTTGATAGGATGGACTTTTGAGAAAAGGTTATTTATGATTTATTAATATATTATAAGTTCTAATATATTAATATGAAATCATATGATTTAATTAATATTGATCAAGAATTAATTTGGAATTAATTTAGTGATCAAAAGAGACTAATTAAATTAATGGGAACTAATTTCGTAAATTAGTTATATATATGTTTTGGGCTTATGATACATGATGGACTAAGTTTATGGAAGAATCCATAAAGAGTTAGCCCACTTGAATCATGGATCATGGATAATAAGCCCAAGAGTATGGATTAGGGTTTACTTATGACTCTTGGATTCCTAACATATATATAGAGCACCCCTTTAGCCAAAATCGGACATAAGAGTGATATTGCAAGAGTATGGACGATTTATGGTGCATAACCTCTTTCTCATTTGTCTTCCAATTGTTCATGGTGATTGTGAACCCTTTAAGGTGCAACACTTGAGGCACTAAGTTCTTATAGGCCAATGTCTACAAGCTACAACCAAGAGGTAATTCTATAACTCACTTTTATGTTGTTTATGTCAATTTCATGCTAGTTGTAGGCTTAATGGTTTGGAAACAATATTGCATGTATAATTAGAGAAAACATAGATCCAAGGCATTTAGGGTTATATGTAGGGATGAGCAGCGGAAGCGGGTACCTGCTTTCGGAACCAGAACCGCCTCGGAACTGCCGGTTCTGGAACCGGAATTGCCTTAGGCAGTTCCGGATCCGGTTCCTAAAATCTAGGAACCACCTTAAGCGGTTCTGGTTCCAATTCTCATTTTTACGAAACCGATACCCGCTGGATACCCGCCGGCTCCGGTTCCAATATCGGGTACCCGGAACCGGCGGTTACCCGGAACCGGTACCGACGGGTACCCGCATTACTATAAAAAAAATATTTAATTTCTATATTTTGGTTTTTAGGGCACCGATTGCAAACCTAATTCGTTTTTATGGTATATGATTTTCATTCTGACAAAAAAAACCGACGTCTTCTATTCTCGTCAATCTCCTCTCTCCCCTCTCATCGTTCTGTTCAATCCAAGATTCAATCGAAGCTTCAGTCGGGAATTCAAGGTCAGATTCTCAAGTTCACTTCCCTCGTCTCCCTCAATTCGAGTTCGTATCACGTAACCCTCCCTCCATCTGTTCTCCCTGTTCAATCGATTCGATGGTTTTGCTCGACTCTCGCTCACGCCGACGATCGCCGCAACTACAAGTCTTTATCTTCAAGTCTTCATCGAAGGTTTAATCGAAGGTTCATCTGTTATGTAAGTTATTTTTTGTGGTTAGAACAAGGTTTAATCAAATCAATTGTTTTTTTGTGTACTCAGAGCTCAGAAGACTGCAGACGCGGGTGAAGGAAGAGAGAGAGACTTCTATTCTCCATCGACGACGTCCGATGAAACCGAGTAAGTCTTACGTATTGTTTTCTCTCTGGAGTTCCATTTTGGTTTACACCTGAAAAAAAATTAACAATATGATCTTTTCATTATTGTTAGGGTTTGTGCTTCTTCTGTTTGGATTAACAGGTCATACCTGAAGTGAGTAACTCATACATCTAGTTTAAATTACCCGTTCATTTTTATTTTTATATGCTTTTCAGTTGGATTACCAGTTCATACCTGAACTGAGTAAGTCTTACATATTGTTATGCTCTTTCTTTAGCTTCATCCACTAGCAAATCCTACAAAACATATACCAGGGGCAAAACTGGAAATTTAAATATGATCAGATCAACACTTACAATACAGATTCTAAGGGCAAATATATGTCATTTTAACTAGTAAAACATCACAATAGAGATACACCCTCCTAGTATATATGTGTGGTTTAATTCCTACCCATTAAGTCAAAATGAATGAGCTAATAATTCCTAGGAAAAATTTGTTCAAAAGCTCTGTTTCATAGGAATCATATTTCCAGATTCGATTTTGATTGAATGAGCTAACAATCTTTTGGTGAAATCTGTCATAGAAATTGTCCTATTGATTTGAAGGAAAGTTACCATATATACCAACTCTTGTACTTGTTTTTTACAGGTAAAAAGACATCTGTTCTTTAATGGTGTAAACTGGGATACCCTTGCCATTTAAAAGGTGGGTGATGTCATTTCCATTTTCCACAAAATTGGCGTTAATAATTTATTTTTTTATGTTTTCTAAATTTGAGTATTTATATATAGGTTGCTTTTATACCACAACCAGATGGCATAGATGATACTAGTTATTTTATTTCAAGACATAGTTGTAGTTCAACTGGAACACCTGATGATCAAGACTGTAGTGATGCACCTTCAGACACTACTGAATTCTGTTCAGACTACTAGAGAGACAATAGAGAGGTACACATTTATTTTCTGTTTATTTATTATACTAAATTTGTTTGGTAAGACATTTATATTTATTTATTTTTTCATAAGACATATGTATTTTTCAGACACTGCTGTTGTTATGTGCTGTTGCGGATTTGCGCCGGTTCTTAAGTTGTTGTTTTTGTTGTTTGTAGTTTGTTGATTTGTTGTTGCTGATTTGTGTTGTTGTTGCTATTTTATATTTTGTAGTTTGTTGTTTTTATTGTTGTTGTTTATAGTTTGTAGTTTGCTGTTTTTATTGTTGCTGTTTTAGCTCTTGCTATTGTGTTATTTAAAAGTGGGAAATGTTTTTAGTAGCTTGTTATTTAAAAGATCAAATTTTTGTAAATGTTTTGGTTTTATATTTTGTACTTATATTGTTTGTATAGGTTAATTTACATAATTTGCATGGCATGTATAAAATAACAAGTTTTAATACTCAAGAAGTCGGGTACCCGGAACCGGAACCGGTTCCGGGGGTTCCGGGAGCAGTTCTAATTTTCTAGGAACCGGTGTAGGCGGTTCTGGTTCCAATTCCAAAAACTTAAGAACCGCCGGTTCCAGGAGCGGTTCCGGTTCTAGCTAAAATAGGCGGGTACCCGGTTATGCTCATCCCTAGTTATATGTGCACCATAGGATGTTGTAGTATACCAAAACCCAACACTTTGCGGATTCAAGGCAATCCTTGAGGAATGTATGGATAGATGTGGAATGTAGTATGGCTCGTACTACTGGAAGCAGAGGATCCATACTCGAGTCAAGGAGAGTTGCGATGAAACCAGGGATCTGGTAGAGTTTGTGATTCCTCGATATATTTTGATGCGTATTATGAATGTTTGTATGGTCTATTTTCAGTATGGTGACTCTTCGAGGCAGACTGGTGGTAGTTTCAGTGCTGGTGAGGGCTCGGGCTCAGGTTCTGGAGTCGGGCAGTTGGATGATCAAACACGGGAGTTCATCTCATCTGAGATCACCCGCAATATTCTTGAGTAGACTCCTGTGATCTTTGGTACGGTAAAGGAGGGCATTTTGGAGATTTTGGATGAGCGTTTGAGTTCTTTACGTTCTGAGAGGGTAGCCTTGATTGGGGCGCATTCATTGACCTTCAGGGAGTTTCGGGCATGTGGGGCTCCAGACTACTTCGGGGAGAAGGACCCGATAGCAAGTAGGCGATGGTTAGCAAATGTTTTTAACACTTTCCGCACCAACAGTTGTCCCGACGGGGCAAAGGTCAAACTTGCTTCCCGTCTACTGAAAGACAGAGCTCGAGACTGGTGGGAGGAGGTTGGGCGCTCCGTTGGTGATGAGGTTGTTGATTCAATGTCATGGGATGATTTTACAACTAGATTCAGGGCTGAGTTTGCACCAGTGATCGAGGTGCACTAGTTGGCGCGAGAGTTTCAGGATCTTTTCCAGACTACTGATATGGTGGCTGAGATCACCGCGATGTTCCGGGAGAGGGCGCTTTTGGTTCCGCAGTATGTGGTGGATGAGGAGATGAAGAAAGCAAGGTACCATGAGATGCTGAGGAGCGATATTCGACAGTTTCTGAGCCGATCCAGTTGCAAGACATTGGAGGATATGATAGCTAGAGCCCGAGAGAGGGAGATTAACATTGAGATGGAGAGAAAGAGGAAACCGAATGAGGCTCAGGTTTCAGGGGGATCGGGCAAGAGGCCCAAGGTTTAGGACTCGAGATCGAGAGGCCAGCAGGGCTGGAGCCGCTGCGGGAATTACGACAGGACGCACGAGGGACCGTGCAATATGGGTGGTTCGGTCTGATTCAAGTGCGGTCGGACGGGTCATTTTAGCAGGGATTGTACTGCTACCAACACCACCCTAGGATCTGATCTAACTTGCTTCCATTGCAATCAGAGGGGCCACAAGAAGGCCCAATGTCTGAGTTTGGCTGCAGCAGGGCCGGTTTCAGCACCCGCTCCTACGACTCTTCGGATCACTGACGGCCGCCAGGGCAAGGCAGATGCACCTGTGGAAAAGAGCAGGGCTTCTAAGTTGACGTCTGAGGAGGCTCGCGCAACATCTGATATTGTGACGGATATGTATCTTCTTCTTATATCTTTATTTATATTGAATTGCTTGCTTATATTTATGTGTTTTATTTAGGATCGTTCCTCGTGAACGGTATTTCTGCTTTGGTATTGTTTTATTCGGGGGCTACCCGATCCTTTGTATTGCTTGAACTTAACAAGAGGTTTGTGATGGATTATGAGCATAACATCATTCCTATGGTGTTCATGCAACCCTAATTGCTTTGATCTAGGTTTTTCTAATTTGAACATACAACATTGAATACCAAAGCAATAAACCCTAATCTAGCTTGCTTATTTCGAAATAGACATAATAAACAAGTTATAATGATTACCTCAACTTATTATGTAGTAATAACAAGAACTCCTTGACCTTTGAAATCATAGTGCCTTAAATGTTGCACCTCTAATGGAATCAAAAACACCCAAGGAAACAAGATGACTTAGGAGAGAGGAGGAAATCAACTAGGGCAACTCCAAGAAGCATAAGGCCGATTTCCATATACTAAGGGATCTATTTATAGTTGAGGCTATTAGGGTTTTATGGTGGAAACCCTAATTTCCTTGCTTAAGGCTTAAGCAATCCATGGAGCCCATCTAGAAAGCCCTTGGACGAAATCTCCTTGGATTATCCATATATTTCGTCTAATCCCTTTCTATTAGGAATCCATAGCCCAACTAGCAACTATCAGATAAATGCAATATCAGTCCCCTTTATTTAATCAGTATCTTTTGATCACCAAATTAATTCCAAATTAATTTCCGATCAATACTAATTAAATAATATGATTTCCAAATAATATATTAATCTTGTAATATATTAATAAAACCATTTTGAGTACAAATTTATTATTCATATAATAAATTCTACTCTCTCTCCTCTTGTCATCCTATCAAGTTGCATGAGTGAAGGCAACCCAAAAGGACCATGCTCATAATCGGGTCAAGTACATACCAAAATAGTTATGGGCTTAGACACCTAATCCAACAGTTTATCGGAGCTCCAGAGGAGCTGGATTGTCCTTTAGATGTCAAGATTGCAGATGATCTATCTGTCCGGGTAGCGAGGGTTCATCGGGGATGTACTCTTCAGATGTTCAGCGAGCAATATCCGATTGATTTGGTGCCCATTCCTTTGTGTGGGAACAAGGTTATCGTGGGCATGGATTGATTGAGCCCTAATGGGGCAGTGATCGATTGTGAGCAACAGTTAGTTCGGATTTGAACCCCAAGTAGGGGAGAGTTAGTAGTTCAAGGAGAAAGAGCTCAGCGTGGGCCAATTTTGTGTTCAACAGCGAGGGCCAGACGCTATATTTAGCATGGTTGTTCCGGATTTGTCGCCTATGTTGTGGATACCTGGGATAAGGGTATGGCGATTGTAGATGATGTGCCGATCATGCGGGAGTATCCGGATGTGCTTCCAGAGGATTTGTATGGGGTGCCTCCGGAGAGGCGGGTTAAGTTCAGGATTGATCTGGTTCTCGGTGCGGCTCTGATAGCCAAAGCACTGTATTGGTTGGCTCCTCCCGAGATGCAGGAGTTGTCTACACAGCTGCAGGATCTGTTAGACAATGGATTCATTCGACCGACCAGTTTGCCATGGTGACCATCGATCTTTTTTGTGAAGAAGAAGGATGGGTCTCATCGTATGTGCATTGACTACCGGGAGCTGAATAAGGTAACAGTGAAGAACCGTTATCCACTCCTGAGGATTGATGATCTTTTCGACCAGCTTCAAGGTGCATCTTGGTTTTCCAAGATTGATTTGCGTTCGGGTTATCATCAAATCAAGGTTAGAGACGAGGATATGCAGAAGACAACTTTCCGGACTCGTTATGGTCATTAAGAGTTCGTGGTGATGCCTTTTGGACTCACCAATGCTCCATTCGCGTTCATGGATCTCATGAACCACATGTGCAGGCCGATGCTGGATCGGTCTGTGGTTATATTCATTGATGATATATTGGTCTATTCCAAGACCCAGGAGCAACACGAGGAACACTTGAGGGAGGTGCTGGAGACTTTAAGGATGGAGAGACGTTTCACAAAGTTCTCCAAGTGTGAGTTCTGGTTACGCGAGGTGCAGTTTCTAGGGCAACTTGTCAACCAAAATGGTATCTGATCGATTCAGACAAGGTTGAGGTCGTGATGCAGTGGGAGGTTCTGAGGTCTCAATCCGAGATTCGGAGTTTTCTTGGTCTAGTAGGCTATTATCGGAGGTTTATCCAGGATTTCTCCAATATAATTGTTCCTTTGACTCGGTTGACAAAGAAGACGGTTACATTTTGCTGGGGGCCTGAGCAGCAGACAACTTTTAAGACCTTGAGACAACGGTTATGCGAGGCGCCGATTTTAACCCTGTCGGAGGGCGTTGAGGATATTGTGGTTTATTGTGATGTGTTGATCACGGGTTTGGGGGCAGTGTTGATGCAGAGGGGTCGCATGATCGCTTACGCTTCGAGGCAGCTGAAGCCTCACAAGGCGAATTATCCAACGCATGACTTGGAGCTGAGGGCTGTGGTCTTCGCCCTTAAGATTTGGTGACATTACCTCTATGGGGTCCACTGTACTATTTGTTGGATTAATGTCTAAGTCCATAACTATATTTGGTATGTACTTGACCCGACCCGGCATGGTCCATTTGGGTTGCACTTCACCGACACAATTTATATGGATAGTCTTTTGAGAATAGTATATTTATGATTTATATTAATATATTATAAGTTCTAATATATTAATATGGAATCATATTATTTAATTAGTATTGATCAAGGATTAATTTAGAATTAATTAAGTGATCAAAAAGAACTAATTAAATATGGACTCTTATATATATGGAATGGGCCAAGTTCATTTAGGTTGGGCTAAGCTTTCATGGATGGTCCATGGAGCTTTTAACCCATGGATCCTATGTAAATGAAAGGTCATGGGTATTAGGGTTTACATGGATGTAACCCTAATCCTCCATAATATATAAAGGGGTCCTTGGCTCACAAAATTGGCACAAGTGTGTGAAAATACGAGTGGGCCGATTTTAGTGTGCATACATATTCTCTCAAGTTCTTCCAAGGTGTTTTGGTGATTTGTGATTCCATTTGACGCTTCCACACTATTGGGGCTAAGCTCTTAAAGCTTGAAGAGATCAAGCTACATCAAAAGGTATGTCATCTAACTAGAACTTTGTAGTATAGGTGCTTCATAATATGCTAGTTAGGATGAAACCTTGGAATAGGTAATATTTGCATGTATAATAGAGAAAACATAGATCCAAGGTTTATAGGGTTGCATGTACACCATAGGAGTGTTAGAATGCTCAAAACCCAACAGTGGTATCAGAGCCATGGGTTGTTTTCTGTTATATTGATGCAAATGTTTTATTTTCAAGTTGGAAAAAAAAAAGAAAAAAAAACATGACGTTTGTCAAATTTTAAGATAATTACTTGTTTTGTGAAAAACGAATTATTTGTAAAATTTGAATCATTTGTTATATGAGTTGAATTAGGTCAAATTTAGTAAAAGATAAAATGATATGATTATTTTATTAGTTTTAAAAGTTTGATCTAAATGTTTTAAGGAGTTACATATTTTGTCATAAAATTTTGGAGCTCAAAAGTTTTTTTTAAAGTTGTGATCTTAAGGGTTTTTGAAACTTCCATAAGTTATGGATATGAAAGTTTTTTTTAAAAAAAAAAAAAATTTGATCCAAAGTTTTTATGGAGTTACAAAATTTGGTGTTAATGTTTTAAAGAATTTCATAACTTGTTCTTAAATTATGGAACATGGAAAGTTTCATCATAAAACACCATTAATTCCATAAGTTATGGAATCCAAAGGTTTTCAAGAATTACAAAACTTGCCCTCAAGTTTTGGAATTTGAGAAAAGTTTTTTATGAAAAAAAGAATTGAATTCTAAAACTCTTGGGTTCATAACTTAAGCAATTAATTAAATGGTTTTAATTTTGAGTTTAATAATTGGAATTATGATGTTTTGTTGAATAGTTCAAATTAACTCTTATGGACTTTATTAATAGTTAATTAAAGCGTTTAATTAAAAGAGTATTATTAATCCATAAATATATGGTTTGAGTTTAATTAAATTAAAATTCTAGTTTAATTAATAGATTAAACCACCAAGTATTTTAAATGTCTAAAATACACTCTTATACTATTATAATATTAAAAGTTTAATATATTATATGTATAAGAGCAAGTCGTCTTACCATTAGTAGGCCTCATTCACGAAGCCGGTCTATAAGGGGGGTATAAGGTTACTGCCTATAAAATGGCAGTTTAATGGGTGTCCACTCTCACTCACCGCTTCCTTGACCGGTGGAGGGTCGTTAGCCGAACAGGTAGGACAAGGACTATAATTCTCCCTTCATTATAAGTATAATGATAAATACTAAGTAACTAAACACTTATAAATTCCCAATCTTAGTTACTTAGGAAAATGTGAATAAGGTGCTAATCCATGAAATTACACTTTGCACTTTGTTTAAGCTGTTAGTGGAGCGTGTGTGGTTAACCGGCACACTAACCTGGACTTAACAAGGTAGGCAAAGGGTAACTTAATGTTTATCATAGTATCGTTGGAACGTGTGTGGTTAACCGGCACATCGATTGAGGGGTAAATATTAAGGGTACCAAGTATATTTGCATGGTTACTTCACACCTTGTTTTGTGATCCTCGGCATCCCAGTCACAAAACCTGAAGGGCACACTCGAGATTGAAACATGCCATTGAAAAGTTCAATGAATCTCAAAAGAATCTAGGAGTTTCAAAACCAATTAAAACCTAATAATACATTTCGTTTATCTTGGTGGAAATTGGTGAATCGTCATTCACCTACCTTCAAATATTTTATAGCTTGGATTACGACATCCCTCTTCCAAGTTATAAAATAGTTTGTTGGGTCCTAGCCTTAATATATCATATTGGGTGTTATATTAAGGACTTAAATCAACTTTACGTGAATTTCTCCCATTGTTGATGTCTGGTTTAGACAACAATGATCTTCCCAAACCAAGCTTTCCTAATGAATATGACTTCCCGAGTTTGGCTCATGGAAGTCATACTTCTCTTCCTCCACCTCCTCCAATTATTCTCCCTAACCCACAAGTTCAAGGTCACTCAAGCCCTAATGGCAAGCAAGGTCTATGTATGATCACATCTCAGAGATAAAGTCACATATTGACAAGCCGGGAGAGTTGGGTGTCAAAGTCTTGAGAAAGTTGGATGTTCAATCACTTTCTAAGTCACATAGTGAGTTCCTTTGGGACTACTATGAAACAGACTATGACATGAACCTTAATGATCATATCTATTTGCTTGGTGCTGCTGAATCAACAATGATTTGGAACGATAGTAAAGCAAATTTGATTAGAAGATCAACTTCCCAAAAACTTTATGGACAGTGACAATGGTGACACTGGAAATCCAGAAAAAGCATTCTCTTCCCAATGGAAAGGGATTGGCCATAGTCAACCCGGTTGACCAAATGGTAAAGAGAAAGGCTAAGTCTGAGATAGTCCCATTACCAAAGGGTCCATATGTTTATTTTGTCAAAGGAAGGGGCGTTGATTGCAAAGCTGCCAAATTTACCTAAGGATGTTAAAGTCAATAAGTTTGACTCTACATCAGGTAGAGCCCATTATCTAACTCTGTTAAGTTCTATTCTGAGATCCTCATTACATGATGTGACTGGGTCACATGTTGATGTTTTAAGAATCAAAGAATAGAGAGAAATCTTAAAGGAAGTATATGCTGATTCTGATCGCGAAGGTGGATTTCGATCGCATCAGAATTTTGAGCAGTTGCTTAAGAAGTTATGATATATTGCTAAGGAATAGATAACAACAATTTTCCATGTGGATTGTAAGGATAAGTTTTTCCGCAAAGTTTTAAAATAAAAGAAAATTGTTTAATTTTATTTATTTGAAGTATCCTTACAATGGCATTGTGGAAAATTGTTGCTTATATGATTCCACTGACAGCAATATTGGAAAATGGATTTGATTCTTTCATTTGTGGTAGTGTCTAAATTTACCAAATCAGGAAAGTTCCTCATCACCCAAGTTTCAATTGGACCGAAACTTGGAATCATGCAAGTTGAATAGTATGATGAATGAGAACTTTCAAGCATTGGAAAATCAAGACTAATTACTTGTTCACATGGATGTGTGAGTCAAGTGAAGGACTAAAGGGATCGAGTACACATTCTTGTGCACTGGTCATGTCCACCACAAAGCTCGTTAAGACTATTTGATTTACTAAAGTTTAGTAAATATGGTTATACTTACAAGTTTAAGTATAATTCTGAAACATTGGAAAAGTCTCAATGTATGGCAGAACGAATGGGAAGAATCAAATTAGGCAGAAAGATAAAAGTTTCTCAAATCTGAAAAGATGGGAGAGTACTTTAGTATCATGTTTGTGATCATCTTAATGATTTAGAAATCATATCACAATTAGTCCTCTAAAGGTCATCTTAGTGCATTCTTATGACTAAGAAGAGGAGTCATGAATTGTTGAAATGGTTAGATCAGGAAGATGAGTCATACTTCGTTCCAAAACAATTCTTAGAGTCATACTCCAAGATTGTAACTTGAGTGACATATCTTAAAGAAAGGTTTAAAACACTTGTCAAATGTAAGAGTAAAAGTGTCCTACTCTTGTACATTTGAAATTGGTAAGTTGTGATGTTTTGGATAAAACAAAGACCAACTAAGGCCAATTGTGTGAAGTGTTTGTCTTGATAAAGAATCTGCACTATCTCTTGAATATTTGGCAAGATAGTCTTATATGTCAAGAGGATAGTGGGAGTCTTAAAGATCCTAAAAAGAATTTCAAGAACTAATCAAGAATAAAACCTGAGGTTCTTCACTAGCACACGACTTGAGGTTTATAACCTATCGTGTTGACATATTTTGTGCCCATTCCAGTTAAAGTTGGCTTTGCATAGGAGTTCTGAAAGTTCTCAATTGGTTGCATAACAACTTGGAAGCAATGGCAGGTGCTGTACTGCCAGGTGGCAAGAAGTTAAGATTGCATAAGTTCAGTCCATATGAGTTTGGAGTTGTCATTATCCTTGTCTTGTGACTATGGTTTTGACGATTCACATGGATAAGAACACATACACCATAAAATCTAAGGGTCATAAGGTTTCTCTCCGATTCATGAAAATGATGGTGAGGAAACACTTCCACCAAGTAGATTTGAAGCAGATGGCAAAAGGTCTAAACAATTGAGACTATGATTACGGCATCCCTTTTCATAGTTCTGAAATTGTTTAGACACACATGCATGCTATCTAAGGAAAGGTGTATGATTTTGATAAAGTTTTATCAAAGCATCTCATATCAGAAATCTGAACTTTGGTAAGAAAGTCAATAAAGTATTGATTTCTAGAAGTCCAGCTGATTTCTGAGTACATGTCAAAGCTAGTGGGAGCATAAGTGTTATGCTAATAATCATCATGTTAGTGGGAGCATGATAATTATTGTTAGTGTTGCAAGTTAGCAATGTTAATTATAGAAAACAAAAGTTTCAATTCGTGAGGCTACAAGGATTGAAAAAGTTGTTTTGCTATAATTAAGGGAGAGGATATACTTCATTTCAGTTCTAAAGGCTTAGATTGAGACCTTAATCATCTTTAGCCAAGAATATATATATATATATATGAATTTCATGTTGGATTTGTTCAACTTAAGGAAATTCTATATATTGCGTTCTCAAAATTCGATTATGATTACGGCATCCCTCTTCATAGTCAAATTTTGAAAACATGGCAAATAAAAATATTGTAGCAAAAGACTGGTCTAGAATCATGTCTTTATATGAGACATCATGAATCGTGTACCATTTGCTTTGGGTACAGGATCGATTGCATGTGCTATAATATTTGTCATTTCTAAATTTTTCCAAATGCCCAGAGGCATTAAGAAGGGAAAAGGTCTAGAATTGGATATGACTAAAATGATTAAGCAATTGTCGAGGACAATCTGAGGCTTACCAAAGATTGGTTGCTCAGGGACAGTTGGAAGTATAGTGCTAATTTTTGGAAGGACCATATTGACATATTCTGAAAAGAGGCATCTCTTATTCAGAAGTGATAGTCAAAATGAGAATATGGAGTTGTCTCCATAGGTGGAAGTTATCTGTGTAAGATTAGAAAACTTAATGCAAGAAGCATGTCCAAAACAATGTACTTTGAATATGAGACTTAGTTTCCATGGAGTTGATCTCCATTGGAATATCTTATAATGACTGTTGACAAGCCTTTGTGACTTTGTACATATTCATTACAGGAGGGTCAGTACATATAAGTTTAAAATCTAAACAGATTTCGATAAATGATAGGAATTTGAAATTCTCACATTTTTCGATAAGGATTTGGGAGTGTGAAATTAGAATCATTGAAATTATGTTCAAATGGTTTATTTCACAAAGTAAGGATCATAGACAAACATAGAGTGCATACTTGGTGTATAGCAAAGCTATTGTTTAAGAAAAACATAGTGTACATGCTTGGAGCATGGGACAACTAGTGTTTTTAATTCAAGTATAAAGTTGATAAAACCGAAACAATGAATAATGAGTAATCAGTATGGTGATAAATAAAAGTGTTTATTTATATTCATAGGGTTTGATACCATATTTGATTCATTTATTCTTGTGTTTCACTTTGCATGTTTTGACTTCCAGAATAACTAAGTCGCTCTTCCTGAATGATTAAGTTATTCAAACCATCCACAGTCGGTCATATGTTGGAAGTAGATATGAATCAAGACTGTCATGGGTTGGTTTGTAGAGGTCCAAGTTGGTGGACAAAGTGGTGCTACAACACTCATGAGTGCTCATAAGTTCTGAGTATTGGATTCAACCCGCGCTCATTTGAATCACTTCATGGATTTTATCACGAGTGATCATGAGACGATAATATCTTATATTCTTCAAACCTAGAGATATGAGTTGTTACTATGAGTTGGTTGTACATTGATTGCACGAAAACGCATTCGGTAACTCGATGTTATAAAACGTGCCTTTCTGTATGATTCAACAAGTAGTAGAACAAGCCATATGAGTCGAAGTTTATCCATTCCTTTTACCTTCGGGATAAAAGCGATATCTGTGGGCCCCTCGATGATTTAAAGATGATACATGTGAGTGCTTGGCCAAGCCAGGACTGATTTGATTTGTTCAATCAGTCAGTCATCATAAATCGAAAATCGGGAAACAACAAATGGACAGAGAGAATGATTGATAATCCATGTCTCAGTCCATATGATATCTAGAATGGAGGAATATATGATCCCTTATCTAATGGACAAGTCATTAACAAAGGCCAGAGTTCATCGACAAGGTCAGAGTTCGACAGAAGCTTTTGAGAGCATGGGCCAACTAGTGTTTTTAATTCAAGTATAAAGTTGATAAAACCGAAACAATGAATAATGAGTAATCAGTATGGTGATAAATAAAAGTGTTTACTTATATTCATAGGGTTTGATACCATATTTGATTCATTTATTCTTGTGTTTCATTTTGCATGTTTTGACTTCCAGAATAACTAAGTCGCTCTTCCTGAATGATTAAGTTATTCAAACCATCCACAGTCGGTCATATGTTGGAAGTAGATATGAATCAAGACTGTCATGGGTTGGTTTGTAGAGGTCCAAGTTGGTGGACAAAGTGGTGCTACAACACTCATGAGTGCTCATAAGTTCTGAGTATTGGATTCAACCTGCGCTCATTTGAATCACTTCATGGATTTTATCACGAGTGATCATGAGACGATAATGTCTTATATTCTTCAAACCTAGAGATATGAGTTGTTACTATGAGTTGGTTATACATTGATTGCACGAAAATGCATTTGGTAACTCGATGTTATAAAACGTGCCTTTGTGTATGATTCAACAAGTAGTAGAACAAGCCATATGAGTCGAAGTTTATCCATTCCTTTTACCTTCGGGAAAAAAGCGATATCTGTGGGCCCCTCGATGATTTAGCGATGACACATGTGAGTGCTTGGCCAAGCCAGGATTGATTTGATTTGTTCAATCAGTCAGTCATCATAAATCGAAAATCGGGAAACAACAAATGGACAGAGAGAATGATTATAATCCATGTCTCAGTCCATATGATATCTAGAATGGAGGAATATATGATCCCTTATCTAACGGACAAGTCATTGACAAGGTCAGAGTTCGACAGCGGCTTTAAGAGCTACGATTGCCAGTTAGGTTTTGAAGTCATACTCAATAATAGTTTTAGACTTATCCAAGTGGGAGACTGTTGGATTAATGTCTAAGTCCATAACTATATTTGGTATGTACTTGACCCGACCCGGCATGGTCCATTTGGGTTGCACTTCACCGACACAATTTATATGGATAGTCTTTTGAGAATAGTATATTTATGATTTATATTAATATATTATAAGTTCTAATATATTAATATGGAATCATATTATTTAATTAGTATTGATCAAGAATTAATTTATAATTAATTAAGTGATCAAAAAGAACTAATTAAATATGGACTCTTATATATATGGAATGGGCCAAGTTCATTTAGGTTGGGCTAAGCTTTCATGGATGGTCCATGGAGCTTTTAACCCATGGATCCTATGTAAATGAAAGGTCATGGGTATTAGGGTTTACATGGATGTAACCCTAATCCTCCATAATATATAAAGGGGTCCTTGGCTCACAAAATTGGCACAAGTGTGTGAAAATAAGAGTGGACCGATTTTAGTGTGCATACATATTCTCTCAAGTTCTTCCAAGGTGTTTTGGTGATTTGTGATTCCATTTGAGGCTTCCATACTATTGGGGCTAAGCTCTTAAAGCTTGAAGACATCAAGCTACATCAAAAGGTATGTCATCTAACTAGAACTTTGTAGTATAGGTGCTTCATAATATGCTAGTTAGGATGAAACCTTGGAATAGTTAATATTTGCATGTATAATAGAGAAAACATAGATCCAAGGTTTATAGGGTTGCATGTACACCATAGGAGTGTTAGAATGCTCAAAACCCAACACTATTTACACGGATCACAAGATCCTAAGGTACCTGATGGATCAGCCAAATCTAAATATGAGGCAACGTCGATGGTTGGATGTGGTGAAGGATTATGATTGTGAGATCCTTTATTACCCGGGGCAGGCCAATGTAGTGGTCGATCCTCTCAGCTGTAACGCAGTCGTGGCTCTAATCAGGGATATATGTTTGAGGATGACCATGATTACTCCGCTATTAGAGCAGATTTGGGAGTCCCTGATCGAGGCTATGAAGGAAGAGCACCAGAAGAGTGAGTGTATTGTGGGTCAGGTGGCTTCTTTTGATTATGATAGCCGTGGGTTGCTGACCCTTCATCATAGGTTATGGGTTCCGTATTGGGCGGTGTGTGTCAGGTTCTGATGGAGGAGGTACACAAGTGTAGGTTCTCCATTCATCCCGGGGCGACGAAGATGTATAGACATCTTCGTCCTGATTATTGGTGGCCGTGCATGAAGCGGGATGTGGCTTTGTATGTGGAGAGGTTCTTGACTTGCAGGAAAGTCAAGGTCGAGCATCAACGACCTCACAACAAGATGCAGCCGTTGGAGATTCCCGTATGGAAATGGGAGGATATTACCATGGATTTCATCACGAAGTTGCCTCGGACGGAAAGCAGAGTGGATTCAGTTTGGGTCATTGTGGATCGGTTGACCAAGAACACTTATTTCATCCCAATTCAGGAGAGTATTTCTATAGAGAAATTGGCTTAGGTATACATCAGGGAGGTTGTAGCATGGCATGGGGTGCCGGTTTTGGTGGTTTCAGAAAGAGATGTCCGGTTTACTTCCAGGTTTTGGAAAAGGTTCCATGATGAGTTAGGTACTCATCTCCATTTTAGCACAGCATTCCATCCACAGACCGATGGTCAGAGTGAGCGGACTATTCAGACTTTAGAGGATATGCTTCGGGCGTGTGTTTTGGATTTCGAAGGGAGTTGGGATACGTATCTTCCATTAGCGGAATTTTCATATAACAACAGCTATCACGCCAACATCGATCGACCTCCTTTTGAGATGCTCTACAAGAGGAAATGTAGGACCCCTATTTGTTAGGGTGATGTCGGTCAGCGGATTATAGGAGTACCGAAGTGCTACTCAAGACCACTGAGTTGATTCAGCAGGTTCAGAGTAGACTCCAGACAGCCTAGAGTCGGCAGAAGAGCTATGGCGACAGAAGTCGATCATATTTAGAGTTCCGGGTGGGGGATATGGTTCTCCTGAAGGTGTCATCCGATTTAGGAAGAGGGGTAAGTTCGGCCCCAGGTTCATCAGTCCTTTCAGGGTTTTGGCCCGGGTGGGCCGAGTTGCATATCGCTTGGATCTTCCTGAGGAGCTTAGTTAGATTCATAGCACGTTCCATATTTCTCAGTTTTGGAAGTGTTTAGTGGATGATTCCGCAGTGGTTCCATTGGAGGATATTCAAGTGGATGACCGCCTGAATTATATCGAGAGGCCGGTGGCGATTCTTGACCGGAAGACGAAAACATTGAGGAACAAGGTTGTTGAGTTGGTGAAAGTCTAGTGGCAGCATTGCAAGGGTTCAGAATGGACGTGGGAGCCGGAGGAGGGGTGGGGGAGCACTACCCTGAGTTATTTGCGGCAACGGACATCGAGGGAGAAGTCCGATTTAAGTGGGGGAGAATTGTAACATCCAGAACCCTAAGGTATTAGATTTATTCAAATATTGCTTTATGAGGGTCCTCACGACATGATATCTTAGGGAACACGTTGTTAGTGGCCGTTGACCCTTTGACCCGTGTTTTGGAGCCTCACGACGTGAGACATAGGTCTCACGACGTGAGCGTGGCTTAATGACCCCAACCCTAATTTTTGGGTATTTAAGGGAATGAGAGGCTAGGATTCCCCCATCCTCAGCCTCTGGAAACCCTAGTTTTCATATCACCTTAAGTTGTGGAGCTTTTTACTTGTAAAAAGAAAGGAAGAAGAAGTATCTTGGGAAGAAAGTTGCTTGGGTTCACCATCACCACCATCTTTCATCTTGTTTGGACCACTATAAGTATGAAGACTCAAGCTTTATTTCATTTCATGGCTAGATCTGAGCTTTTGGTCCATTTTCTTATGATTTGGCTTGGTTAGAGTGGAGCAAATCCATAAAGTTAGCAACTTTATGGATTTAAATGGCCTTTTGAGTCTTATATCCTTCAGATCTGGGTTTTGGTGGAGTAATAGAGTTTGCATGAGAACTTGAGGCCATAATTGCACTTTTTGTCCCTAAATGGTGAAGGTACATGCATGGTGCATGCATGTCCATAAAGCAAGAATTTTTATGGACCATTAGAGTCCCTTTTAGTTTCTGAAGGGGAGGGGTTAAGCGCTTAATGGATTAAGACCATTGAAATAGTGATTTTGGTTTCAGACCGTGCCCACGTCATGAGACATAAGGGTCTCACGACGTGAGGATGGGTTTCCGTCCCCGCTGAGTCGTTTGAGTTAGGAGCGAGGAAAGGATTTGGGATCAGACACGTCTCACGACATGACGAAGGATTGGTCACGACGTGAGGCGCTGTTTTGGGCTTTTGGGCCTTATTGGGCCACTAGTTTCTGTCTTTGGTCCTTATCGTGTTTGGGCCCATTTGGGGCCTTGAGTGTCATTCGGGAAATTGGACTCTTTTTGTTGAAGGTGCATGAAGGGATTTGGGCCCAATTTGGAAGATTGGGCCATATTTTGGGCTTGGATGATCATTTTGGAATTTGGGCCTTTTGGATAGTTGGATTAGGCCTTGGCCTTGGGCCAAGCTAGGTAAAGGGTAAAAAGGTCTTTTACCCTAGTTTGGAATCTTAGTGTAAGTCGGGATACGATTATTAATTGGATGTTATTCTTGTTGATAGCACGGGGATTTTAGCGGACCAGCAACCAGAGATTTATCTGTGAGATTCTACAGTCTGAGGTGAGTTTCCTCATTATGTTTAGTGGGTCGAAGGCACCATTGCCGGCCCATGATTACTATGTTAGGATGCAAGATGTTTGCGTGACTCTTGCATGTTGTATGTGCTGGTATGTATACCGAGCGGGGCTCGATGACTGTATTTTATGCTATTGTCTTTGTGATTATCACATGTGTTAGCATGATTATATGTTTATATGTTTATTATGTGTACCGGGCGGGGCCCGATGTCAGGCGGGGACTAATGAACGACAGATCTGTAATCCGAGCGGGGCTCGATGTCGGGCGGGCCCTGAGGCCAAGTGGGACTCGATACCGGGCTACGCTTGATGTGGGGCGGGGGCCCATTATGTGTTTATTACGTATGGTATGTGGTAGTTTGGGGAACTCACTAAGCTTTGGGCTTATGCTTTTTAGTTTATGTTTCAGGTACTTCTGGTTCAGAAGGGAAGAGCCCGGGATGATTGTAGAGCACAACCACTCTATTCTGCACTTTGAGATTTACTCTGATATTTTGTGATGTAGTAATACACTTTGGTCTTTCTTGGTCGTATGCCAATGTTTTGGATTACTGTTTTATAAAATTTAAAATGAAGTTTTTGGGTCATATTTTTGGGACGTTACACACAACGTGGTGGCGGCCAATATGCAAAACTCTAATTATCCGGGTTTAGAGCCTTATTTAAGGGATGTGATGGCTAGGGTTTGCTCACCCTCAGCCTCCATCACTCTCTCTTGACCTAGATCAAAGCCTAGCCTCCATTTTTTTACCTATTGAAGCTTTATGGTGGTTTTTGGTGGTATTGAAGAAGAAGAAGTGTTCTTGGTGCATGGATCCAACAATCAAATCTCTTCATCACCTTCTCGTATACCTTCTGGACTTTTGTAAGCCCTCAAGTTTCCACCTTTGTGTGCTATCCTTTTAGATCTAAACTTTTATGCAATTTTCTTCATGTTTAATGTGGTTTAAGTGGATGGATTCCATAAAGTTGGCAACTTTATGGATCCTTGAGGTCCCTTTGAGGTTTAATGTTTCATATATGAAGTTTAATAGAGTTTTGGTTCCATGCATGAGGTTTTGATCTCATTTTCACCATTTTTGACCTAACTAGAGTTCAAGACATGCATATCAATAAAGCAAGGATTTTTATGATATGTTTGGGTGCAAGAAATGTTGGCGATAGCTTATTTTAGGCAATGATTTGATCAATTATGTATTTATCCCCATTCCTTGTTTACAGGTGTAAGTAGTTGGATGTTCATTATATCTGTGTATATATTGTACCATTCTCTAGAGGTTTATAGATGAATGAAAAACCCTTTCATATTGAATCCTCTGTTCTTCATGTTATCAGAGAGTACCAAAAGAAGAGATCGTTTTTCCCCTCTTTACTCTTGAATCCCTCATAAAATCAAAAATCCCTTACCATGTCCGAAGAAGAACCCTTCTTGTGTCACACCCCCAAACCGGAACGGCAGAAACGTTCGGGGGCGGAGGACGTCATGTCAAGTATCACAACACATGCATTATAGTAATCAAAGTACGACAACCATTGCATTAATAATGTATAAGTTTTTACATGAGTGTTCAAACATTAGATGTTCAACATCAAAAGTAGATATAGTAAAAGACAAAAGACGCAGCACGGTACTAGGCTGTCTTCTCAAAAGCTCCGGGAGTGTA
Source organism: Lactuca virosa (assembly GCF_052849685.1). Classification (NCBI taxonomy): domain Eukaryota; kingdom Viridiplantae; phylum Streptophyta; class Magnoliopsida; order Asterales; family Asteraceae; genus Lactuca; species Lactuca virosa. The sequence goes on from NC_136434.1 coordinate 36,068,123, forward strand.
CCTGTCTACTGGATTCCTGAGAATACAAGTTATTTTGAACGAGAGGATCAGCATTTAAGCTGGTGAGTTCATAAGTATTAGTTATGGTTGCTTTAGTTTGAAGAAAGTGATTGATTAAGTTACAGAAAATCCTATATTTTCTGCTTTACAACTGAAAAGTAGTTTTAATCCCATAAAACCGTTATGTTTAAGTATTATTGTACTTATAATATAGTTTAACATAATTTTAACTCTCCATAAAATTATAAGAAGAATGTTTTCCGTTTTGTTTGTGAAAAGTAGTTTTAATCCCATAAAACTGTTCTGTTTAAGTGTTATTGTACTCATAACAAAAGATAACATAATTTTAACTCGCCATAAATTATAAGAAGAATGTTTTCTGTTTTGTTTATGGAAAACGACTGATGCAGAAGTATTTCTTAAAAATACACTACTGGTGTAATAAATACCCTATTATTAAACTGGTTAATTAGGGTGACATTTGTCACCCGTAGACCGATAGGTCCTACTGTAGCTAGCAGTGAGGTGTGGGATTGTCAGTCCCGTATAGATCTATACACAGAATGCCCGCTCTCCCTCCAGGAGACTCTGGTTACAAAACGCGACATAACAAGTATATTGCTATGCCGTGAAGTAGTGGCTCACATTTCTAGTTTATCTAGTTTAAGTAAAGATTGAATTATATCCTTTTCTTAACAAAGTAGTTTGAACCTGGTATACTTATCTAGTAAAATGGATTTCTCGTTTGTTTCATAAATTATACCTATTATAATTTATATGTTCTATATGATTAGCATGATCTCTCATGAATGTACCCCTTTGCTCAACGTGATACAAATGTAACAATAATGATGAAAGTTACCTTTTATATTCCTATATGTATAATATATATAATTAAGAAGAAAACGACCTTTGGACGAATAGCTTCACCTTAAGCCCACATCCAAACAAGGAAAAGGAAATAAGGCAATTCATTAGTCCTAAGCCCTTTAAGTCTTATTTATATACTTATACATATATAAACATGATTTTGACAAATATAAGTTTAAAGAGTTTATAAAACATTTAAAAGAGTTTAACAGTTTTTCGAAGAGTTTAACAGTATTTAAAAGAGTTTACATGACTTTAAGTCATTTTGGAAACATTTGGTAATCTTTTATTATAAACATAATAATTAAAAGCATAAGAAAACTTTTTATGTGATTTGTTATCACATGTATGTATTAACACAATTAGATTGTGTTCAACTTGTATTTCCCCCCTTAAAAGCATTTAAAACCATTTAAAAAGGTAGATTATAGGGGTATGAACTCACCTGTTAGTGAGTGATTTGATAGGAAAGTTCGATATAGGATGCTTGATTTCACTAGTGAAGTCCAGAAGCACAAACGGGTCCTATTTAGCATATAATATATATATATATATATATATATATATATATATATATATATATATATGTATACAATTAGTGCATTTAACAACTAAGGTGTAAAGGAAACGGCCAATGAAGTAGGGAACACTTACAAAGAAGTGTTAGAATCGAAAATTGAAGGTTGAAGAGGGGTTCACGGCTAGCTTGATGGGTTCACGGCCCAAGAACACTTGAAGATCTTGATAAAAGATGATGAATCAAGGTTGAAACCACAGAACTTCACATGAACAACAAGAAAGGAAAGTGTTTCTTACGATTTTGAGGAGAGGGGAGAGTTCTCGGCTGATGATACTTGAGAGAGAAAGGAGTGTTTTCGGCCAAGAAATGAAGAATTGAAATGAAAAATGAATCAAACTCATATATATATATACATACATATATATATATATATATATATATATATATATATATATATATATATATGTGTGTGTGTGTGTGTGTGTGTGTGTGTGTGGAGTTCACGGCCAAAGGGGAGTTCACGCCCGTGAACCTCACTTGGTGGGGTTCCTGGCTCGGATGGAGTCCTTGGTTCACAAGTGATTCACTTCTTAGCACACAACCCTTAAGTATACTAGGTTTAGAAACCTATAAATTAAATACCCTTACTATATTATGATAATAAGAGAAATAAGTTTGACCTTTGATTGATATGATTGAGTTACAAAATATCAATTACGGGTTGTCACATCTTACAGGTCCTGCAAATTGATAATGAGGGTGAGTATATCAACCATGAAATGGAAATTTTTTATAAAAAAACTCCATTATACACCTAACCTCGTGTGCAAATACACTCCAATAGAACAGATTGGTTGAACGAAAAAACAGACAACTGCTTGAAGTAGTTCGAGCCTTGCTATTTGACATGAATGTACCAAGAGAATACTGAGGGAAGCAGTTCATTTAGCTACATACCTCATTAATCGAATTCCATATCGAGTTATTAATTTCAATACTCCCAGTCAAAAACTTCAGGAACTTGTTGCTACTCCAGTAACTCCAAACTTGGAACCACGTGTGTTTGGATGTACATCAAATGTACATCAGAAACATAGGAAAGTCAGAGCCGCGAGCGTAAGATGCGCATTTCTTGGATATGCAGATCTTAAAAAGGGTTATCCGTGTTATGATCCTAAATAAAAAAGGATGTACACTCGAGATGTTGTTTTTCATGAGAACATTCATTTTTTTCAAACATGAGTGCTCTCTTCAGGGTGGGAAAACACTTGACACTGAAGAAGAAATCCCTCATGAATACCCCACGGAAGTTATACAACTAGCGAAGACTTTTCCTGTCACCGATGATATCAGTATTGAATTTGTGCCCCCTCTTGTTACTGATGATGTTGAGTTTGTGGAAAATGATGGTGAAGAAAATAACAAGTATCTTAACAAAGATGCAGGGCAGAATGATCACCATGATCAACACGAATCTACAACCTCCCCAACTACTCCTATTACCACCGAAAATCCGCATGATTCACCACAGGTAAATACCCAGTCTAACTCTTCTATTTTACATGACCAAATTAGTGAACCAAGGTATCCCACTAGACAAAATAGGGGCGTTCCAAAGAGACAATACCAACCAGATCTTAAAGCTAAGGCAAAATATCCTATAAACAGTTATGTTTCATCTCATCGCCTTTTGAAGTCTCATGCCTTTGATGTGAATCAACTATCATCAATATCTATTCCTAGTGATGTATAGAGGCATTAAGGGACCAAAAGTGGAAAGAATCCATGAACAAAGAAATGAAAGCCCTACAGAAGAACCATGAATGGAAATTAACGTCTTTTCCACCAAGAAAGAAGACTTTTGGATGTAGATGAATATATTATATTAAAAAAATTCCAATGGAAACATTGATAGATATAAAGCAAGGCTCATCGCCAAAGGATACACTCAAAAGTATGGGGTTGACTATGGACACACGTTTTCCCATGTTGAAAAAATGAATACCATCCACATTCTCATCTCCATAGAAACAAACAAATATTGTCCCTTGAGACAAGTTGACGTAAAGAATGCATTCATTAATGGGGTCCTAGAAGATGAGGTTGACATGGAACCTCCTCCCGGCATAAATTGTCAAGGAAAGGTGTGTAAATTGGGGAAGGCATTATACGAACTAAAACCATCTCCCCGAGCCTAGTTTGGGAGATTTTTGAACTTCGTGATAAAGATTAATTATAAACAAAGCGATGCAGATCACACGCTCTTCATCAAGCAAAAAGGAAATAAGGTGACTGCCCTTATTGTGTATGTGGACAACATGGTGGTCGCATTAGATGACCTAGAAGAAATATATATATATATATATATATATATATATATATATATATATATATATATATATATATATAATATGCAATGAGTAAAATTTAATAGTAATTGGATATAACAAAGTACATTAGATTGAATAGAAATGAGACTTAACGGAAAATATGATATCGAGAAAAGGCGAGATGTATTATGGTGGAAAAATTAAGATATATGCATAGAGTAAGAAAGATTAGAGAAGTAACTATGAGGAAGAGTATAATCTAAGAGAAAGAAAGTTAATAAAAGATAGGAGAATAACTCACCAGACCAAGTGTCTAATGTAGTAGGGATTTCTATGTTTTTGCCGGTAAAAGTATTAGCAGCTGTGGTACTGGAAGAGAAGACAGGAGCACAAAATCAAGAGTCATATTGTAGGATGTTATTGTTGTATTCTTCATTTTACATAAATAGAAAGAATTTATATTGTGGTTATTTGATTTAACCTGGGATATAGAAGTTTTATATTTTGAGTATATTTTTTACGCATTAATAAATAAAATCTTGATAATTCTTATAGATTATATGTTTTAGATCGAGGGTGTCACAAGTTGGTGTAACAACCCAATATTTAGAAAGAAGTTGAAACATCATGAAAATGGCCTAGAAAACTTTAAACCACTATAAGAGGTTAGATGGATTGAGTTCTAGAGAAATAATGCATGAGAAATGCATTTTTGGCCAAAATGGTAAAATTGGTATTTTTATGCTTTTTAGGCTAACTTCTTGACCTAATAGATTAAGATCTGAATTAAGTCAGTGAGATATGACTTAACAAACATGTAGAGGATGTTTCCACCTTCGCGTGGATATAAAGATCATCAAAAACGGAGGAGATATGAGCGTTTCAAGATGGGATAAAAATGCCTAAAGCTAGAATGATATCAGCAACGTACTTTGCTAATTGCCACATATCATGACGTGAGCAAGATAGGCTCACGACGTGAGCATTATCAGAACATAATAAAATAAGATCTGTGAATGCTCTATTCTGAACCCAAACACATCCCCAGGTGCGAAAAACACACACATAAGCCCTAGGGGTCGATTTTTGAAGGGATAACTTGATTTAAGCTTTAATTTGGTGAATCAAGGTAAGAATCACCATCTATAATACATTAGATTTGGATTTTTGGCAATATTTTTCATAATTGTGATGAAACCCTAGATTAAGGGTATGAGCATAATTAATGGTATTGAGTTGAAACTGATTTTATATAGTTTAATTATGATTGTTTCTAGTGATTATGAGTATTATATGAGTGATAATTTATAAACATGATGATTTATGTAAAATTTGTGTTAATAAGAAAATGGTTCTTAATGGGTTAAGACAAGTGAAGGTAAATACGATATGTATGATTGTTGAATTCAATGAGTAACCTTCTATGAATGTTGAATGCTTGATTTACATGGAATTAAAAGATATAAAGATGTTGGTTTGAGTATATTGATAGAGTTAACAAGTATGATTATAGGTTAAACCGTGTAAATGGCTAAAGAATTGATGATTTTGGAAATTGATCAAATAGGAAATCAAGGAAGGACCTTTGGCAAATAGGAGAAATTATTGGAGTATCATCCTCATAAACCCTAGTCAAGGTGAGTTATTTCTCTCACTTTTCCTTATGATTATTATATGTTTAAATTATATATATATATATATATATATATATATATATGAATTTAAGGCACTAAGTGAATGCCATCAAATGATGAGTTAATAATAGAGCATTAATATACATAGATATCATGTATTTGAGAATGTATGTATATGATTGACATATATGTATGAGATATACATATAAATATATAGCAAAGCATGTGATGAGCATGCTTCCTTCGGGATTGATGATGATATATGAGTATCTTTCCTTCGGGATTGATAATGATATATGAGTATCTTTCTTTCGGGATTGATGATGAGATATGAGTATCTTTCCTTCGGGATTGATGATGAGATATGAGTATCTTTCCTTCGGTGTTGATGATGAGATATGAGTATCTTTCCTTAAGGATAGATGATGAGATATGAGTATGCTTCCTTCGGGAACAATATTGAAATATGAATATACTCCCTTCGGGGATAAAATGGAGAAATGAGTATAATATCAAATTTATTAGTGAAATCTTTGATTATATAAATAAATATGGCTTTTATGTAAGTATATCTAATAAAGATAGATAAAAATGTCAAAATAAACTACTAGACCAATGAGGGTAGTTTGGTTAATTTGTGTAATGTTCAAATCAATGAGAGTTTTTGATATTGACAAAAGATTGATGTAATCTTAGGGTATAAATAAGTTTTTAATACGAAACACTTAATGCAGTGAGAGTGAAATAAGATGAGTAAGGGTAAATCAGGAAAATTAAGGAAGTTTCTGATTTTGCATTATTCACAACGTGACACAGATGAGTCACGATGTGAGAAAGTATAGTACCATTTTCTTTATGATGAAAACTTTTAGCGACAGATCACAAATGACATATAACAGAGTGTAGTAAAGATGATACATGTAGAGTGTATGAGATTGAGTATGAGATGAGTTATATAGAGTATAGGAGATCGAGTATAAGATAATTTATAAGTAGCATACGAGATTTAGTTTGAGATGAGATATATATATATATATATATATATATATATATATATATATATATATATATATATATATATATATATGCAGTGAATGAAATTTAACGGTAATTGGATTTAACAGAGTACATTAGATTGAATAGAAATCAGACTTAACGGAAAATATCGAGTAAAGGCGAGATGTATTATGGTGGAAGAATTAAGATATATTCATAGAGTAAGAAAGATTGGAGAAGTAACTATGAGGAAGAGTATAATATAAGAGAAAGAAAGTTAATAAAAGATAGGATAATAACTCACCAGACCTAGTGTCTGATGTAGTAGGGATTTCTGTGTTTTTGCAGGTAAAAGTATTAGCAGCCGTGGTACTGGAAGATAAGACAGGAGCACAAAATCAAGATTCAAATTGTAGGATGTTATTGTTGTATTATTCATTTTATATAAATAGATAAAAGTTATATTGTGTTTATTTGATTTAATCTGGGATATAAAAGTTTTAAATTTTGAGTATATTTTTCCGCATTAATAAATAAAATCTTGATAATTCTTATAGATTAGATGTTTTAGATCGAGAGTGTTACAAGTTCGTATCATTGTGTGAGTACAAGAATCTATGCGCAAGGACAAGGTTTGAAAACTCAAACCTTGAGTTAATCTTAAAGATCAATGTCTGCTCTTAATTGATGTTCAAGTCGAGTCTGGTAATATCACTCAAGACAGGAATGAAATATTCAACAAAGTACTAAATATTAAATGAAGTAAACAAGGAGTATAATCAATGTAAAGACATTAAATGAACAAGAAGAATGTTGTGAAAGATCTTGACTGGAGAGAAAAGTGAAAGAGAGTTAATGAGAATATTTTCTATCTTTGGAGTAACAACCATGTTTTTCTTTTCATTCAAAACACTCCTTAAATAGGCTAAGGAGGTACATCATACAAACTTTGGAAACATTCCTACGACTGGTTAATAATCAGCTTCTGACAACTGATTATATAAAAGATACAAAAAGATAAGTACTATGAAACATTACATCATAAATAAGACAAGAAACATTAAATGTTAAAATAGACAATCTAATCTCGGATCATCACAACATCTCGAAATGATCTTCACTTCGGATCTTCGTACTTGTGATTGCTAGAGGTTTACTTTTCATGTTTCAACAATCTCCCCCTAAGTGAACTTAGCAATCTGTTCAGCTTAATTGGCTTCTTCTTGGATGAACACATGAGCTCTGTACAGCCAGTTCTGGACTTCTAGAAACCATTGAAGTTGACTGATGAACTTTGTCTTTACATGCTCCGGGGCTTCCGACTTAGCTGCATTTGTGATAAACTTCTAAAGAACTCTGGAGGGTACGAGCTTCTTGTGTAGGACTCGGAAGAAGTTCTTCTTGTTTGTCTTCTTTTGCAAGTATACATATCGCAACACAGGTTCATCAATTGGCCCTTCTGCCAAATTTCAGCTTCTGGCAGTTTGTAATCGGTATTTTCCAAGAACTTTTCAGTTCTGAACAAGTGATCCAATTCGAAGTCATATTTACAAAACTCAACGACATAATCCTTTAGATAGTTTATCACAGCGCTGTAGGCAGCAATGCTCATCTGACTATCTTGACGTGTTTGAAAATGAGCAACAATGGTCAAGATGTCATTAGGATTAATGGCAGGGAAGTCGACGTTTATGATGATGATCTGTGTTGACTTGTTTTGATAGACATAGTAGCGATGCAACAAACAGTCCAAGTCAAAGTTTGTCAAAAATTTCCTTGCGAACCCAAATATCTTGGTACTTATCTTCCGAGACCACACTTGCTTTTGGGGATGTGCGTTCAAGGAGTAGAATGTCTTTAGTCGTTCTCTTACGGTTCTGATGACTAATTTAGGATCATCTTCTGGGTGGAGAGGAGCTAATTTGATGTAGAACTTGCCGTATGGAGAGATGGGAAGATGAAGTTGGTTCGAATCTTGGGTGGGAAGCTCATAATACATGAATAGAACAATATCCAAATCATGAATTATTCCTTCTCTACAGAGTGGGGAAAGCCCTAGCATCGGATTGGGTTTGTCTTTCAGGGATTGGATTCGGATGCTCTCTTCAAGGGCTTGAGCAATCTGTTCCTGAGACCAACCATCAGGCTTCTTGGTGGTCTGTTCGGAGCTATGGAATTTCGAGATAGGATTTTTTCCTTTGTATTGTTGCTTACAGAGAACCGAGATGACATGTTGCTTGTTTTCATCGATGGCAAACTTTGGAGGTGGAGTAATCTGCGGCTCTTCCGGAATGTTGTCAAGTTTCCGAAGTGGATAACCTTCATCTATTGGAGTTATTCTCGGTGAGGGAATTGGAGGCAACATCGATTGAGTGGCTTGGAAAGCTTCAAATGTGAGATCAGTCTTTGCCTTAGCCATTTCACGGCTTCCTTTTAGAACATCAGCCAAGGATGATGGCCATATGACAGCAGACCATAACCTTTGCTCTTCCTCAGAAAGAATTTTTGCCGGAAATTTCTTTGGAGCTTGAATACCTACCATAACATTGGTGATGTACTCGACATCTTCATCATCATCATCATCATCAGATGGAGTACCTGTGGAAACAATTTGAACAGATTCATCATTAAACTCATCTCGGAATTTGAACTCCAAGGCAGGCTTCCAAGAGATAGAGTGATCTCTTTTGCTTGGGCCTTCTCCCCTTCTTGCATCGGATGGCCTGGAAACCGAGGCAAGTAAATCTAATTGCTGAAATTCCAAGAGTCGATCAAACACCTTCTGAAAGTTGGTGTTCATCTGCAAGGTAAGATCATCATAAGCTTCAACAGTTGGAGCGTGAGCTTTGAGGTGGTCGAAGAAGGAGGCGAAGATGGAAAGCATTTCATCGAACTTATTGTTCGGAACGCCCATGATATTCCAGCAGGCTCTAAGGAGTTTGATGAGAACTTGCTGCGTGATGAGATTCATCTCGTCTTTCTTCTTTATCTCCTTCTCCATCCTTTGAATCTGATTTTCATGCCTGACATTTGTTTGTTTAATCATGTCATCGTGAACTTTCAGCATGGTGGTGATGGTGTCGAGGTAGTGATCAAGAATTGAGTTGTACTTTTGCTCAACCTCCTCAATGGTGTGCTTGAGTTGGAAGGAGATGAGTTGATCCAGCTGTTGTGCCCTTTCTTTATCCGAGGGCCCTTGCTCCTTGACTTCCGAGAGGGAGAGGAGAATTGCATGAAGCTTAGTGTCGAGACCAGAGACTTTGGCATCAAGTTTAGAATCAAGTTGGGCAACCAACTTGTCTACAGATTCAACCTTAGAAACTACAGCAGACACGTTGTCTCGGAGTTCCAACAAGGCAAATGGATCATCATAATTTCCAGCTGATGATCCCGTGTCCGAGGTGGAACTCTCAGACTTCTATTTATCATTTGCTTGATTGACAGGAGGTTCGGAAGGGCCAGGATTGTTGGCAGTGGTTGTTTGAACTTCCTAGGGAGGATTGGTTTCAGTTTCTTCTTCAATATTGTGTTGAACGTGGTCATCAACTTGGATCTCTACATCAACAGGCTCTAATGAAGAAGATGAAAGACCGAAGTCATAAATGGGCATTGATGAAGATGGCTTATGAAGAATGTGAAAGGTTGAGATGACAGGAGGAGCTGCAATGGAAACACTATCGTCATCGAACATAAATTCTGAATAGTGTTCCTCATTAGGATCTGGATGTAATGCATCATGGTGGGGAGACTTTGGAGGGTTTTCCGGGATGATGTTGTCATGATGGATCTCTCCTGATGCAAACTCTTCGTCAGTGACATCATCAGATGGAGCAAAAAAAGGTCTGTTGCTTTGGATAACTCTATTTCGCATGGAGATGAGAGTTGCTTCAACTTGTGATATTGTGAGCTCTGGATGCCTTGTATGATCCCTGCTAACAAATTCTAACCAATCAGGATCATTAGAACCTGGTCGTCCTTTACCTAAGCTAGGTATCAAACCATTTGTGGCTTCCGAAGTTGGAGGAAATACCCTAGCTTCGGAATGCTTATGATCCGAGACATGGGTCTCGAATCGTGATTGTGTAGAAGAAGAAGGAGGGATATCCGAGATGACTCGTGGGTGTGTTCCAGGGGGTAAAAGGAAATTTTTTTCAACACTGACATCACCTTGTTGGGAAGGTGAGGGTGGATTGTGTGGAGACTCCCCGTGAGTGTGTGCGCATGGTTTTGAAACTCCGAAGGGTACTTCAGACGAGTGGTCAGGTGGGGTGAGAGGATGACCAGAGTCAGTCGGAATGTATTTGATAGTTTCCTGTTGAAATGAAGTATTGAATTTGGCTCTCTTTTTGGCTTTTGGTTTAGAGGGAGAGGTCTTTCTTTTGGCAACCTTCTTTTTCTTTCCGCCAGTTGAGACTGGCTTGACCACATCCGAGGTGGGATTAATGGAGACTAGGGTGGATTGTGTAGGGTTGTACACAGTCGAAGTCTCCAAATGATGTTTCAAATGAGGGAACTTGGATGGTAGAATGGCCAACATATGTTCAGGCAATCTATGAGTAGGTCCGAAAGATGCCTGGTTCAGAAGGGGATAAGTCTTAATAGCTTTGAAAGTCATAAACACCTCTTTCGGAATGGTGTCGACTGGGATTGGTTCTTGCCTCTCTCGATAGAGTTTTTGGATGGTCAGAGCCTAGAATCTCGGACTCGGTATCTCTTGAGGCTTTCTTTTCACAGCAAACTTCCGAAAGTCTTGCCATAAGACTTCGGTCAAGTCGACAGCATTCGTCTTTCCGGAGTAAATGTTGTAGACGACGTAGAGCCAATCCTTGCTCATAGTGTTTATTCCGCCATGTTTCCCTGGGAGACCTCGAAGGATGAGGTGCATAAGAACTGTCCATAGGCCTTGAACTGCAGATTTCTTGAACTTTTTTTCTTTGAACTCTTCATCATACTCAATGCGGTTGAGAAACGTCTGAAACTCTTTAGACGACGGTTCTTGAACCTTAAAACCCATAGGGTTTTCGGGAATCCCAATAGCCCTTAAGAATGTTTGCTTTGAAATTGGTACAATACGATCACCAGTGATCCTAATCTCAAGAACTCCATCTTCGATCTTGATTCTGTCAAAGATGGTATGAAGAAGACGAAGGGGAATGGGTGGATCAGGGATTTTTGTGAGAGGAACTAAGATGGGATGGCGAGATATGAACTCGATCATAACCCGGATGGACTCGTCATAGTCCATGGGATCCAAGGAGAACATTGAGTGGTGTCTCTAAGGAATGGTTCAGTTGAAGATGATGAGGCGGAACCCTTGGAGGGTTTCTTCATGGGAGTAGTTTTGGTGATTTTGGGGGCGGTTTGAGAGGAATCCATTGTTGCAGGTTATGAGTGCTTGAAGAACAGTTTGCAAAGAGAATGAGATGAAAGTTATGAGCACGTAAAGTATCAAATGGGTTTTTGTGAGCTTTTTATAGGTTCAAAGAAAGATGGGTCGGGTTAAAAAAGCGTAATGATGATACCCGAGTATGGATATGGAGCGCATTAAATGTGTTGCCACATTTGGAATGAGTTGACCTGCAAGGACAAAACAATACTATGGCAAGACGTGCGAAATGGAAACCGTCATTTGATTGACAGGATGTTTACTTTATTGAGACATGTGCAAAAAGTGTGATTTTCAAGGATTAAAGGATAATCATCATTAAAAAATATAACCGTTGAGTTATTAAGAAAAACGTTTTAGAAATAATGACGAAAAACCTTTTGAACTTATTTTCAAGAAAATGATATCGGAGCCACAAAGTTCCGAGACGATTTGACAAATTGATCTCGGAGCATGAAAGTTCCAAGATGGATTTACAACGAGATCTCGGAGCATGAAAGTTCCGAGATGGATTGTCATACGATACTTCCGAGATGAAAATGAAAATACTTGTACATGATATAGAGTCTGAGATTGCACAGACTCAGGCTGAATATCAGAGGTAAAAGGTAAGAAGATCTTAGAAGACAAACTTTAAACAAATTTGGAGATTCAGAGACGTGAAGGAGCAGATCTCGGACAAGGGTAAGAGGTGAATGCACATTACCGTTTCGGATTTGAATTCCGAGATGAAATTCAGAATACACCTTTTGAGATAGATTCTAAGGCAAGATCAAACAAAATACCAATGTGACTATATTGTTCATGAACTTTAAAATATTGAGTGAGTTGTACGACTTAAACTAGAGGAAGAGGTTAGATAAAAAGACACGTAAAATGATCCTATTTATTCTGAGAGGAAACGATTCCGAGATGAAAAATTGTTTTGACTTTGGAGTTATTTCACTTCCTGTTGATAACATCAGAGAGTGCAAGCCTCTTGAAAGAATTGAGGATCAGGGAACATCATACCCATTTTGTTCAGAAAACCATTGAATTTGGTTTCGTCTAATGCCTTAGTAAAGACATCAGCAATTTCATCGTCACATGGAACAAAAATAAGTTCAATGTTTCCCTTTAAAACATGATCTTTAATGAAATGGTACCGTATATCACTGTGATTCGTCATGGAGTGCTGAATTGGATTGTGTGAAATCGCAATGGCACTTTCAGAACCACAATAGATTGGAATTTGTTTGAACCGGTAACCATAATCCAAAAGCTGTGATTTCATCCAAAGAACTTGAGAGGTGCAACTAGCAACATCAATGTATTATGATTCGGCTGTTGAAAGTGCAATGCAGTTCTGTTTCTTAGATGACCAGCTAAGCAGTCTTCCACCTAAAAATTGACAGCCACCAGAGGTGCTTTTTTTGTCCAATTGAAGACCACCATAGTTCGAATCGGAATATTCTTGTAGGAGGAAACTCTCATTTGCTGGGTACCAGATTCCGAGACTCTTTGTACCTTTGAGGTATCGGAATATTTGCTTAACAACCAAAAGATGAGATATCTTTGGATTGAGTTGAAATCTGGCACATAAACATGTAGAGAACATGATGTTTGGACGACTTGTTGTTAGGTAGAGTAGAGACCTAATCATTCCCCTATACTTCTTTTCATCGACAACAACACCTAATGGGTCCGAGAAGATCTTGTGTCCGAAAACCATAGGAACCTTGGCAGAGGCACAAGTGTCCATAGAATATTTTTTGAGAAGCTCGGAAATGTATTTTTCTTGGTGAATAAAGATTCCTCTGTTGGCCTGTTTTACTTGGAGACCTAGGAAGAAACTTAGTTCACGATTCATGCTCATTTGGAATCATCTAACCATTAACTTGGCAAAATCAGCAAACATTGATGAATCTGTGGATTCAAAAAAGATATCGGCAACATAGATTTGAACCAACATGAGATGTTTTCCATTTGATCTTCGGTATAGGGTAGGATCGAGAATTCCTCTTTAAAAACCAAAACGCTCGAGAAAGTCGGTGAGAGTCTCGTACCAGGCGCGAGGAACTTTCTTGAGGCCGTAAATAGCTTTTCGGAGTTTGTAGCAATAGTTCGGATAAGAAGGATTGACAAAACCTGGAGGCTGTTGGAGATACACTTCGGTATCAAGTTCACCATTAAGAAAAGCACTCTTAACGACCATTTGGTAAAATTTAAAGCCTTTATAAGTTGCGTAAGTAAGAAAGATTTTGATGGCTTCAAGACGGGCAACAGGAGCAAAGGTCTCGTCATAATCAAGTCATTCAATCTGTGTAAATCCTTTGGCCACCAATCTTGCTTTGTTTCGAATGATAACTCCAGCATCATCTAGCTTGTTTCGGAACACCCATCTCGTACCAATAATGGGGTGATCCTGAGGATGAGGGACGAGAGTCCACACTTCATTTCGGTCAAATTCTGCCAATTCTTCTTGCATGGTTGTAATCCAGTCAACATGTTCAAGTGATTCCTTGATGGATTTTGGTTCAACCATTGAGATAAATGCCGAGAAATGACATTCATTTTGGATATTAGTAGCAGATCGAGTTTGAATGCCGGCGTTTAGAATTCCAATAACTTGGTTGGTAGGATGATCCTTGGTCCAGATGTGTAGTATCGGAAGCTCTTCTCCAGCGGATGATCTGACATCAACGATGGGGTTGTGTTGCTCCCCTTGAACAACTTGAATTTGAGGGTGATGCTCCCCCTGAACTTCTGAACCGGAGATATCAGCATTATTTTCATCCGGAAAGTCAAAGAAGTTGATGTTGCCGTCATTGTTGTCCGGAATAGGATCGAATTCAACAAATTGATCCGCTGCATCTTAGAATCCTTCAACATTTGATTCAAAAGAGGGAAAACCATTCTCCCCCTCAACCTGAGAAGGTTGAATTGGTTCGGAATCAAATGGAGGAAATGTAGGAGTCATACCAGAAACATTTTGTGAGACTGGAGCTATAGCTGATGAGGATTGTCTTGATCGAGATTCCGAATCCAGATCTGTTTCTGATGGTCCGAACATGGTTTCAAAATCGAATTCATGATTTATTTGAGGATTCGCACATCCTGGCAATGGAGCCAGAATTCCGAACATAGTTGTGATCGAAGGTGACATCAAATCTTTCTTCAAGAGCACAAGTTCGACGATTCAGAACCTGGTAAGCTTTTGATTTTGCTGAGTATCCAAGAAATATTGCTTCGTCGGCTTTGGGCTGAATTTTCATGAGCTGATCATAATTGTTTTTGATAAAGCACCGACACCCAAAGACATACAGAAAGGAGATACTCAGCTTACGACCATTCATGGCTTCGTACGGTGTCATATTGAGGCGTCGATTGATGATGCTACGATTCTGAGTGAAGCAAGCAGTGGACACGACTTCAGCCCAGAGATAAAGTGGAAGATTTACAAAATTGAACATCGAACGAGCAGCTTCAACTAAGGTTTTGTTACGTCTGTGGACCACACCGTTTTGTTGAGGGTGTAGGGAGCTAAGAAATTGTGGTTGTTACCTTTCTCGGATAGGAATTTATCAATGGTGACATTGGTAAACTCTGAACCATTATCACTTCGGATTTGATGAACAGGCAGTTTCACTATAACTTCAATACCTTTAATGAAAGTAATAAGTTCCGAGGCGGTTTCTGACTTGATCCTGAGGAAGAAAACCCAGGTGAACCTTGTAAAATCATTAAAAATCACAAGAATTAATGTATTTATTATGATGTAGACTTTATACATTGTTTTCAATTGCTTCCCACATTCACAGGAAGCACACGGATGATTGTTTTCGAACTTGACGAGAGGCAGACCTCTGACCATTTCACCGTAAACAAGATCATTCATATATCGAAAGTTTAGATGAGCAAGCATTCGATGCCATAACCAAATGACATCAGGAACTGCCTTTGAGAGTAAACAGAGTTGAGGCTTTCCAAAAATCATGTTGATGTCAAGAGGATACATGTTCTTGTTGCGATTTGACTTGATCATACATTCTTTCTAGTCTTCGGACATGACATAGTTGTGTTTCTTGCAGAATTCAACTCGATGATTTGCATCAGTAAGTTGAGCCACATTGATTAGGTTATGCGTCAGGTCAGGTACGTATGCCATGTTTGATACAAAGAAGTTTCCATTGGTGAGGATTCCATAACCCCGAATCTGAGAGTTGGAGTTGTTGTCATACGTCACATAGCCAACATTTGGTGAAAGTTTGAGATCACGCAGAAAATCTTTCTGCCCCATTATGTGCATGGAACAAGCACTATCAATATACCATATTGTATCCTGTTCCAAAGCATTTAGTGAAGTTTGGTGTTTTTAGGCTCCGAGTTAGGTTTTGGGACTTGAGCACGGGCTTTAGGCTTTGGTAGTGACTTTTGAGCAACAGGTGTCTCAAAAGGCTTGTTCCGAGATCCTTTGGGAAAGAAGCAAAATGACAAAGTCTTTTCATTGATCCAGAAATCATATTCAACGACACGTTGTTTTGAAACAACTTTTCTCGGACCGGCTGTTTTTGAAGCTGTAAAAATCACAGTGTTACTTGAAGTTGCAATATCTTTTTCAACTCTTTTAGCTCTCCACTCAAATGTTTGTTTTGAATTATTTGAAAATGTTTGAGTGACGGTGTTTTTAACAAAACATTCTTTGTTTACTGTTTTTGATGGTACATTCAGTTTTGAAAGCTGTTGAGGTTTAAAAACTGTACCATCAGATTTAGCAATGAAAACAGAGGAAACAGTCCGAGGAGAGTTATTTCTTGTGGGACAAGTAACAACAGTCTTTTTCGGAATGGGACTGACAATTTTGTTTTGAACTTCCGAAATAGGAGGAATGGATGGCCTTTTAAGAATCTTAATCGGCGCAAATGTTTTATGGTTCCTAGTGGTCGGGCTTACAGTCAAAGATACTTTCTTTTTGGAATTCTCAATGAACCTGGAATCTTGTCTTGACCTAATTTCCTTTTTGAGTGCATTTTTGGCTTCTATCTTAGGTTCAAAGAAGGTTTCTTCCTAAAGTCAGATGATGACTTGGAAGTTTGGCCAGCAGATGGGTTGTTAAACTTGGGTTTGATTGGCACTAAAGTGGTTTTAAAATTACTTGAGAGTCTGAAACACACGACTCAGATGAATTATCACTTAAGGTTTCTACTTCAACATCATGGTCTAGGGATGCCCAAACAAAATTTGATCTTTCAGAGTCAGGTCCAGTTGTCTCCTAAATAATTTCCTCAACAAGGCAATTTTTAGGAGGACTGTGGTTCGGAATTTGAACTACATTGTTGGGAATCCTGGGAGAAAACTCTGAGGTATGATACAGGTCCAGAGGTATCAGAGGCGGAAGAGGCGTGTAATCAGGACATTTGAAAACTATTGGTTGAAACTCAGGAATCATGGAATAAAAGTTGTCCGAGGTCTCATAAAGGGGTGACAAAGGTGAGACAAGGGTATCCGAATGTTTGCGGTTTGGAATGTCTCCCATAAAAGTTATATTTTGTAACTCCTTCAAGGGACGAGCAATTGGTTTCGGAAACTCGCTTATGAGAACAGGTGCTTTGGACCAAGGATGACGAAAATTATGAGTCATCCTTTCATTTGTTGTGAGAATATTTATGGAATGATGTAAAGCATCAACTTTGGCATTTAGACGTTTGTTATCAGAAATTAAAACATTCATTCCAGAACAAATGATTTCACATTTGTCTTTAAGAATGATACATTCATCTTTTAACATTACAAGTTCATGTTATAAAGACTCTATCTTAAGCTTCTTATCCTCGAAACGTAATCTAAGACGACTTAATTCACTCTCCATCTTCTCACTGGCTTCTATGGAAGACTCATAGGCTTTGTAAATGATGTTCATATCTGATTGGATCTGGGTTAGACATGGTTTACAAAGAGATAAATCAAAATTATTATCAGTAATCATAGATTTTACCTGTTGAACGATGCTTCTGCCGGGTGGATTGTTGGTCGCCATGTAGTAGTAGTTGATGGGTTTTGTGCATTCTAACACTCCTAAGTGTACATGCAACCCTAAATACCTTGGATCTATGTTTTCTCTATTATACATGCAATTATGTCCAAGGTATTACCCTATCTAGCATACAATACTTGATACTTGGGTAATCAAATGGATAGAATACATACATTTGTTTGATGTAGCTTGTCTCCATGAAGCTTGAGTGCCTAGTGCCCCAAGTGTGACACCTCAAATGGTTCACACAACACCAAATGCACATGGAATGACTTGAGAGAAATGGAACACTCCTTGAAATCGTCTAGCCCTCATATTCACACATTAGTGCACGATTTCTTGAGCCATGGGATTCTTTTATATGGTGGCTATTAGGGTTACACCATGTAACTCATAACTTTACCCATTCCTTATGCTCCATGGATTTTAACCTCCATGGATTATCCATGGGTCACCCCATGGACTTAGTCCAACATAAGAAATCTTGGATCACAAGCCCACATATATAAGAATGAATGATTTACACAATCAACTCATATATTTAATTAGTCTCCTTTTGATCACTTAATTAATTCCAAATTAATTCTTGATCAATACTAATTAAATAACCTTATTAATATATTAGAACTTATAATATATTAACCAACCTTAAGTGTTATTTCTCTCATTATAGTCTATCCAAATGCATGATGCCATGCAACCCAAATGGACCATGCCGGGTCGGGTCAAGTCTTACCAATTATAGTTATGGACTTAGACATTAATCCAACAGTAGTTTGGTTCAACATCATCATAATATTCCTCTGATCTGGATGACCAGTAGCTTTCATCACATTCGATGGTTTTTTTAGCCATAAGACACATGTTTCTACCAGTACTCACATCATCTTCATCTCCAGATGACCAATATCCTTCCACATCTCTCGACAAAGTGATAACGAATGCTTTCTCACTAGCAGCCATCCATTGGGCTCGACGTGCATAGTATGTAGAGTCCTTGATCTTGGGTTTTTTGTGGCTCTTCAACCAAGCAATCTTTGGCAAAGTCATTTGCATGACCACACTTGTGACAAACGATCTTCGGTTTGTCTGACTTTGGAGTCTCGTGGGATTCCGAGGAGTGATTTGTGTCAGAATGTTTGGCTTGTATGCAGGTGGATTCTCGGAAGGTTTAGGAAATGGTTAGGGATTACTTTGATGAGGAGATTGGAAACGTTTATGTTATAGTTTGTGAGTAGGATTGAAAGGACGCTTATATTTCATGGAAAGTAAAGCAAATTCTTGTTGAAAGCGAAGTTCAGAGTCCATTGCTTCAGGCTCAAGGTCTCTGATAGCTTATTTTATTTCCTTATTTTTATTAGTTTATTTTAGTATTTTTAGCTATTTTTATTAGTATTTCATTTTATATTCTTTATTTTCTTTATCATGGATCGTGTCGGGTACTTTATATTTTGCATGAGATATTTTGCAGGGTTTTGGAGCTCGTTGCGGTTGCGGTTTGACTGCAGTTGGGCTTGGTGGGCTTTTCGATGCATTATTGGGCTTTAAGGATCCATCAAAGGAGATTTGGGCTTAAAAGTTGAAGATTTGGATGAAGTGGGCTTTTGAAGATGGGTCATGGATTCTTATTTTGGGCATGGACTATCCATATTTAAAGCTAGAAGGTGATTGGCCAATTTCAAATCATGTGAGTCATGGAGGGGACCAAGGGAATCTTGGGTAGTGGAGAAGAATGGACCAATAGCATTCATGCAACACTTGCGAGGGTGGAATCTCAGGCGCGCGGGTACCTGCGCAACTGCACACTTTTGGGCATTTTGGTCATTTTGTTTACCATTTACCTTGAGGGGTTGGATCTTTCAGCAACAACTTCGATTTTCCACCATTAGAGACCTGGAGAGGTGATTTTTGGAGCTTGGATACTCATTCTTGATGCAAAAACACTTTGGTGATTGTTATTTTGTTGCCATGAGTGGCTAATTTCTCTATTTTGGTTAACTTTGGCTAAAACCCTTGGATGTTTGTGGGTTTTTGAAGGATTCATGCTTAATTGTCATTTATGTTATGTTTATGATTCTAGTTCATATTTCTTATGCCTGTTTAATACTTTGATCATGAGCTTGGTACTTGAATGAGCAATTGTTGGTTTATTTCTTTGGTTTAGCATTGAATCATTGAATTTACTTAGAACGAGGGCTTTATGATGGTAGAAATCATCTCTAGCTTATGAATCATGACTCCTTTATGGTTGTGTAAGCATTGACATCCTCTAGCAATTGGGGATTCCTTCATTCTTAAGGCTAATCAACTTCGTGGGTTCAATTGCTTCAATTGGATCTTTGATTTTGATTAAGAAGGTGTGTTGTGGGCTTCCCCAACCTCCATACTACCTATGAGGAATCTTGGCATATCATGCTTCATGATTGCTATAACTAATTTGGGATGAATGATAAGCTTCATGTTGAATCCTAATGATAAACACACAAATGTTCATTGTGTTGAATTGCCTTGGCTAACCAATTCTCTCCAATATTTGAGCATCTCATCATCTTGCTTAATTGCAAGCTTTTTAGTTATTCAAGTCTTTTAGTTTTCAAGCAATCACAACACCCCCCCCTTTTAGTTTAATTGTAGTTAGTTAGTTTATTTACACTAGTTCTATTGGGTTGCATTTGTGATTGAATACAACCATTTCCCTGAGGATCGATACCCCTTTTTACCATTATATTATGTTATATTTGCAAACAAAGGGTGTAATTTTCTTGGTGGACTTGACATCCCACCAAGTTTTGGCGTCGTTGACATCCCATTATATTACGTTTTATTACGTATGCGCGCGGCTGCTCCCCACCCGCGCATGTTCTGCGCGACTTGATACCCACCCTCGCAACCTCTTGCACGGCCTGCCTCCCACCCTCGAAGATCCTTGCACGACCTGCTTACCCTCGCAGATTGTTGCGTGACCCGACCATCACCCGCGCAAAGCTTACTATGCTGCCCCCACCCGCACAAAGTGTGCAAGGGTACCCGCGCAAATATGCCACTTCATAAGAAAATTTCGAGCCATTTCATATGCTTCCTTTTCGCGACCAAGCTTTCATCCATGTATATTTAGGCGGCCAAGAACTCCACCCACACATCATTGTACGACCCATGTGTTGCTTCCGTACCGTCCTCGCGAGCCTCCTCCACCTTGATCCCGGTACGATCCTTCCTTAATCTCATCCTAAGCATTGAGGACAATGCTTAATTTTAAGCTTGGGGTGAGGTATTCTTTATCTTTTATTTTTTGATTGCATTTAGGTTGTATATAGTTGCATTTAGAGTAAGTCTTTTAGGTCATTCATAAAAATTGCAAAAAAATAATAAAAATAATCTTTTCTAATTTTCATACTTTTTAGATGCATTCTAGTTTAAGTTTCATTCATTTTTGTTCTCTCTTGTCTTCTCATCCCTACAGGTACCATAGCGCTGAGTCATAAGTATTGAATCATAGATTGGTCCCGAGTCTTGATATGGAATTCCTTGTATTGGATAAATGGGACACGTTTTGAGCCTCACAGACCACTTTGAGACCGCTTGTGCGGGGGTCAGATGCAGGTAGCTTGATTGGGTCTAGGTGCGGAGGGATGTGGTTGGTCAAACCGATGTGTGTGAGCAAAGATTAGCCCGGTAAGGTATTTTGAAGACATTGAAGACTCGCATCTTGGTTTTGGGGGGAGTACCCCTTACTACTCCCGAGTCTCGTCCGCGCCTTACTTAGTTAGATTCTCACCACCATTTTAGGATAGGTCATCATTTTTTCTAGGGGTCTAGAGTAGATAGTTAGATATATTTTCCTTATCACACCTTGCATTGAGGTGCTTGATGAACTTTGAAGTGGGTCCCCCAATTCACATCTTTTGGGACCAACTTTTTTCGGTAACACCCATTTTTGAGTCATTCCCCACCCTTTTTAGTAGATCTTGACACATTGTCAATGATCATTAAGTGTTAATGTTAGCCTCCATCTATTACTCCATTTTCACTATTGGAGTCATATGTTACATGGTGAAATTCCTTAGACCTTCCAAGAAGAAAGACAAGAAGAAAACACAAAAAAATGAAGAAGATCAAAGAAAAACAACAAAAACAAAGAAAACAAATGAAGAAAAAGAGCAACACAAAAAGAAGAACAAGAATCCAAGTTCAAGATTTCTCTTCAATAATAAAAAAAAATTGAGCTACAAAGAGGCAGAAGACCAAATAACAGAAGTTCAAGATTGAAGATTTAAGCCGTTAGGTTTAGATTTAGGTTAAGGAGATTTTTCTTATTTTATTTTATTTTTGATTTTGGTGAGAAAAGGCTATGACGATGAGACGGTAGATTGTAAAGGACAGTACAAGGGAGAAGCCTCTGAAACCGGATGTTTGCCCGGAGGCCGAGCTGCAAAACCCTATTTCGTATTATACACTTTAGCCTGACAAATGTAGGAATCACCGTGTGTGAAGAGGCGCCTTTCCTTCATGCATTATGATCTGCATTGGTGATTTAAAGTGCCCCCACTGGGCGCATCCTCTGTTTCCTTTATCTTGCACACCGCGACTACATCCAGCCATGATCTATTCGCCCATCAAGTGGTTCGAGAATGTGGTTTATGGCTCTAAAGCGGAGAACATTTTGAAGATGCGTAGGGTCCATGAAGGACTGATTCTGACCATGTTGACTGATGTTGACCAAGTTTTGTGGTATCTTTCTTATTCCTTTTTAGTTTAGCTCATCCCGAGCTCATTTTAGTCTTGTTCTAACATGAGGACAAGTTAGGTTTAAGCTTGGGGTGATTTGATAGCTTATTTTATTTCCTTATTTTTATTAGTTTATTTTAGTATTTTTAGCTCTTTTTATTAGTATTGCATTGTATATTCTTTATTTTCTTTATCATGGATCGTGTCGGGTACTTTCTATTTTGCATGAGATATTTTGTAGGGTTTTGGAGCTCGTTGCGGTTGCGGTTTGACTGCAGTTGGGCTTGGTGGGCTTTTCGATGCATTATTGGGCTTTACGGATCCATCAAAGGAGATTTGGGCTTAAAAAGTTGAAGATTTGGATGAAGTGGGCTTTTAAAGATGGGTCATGGATTCTTATTTTGGGCATGGACTATCCATATTTAAAGCTTGAAGGTGATTGGCCAATTTCAAATCATGTGAGTCATGGAGGGGACCAAGGGAATCTTGGGTAGTGGAGAAGAATGGACCAATAGCATTCCAGCAACACTTGCGAGGGTGGAATCTCAGGCGCGCGGGTACCCATGCAACTGCACACTTTTGGGCATTTTGATCATTTTGTTTACCATTTACCGTGGGGGTTGGATCTTTCAGCAACAACTTCGATTTTCCACCATTAGAGACCTGGAGAGGTGATTTTTGGAGCTTGGATACTCATTTTTCTCATCTTTCTAAGTAATTGGTAGATTCTTGATGCAAAAACACTTTGTTCATTGTTATTTTGTTGCCATGAGTGGCTAATTTCTCTATTTTGGTTAACTTTGGCTAAAACCCTTGGATGTTTGTGGGTTTTTGAAGGATTCATGCTTAATTGTCATTTATCTTATGTTTATGATTCTATTTCATATTTCTTATGCTTGTTTAATACTTTGATCATGAGCTTGGTACTTGAATGAGCAATTGTTGGTTTATTTCTTTGGTTTAGCATTGAATCATTGAATTTACTTAGAACGTGGGCTTTATGATGGTAGAAATCATCTCTAGCTTATAATCATGACTCCTTTATGGATGTGTAAGCATTGACATCCTCTAGGAATTGGGGATTCCTTCATTCTTAAGGCTAATCAACTTCGTGGGTTCAATTACTTCAATTGGATCTTTGATTTTGATTAAGAAGGTGTGTTGTGGGCTTCCCCAACCTCCATACTACCTATGAGGAATCTTGGAATATCATGCTTCATGATTGTTATAACCAATTTGGGATGAATGATAAGCTTCATGTTGAATCCTAATGATAAACACACAAATGTTCATTGTGTTGAATTGCCTTGGCTAACCAATTCTCTCCAATATTTGAGCATCTCATCATCTTGCTTAATTGCAAGCTTTTTAGTTATTCAAGTCTTTTAGTTTTCAAGCAATCACAACACCCCCCTTTTAGTTTAATTGTAGTTAGTTAGTTTATTTACACTAGTTCTATTGGATTGCATTGGTGATTGAATACAACCATTTCCCCGAGGATCGATACCCCTTTTTACCATTATATTACGTTTTATTTGCAAACAAAGGGTGTAATTTTCTTGGTGGACTTGACATCCCACCAAGTTTTGGCGTTGTTGCCGAGGATCGAACCCGGGTCACCCGCGTGACAGGTGGGAATACTTACCACTATACTACAACAAACTGATAGTTTGAACTAGCAAGAGCATGTAAAGTTGGTGGAGAGGGTTGAACAGGTGAGATAGATGGGATAACAGTTTTGAACGGGTCTGAAACAGAGGGGTTTGAGACGTGAGGATCGAAAGAACTAACAATGACGAGGACCTCCTGAGAGTTCTCTCAAAGTTTGTGCAACATTTGATTCATGACCTTGAAGTTCGTCAAACAGCTGGTAAAGTTTCAGCTTCTTCAGAGATCCATTACTCTGAAGACACGATTTCACGTTTCCCCATCCTTTACCAAGGCTATTTATGAACTTGAGATTGTATTATAGTGGAGTTCAGACAATCCCATGAGCTGTCATGTTGTTGATGACGATTCGATATCTGTTAGAGGCCGATGCAACTGATTCACCAGGAGTTGTGGTGAAAATATCAAACTCGTTGACGACGGAAGTCAAATGCTTATCCTTCATGTTTTCTGATTCCTCAAACAGGTATTGGAGAGTGTCCCAAATCTCTTTAACATATTTGCACAACTTGATATGCTTAAACAGAGAAGGAGGAACACCGAACACCATTTTGGAAAATGCAATTTGATCTGCATGCAATTTCTCGATGTCATCAACAGTAAGAGGTGCTTCACGTTGTTCATCCTGTCCCATGAGAGTTGCAGCAGCATCTCTCACAGGAACATGTGGACCTTCTTTAACGGGTCTCCATATAGCTTCACCTTTTTCCTTACCAAGTAAGAACCTTTACATTCTGACTTTCTAGTGATCATACTCTTCAACAACTAGCAATGGGGCACGAGAAGGCCAACTCACCCCGTTTGCTATTTGCAATGAATACATTTGTTGAGAATTAGGAGCAGCCATTGAATCTAAGATATTAGAGCAGAAGCGGTATATAGAAGAACTTTTATCCTGAACACAGAAATGATTGAAATACCAAGGTAATTTCGAATCAACTATAATCTGTTCTTATGGATTCAAAGGACAACCACTCAAGCTCTGATACCAATTATGAGTACAAGATTCAATGTGCAAGGACAAGGTTTGAAAACTCAAACCTTGAGTTAATCTTAAAGATCAATGTCTGCTCTTAATTGATGTTCCAGTCGAGTCTGGTAATACCAGTCAAGACATGAATGAAATACTCAACAAAGTAATCAATATTATAATGAAGTAAACAAGGAGTATAATCAATGTAAAGACATTAAATGAACAAGAAGAATGTTGTGAAAGATCTTGACTGGAGAGAAAAGTGAAAGAGATTTAATGAGAATATTTTCTATCTTTGGAGTAACAACCGTGTTTTTCTTGTCATTCAAAACACTCTTTAAATAGGCTAAGGAGGTACATCGTACAAACTTTGGAAACATTCCTAGGACTGGTTAATAATCAGCTTTTGACAACTGATTATATAAAAGATACAAAAAGATAAGTCCTATGAAACGTTACATCATAAATAAGACAAGAAACATTAAATGTTCAAACAAACAATCTAATCTCAGATCATCACAACATCTCATAATAATCTTCACTTCAGACTCCATCTCTATTTCGGACTTCATCAATCTCGGAAATTGCTGACTTCGGATCTTCATACTTGTTATTGCTAGAGGTTCACTTTTCATGTTTCAACACATAGCCATAGTTTAAGTGAATTAGGTTTGGTGTATCCATTCCTAGTCTTAAACTATGGAAGATAGATGAAATGCAAAGATTATGAGCTGTTTTGTGATAAACCATACTAATAGATCACAGTACACGGTTGAAGATGTATGAAGATAAAGATCATGAAGAGCATGAGTATGATATATTGACTAACCTTAAGGGTTTGAGTATAAAAAAAATGTAAGATATAAACTTATATAAATTAACACTTGATAATGATGATTTTGATTGAGATCACGAGACTATTATGATAGATGCATGAGAGATGATTCGGTTTACTGGTGTAGACGATGATTATGATTTGAGTCTCCGAGATATGACGAGACCAAATCCCAATATGAGATTTATTATTATTGAATCAAATAACTAATCTGAGTGATTAATTTGAGTGATTAATCCGATTGATCCTGTTAATCTGATAAAATTTATCAAATGGGTGATATTAGTTAAAGTGATAAAGTGCTAACTTTGAGGTCCTAAAAGATAACCTTAGAAGCGAGATAAAGAAATAGGTAAAAAAAGGTAGCTTCTAATATACTTGAAAATGAAACAATAGCAAAACAAATCAGGTCAAAAGGAGTTCTGATGAAGAATTTACAAAGTTAGACAAAAATTTATTGAAAGCTGATTTGGAGATTTGACAGTTGCAAGGTGTCAATTTTGAAGCATAATAAGTTGATATTTATAGCTGATTAGAAATAACTTTATAAAGTAACGTTATAGTCTATATAACAAATAATACACATGAAGAAGAATCAGACAGAACAGATGTGTAGTGAATGAGATATGATTGTTTAAAGATGGTTGTTCAAATATGTGAAATTGCTTAAATGTTCAGACCTCCATGTTCACAGTTGAATAACTCCAGTTCTAGCCATATTCAGATGAAACGAATTATATGAAATTTTTAGTACTCCTAACAATATTTCCAATGATATAAATTTTTTCCAATTCGGAGTTCGTATGATTGAGTAACAAGGCTGGAAAGATTGAGAAAAACCATAAATTTTGCTGGGAAATTAACCTAAGTCAAGGATAGTAAGGGTGATTGATGTGAGGAGTCGATCCAATTAATCTGATCGATCCAAGTGATTTAGTTGAGTGATTGATATTGATCTGAGTTATTGATCTAAGCAATTGAGATTGATTTGAGTGATTGATTTGATTAGAGTGATCGATTAGGGTGATTGATCAGAGCGATATGAAAGATTGATATGATAAATTGATGTTAATATGAATGATTGATTTAATTGATTTGATTGATGTGAGTAAACGATATGATTAATCTGAGTAATCGATTGAGTTGATAAATTGATCCAGTTGATATGAGTGATTGATTGATTCATCTATTGATCTGAGTGCTCTGAGTAATTGATCCGAGTGCTCTGCGTGATTGATCCAATTGTTCTGTGTAATTAATTTGATTAAATGATCTGAAGGATTGAGATTGACTTAAGTAATTAATAATAATTAGATTGAATGATCTGAGTAATTGATTTTGATCAAAGTGATTGACATTGAATGAGTAATATTGATCTAAGCGACTGACTTGATTGATATGAATAAATTGAGTAATTAATCAATAATCTGAGTAATTCCAGAGATTTATTTGAGAAATTGATCTGAGTAATTTAAATGATTGATCTGAGTGGTTGTAGATATTTGAGTAAATTAATCACATTGTGTATCCCAGAGATTAATGAGATTCAAATTGATTTGAGCGATTCGTGAATGAATGATAATAATTGAAATATAATTTATAATAAGATTGACTTGCAAAGTGTGTAGTTTATATTTAATGATGATAAGTGTTATGAGTATTTACACTCGTGACTTGAGGATGGGTTGTAATTCGGGTGCCAAATGATTATTGAGGAAGACTAAGAGAAATGGTTGATTTGAGTTATGATAATGAGTTGAGATAAATATAAGATACGAGAAGAGTAATAGAGAAATATTTTGAATATTAGTAAAAATATTGATTGATTCTAATATCTGAAAAGATGTTAATCATTAAGAAAAGTAATAATTTGTAATTGTCGGGAGCATTTTTCCCTAACAATTAAAATTGATTACTGCCAAAGAGTTACATGAAATTGAAATAAAGAAAAGAGTTGAGAAAGAGTAGAGAAATGAGATGAGATTGAGAAGAGACGAGCGAACATAAGATGAGAATAAGAGGAGACGAAAAAGCATGAGACGAGATAGAGTACGAGTATGATCAGTTGTGAGAAAAGAGTAGATAGCTAAGATATGTGATGATTTGAGACCACACATATAAAAAATAGAGAAAAAGATAAGTGATGTTAATGGTTGGGTAAAATTGGAAAAAAAGTTGCAAAATGATATTGATCATGCCACGAGGTTACATAAGAGTAGATAAAGCAATAGACATACCTTAACAACCATTTCGAGTAAAGAAATCGAGAAAGTTTGATCATTGCATTGATAATGCAAAGAATAGGAAAGTAGATTGTTATTTTGGGTTATGAGCTTAAATAAGAGAATAATATTAGATTGGAGATCTTTAATTGATAAGATAACCAAGATATCAAGAAAGTATTTTGAGGACAAAATCCCTTAAAGGGGGGAAGAGTTGTTACAACCCAAAATTTAGAAAGATGTAACTTTTAGACAATATTGACAAAAAAATGGCTAATTGGTCATTTATGAGAAAAATATGAGAATATAAAGTTTTAACTTCATGAAAATGGCCAAGACAAGTTTAAACCACTGTAATAGGTTAGATGGATTGAGTTCTAGAGAAATAATGCATAAGAAATGCATTTTTGGCCAAAAGGGTAAAATTGGTATTTTTATGCTTTTTAGGCTAACTTATTGACCTAATAAATTAAGATCTGAATTAAGTCAGTGATATATGACTTAACAAACATGTAGAACATGTTTCCACCTTTGCGTGGATATAAAAATCATCAAAAACGAATAAGAAACGAAGGAGATATGAGCGTTTGAATATGGGATAAAAATGTCTAAAGCTGTAATGATATCAGCAACGTACTTTGCTGATTGCCACATCTCACGAGGTGAGCAAGATAGGCTCACGATGTGAGCATGATCAAAACATAAAAAATAAGATCTGTGAACGTTCTATTCCGAACCCAAACACCTAAACACACCCCCAGGTGCGAAAAACACACACTTAAGCCTTAGGGGTCGATTTTTGAAGGGATAACTTGATTTAAGCTTCAATTTGGTGAATCAATGTAAGAATCACCATCTTTAATACATTAGATTTGGATTTTTGGCAAGATTTTTCATAATTGTGATGAAACCCTAGATTAAGGGTATGAGCTTAGTTAATGGTATTGAGTTGAAATTGATGTTATATAGTTTAATTATGATTGTTTCTGGTGATTATGAGTATTATATGAATGATAGATTGTAAACATGATGCTTTATGTGAAATTTGTGTTAATAAGAAAAGGGTTCTTAATGGGTTAAGACAAGTGGAGGTAAATATGATATGTATGATAGTTGAATTGAATGAGTAAACCTTCTATGAATGTTGAATGCTTGATTTACATGGAATTAAAAGATATAAAGATGTTGGTTTGAGTATATTGATATGGTTAATGTAACGCCCGTGTTTTTAGGCTAAGCATTATTATAACGATGTAATAGTTAGGATCAACAATTGTAACCTATTTTGAAGTAACGAAGAAGAATTATTTAAGTATTATGTGATTTATGTGTATTATATGTGCTTATAATGATATAATAAAATAATAATAAAAATATGCGTCAAAAATAAAATAATAGATAGACCCAATATCTTTAAATAAAGTTGAAGTAGTCTTAACAAGGATTCTGAGGATATAAGGAACGCTGAAATCCGACTTATAACGAAGAAGTTATGACCCCTTGAAGTTTTGCGACAAAACCGACACGACGCTGTGTATCGTAAAAAGTGAGTTTGTGATAAACTACTTTTTCGCCTTAACAATCTAAACGAAAGTCACCGAATATGTTAAACCGAGAATGTACATAAAAAGAACGTCCAAATCTGACTTCGTTTGAGAAAGTTATGATTTTTCTAAGATTTAGCATAGCAGTGCACAGTCCGAAAATCGAATTTTAGATCGATAGATTTTCAGCAAAAATAATCTAAATTAGAATTGAAGATCTAATTAATAGGAGTTAAACTATAAAAAGACAGTCGAAAACGGAGTCTGTATGTAGAAGTTATGAATTTTACACGGTCGTTAACAGTGTAATCTTCTCAGACTGTTAAATTTAAAATCGGTCAAGAATTAGCCAATGGGGTCAAATAGAAAGTTGTATATTTTGTCAATACCTACGCGTGGATATAAAGAACGTCAAAAAAGAAGGTCGTATGCGGAAGTTATGAATTTTTTAAAATTATCTGTTTTACTTGCGTCCGGTGCCACGTGTCAGCACCAGGCTTCGCCTTGGTGCCTACGCAAGGCTCGCGATGTGAGAGGCATGTCTCACAACGTGAGAGGCCCCCAGAAAGCCCATAAATAGAGGCACAAATCTCTCATTTTCTTCACACCAAACTATTCTTTCTCTCCCAATACCCTTAAACCCTCTCTTCCATTCCCTAGTACTTCCCAAGTGCTAGAGGCGAGTCCCGGGGCACCAGAAGGCTCCGAGAAGAAGAGCTTTCGGCTCAGTAGTTTTGCCCCCGCAGAGCCCGACTCATAGATAAACCCCCTTGTAAGTGAGTTATGCTTACCCTACTTTAAGTATAGCTTATGTTTAAGTTCATTATCGTTATTATGAACCTATAAAAAATATATGTGCTAAGTATTATAAAATATAAAGTGTTGTTATAATACCTTTTAACTGCTCATGGTATGGGGAATCTGGTTTGAAGGGCCGCAGAGGGTTGTTGGATTTCAGAACAACTTTAATGCCAAAATGGTCCTGCCCTCCGGTGTTTCATGTATGGCCCTTGTCTGTACATAGTAGTTGAAAAGTATTGTTTAACACTTATAATACAAGAAAAGTAATATTGCCCAGACTAATATTTAGTCGCAATATATATTAGACTAAAATCTAGTGGTAATGATACTAGGTTTCATCGAAGGAAAATAAATTTGTTAAAAGTGAAGCGTTGTCCGAGTTTGGAGTCATCACTTTAACAAGTGAGTGCATAGTTACTTTCGTCTTACACATAGATATGAATTATTTAATATAAATTACGTGCTATGTGTGCATATTATCCGTGTTCTTGATATCTATGTTGGATGAACAAAATATACATGTTTTATTCAATTTAAATTGTATATGTATTTTATACCTATAATTATGATAGGTAAAGATGGGTAAATGATATAGATGATGAAATAAATGATGAGAGGCCTCGATGTTTAAGTTGATTCAGTCATCTAGCGGAGTATAGATGACGACCACGGGCTATTCTAGATAGTCCAGTCGAACGCTAGCAGGCTCGCAACCTGCAGGTTTTTTTGAACTATGTGTTCACCATGTGTACTCCATCCCCCTCATGGTTGCCTTTTTGACATATATTGCTACGGAATCCCCTAACAAGTGTTGTCCATCTCAATGATAATCCTTAGGCTAGGTCCCTTAAATTAGATGCTTTAGGGACAAAAAGTGAGGATAATGGGAACGGGTAATCTGGTTGAATGATTTGATGAAATTAATGAACTTAATTATTGAGGGTTGAAAATCCTATGTTCTCACTAGGCTCCGAAGCCTGACCCACTCAGTTTCTTGTATTACAAGTAGTGGCAATAGAGAACAGGAGTGATGATCTGATGAGAGATCAATGGATTATAGGCCATTACAATAATAGATGTTGTACGGCCTGTACTATTTCTGTTTATGCTCATGTACTGTATTGACAATGACATCCCAACGTTTTTAATATAATGAACACACATTTCTTTGGAAATGCTTTGATAAAATTACTTATCATATTTTTGGGAACAAATTCCACAACATATTTATTCAAAATGATACTCTAATTTTCAAATAAAGCATAAACAAATTGGTCTTTTCTGGCCGTGAAATTGGGGATTTCACAGTTAATGAGTATGATTATAGGTTAAACTGTGTAAATGGTTTAAGAATTGATGATTTTGGAATTTGATCAAATAGGAAATCAAGGAAAGACCTTTGGAAAATAGGAGAAATTATTGGAGTATCATCCTCATAAACCCTATTCAAGGTGAGTTATTTCTCTCACTTTTCCTTATGATTATTATATTTTCAAATTATATATATATATATATATATATATATATATATATATATATATATATATATATATATATATATATATGTGTGTGTGTGTGTGTGTGTCTGTGGATTTGAGGAACTAAGTGAATGCCATCAAATGATGAGTTAATAATAGAGCATTAATATACATAGATATCATATATCTGAGCATGTATGTATATGATTGGCATATATGTATGAGATATACATATAAATATGTAGCAGAGCATGTGCTGAGCATACTTCCTTTGGGATTGATGATGATATATGTGTATATTTCCTTCGGGATTGATAATGATATATAAGTATCTTTCTTTTAGGATTAATGATGAGATGTGAGTATCTTTCCTTCGGGATTGATGATGAGATATGAGTATCTTTCCTTCGGGATTGATGACGAGATATAAGTATCTTTCCTTCGGGACAGATGATGAGATATGAGTATGCTTCCTTCAGGGATAAAATTGAGAAATTAGTATAATATCAAAGTTATTAGTGAAATCTTTGATTATATAAATAAATATGGCTTTTATGTAAGTATATATATTAAAGATAGATAAAAATGTCAAAATAAATGATTAGACCAATGAGGGTATTTTGGTTAATTTGTGTACTGGTTAAATCGATCAGATATTTTGATATTGATAAAAGATTGATGTAATCTTAGAGTATAAATAAGTTTTTAATGGGAAGGACTTAATGTAGTGAGAGTGGGATAAGATGAGTGAGGGTAAATCAGGAAAATTAAGGAAGTTGCTGAATTTGCAGTATTCACGACGTGACACTGATGAGTCACGGCGTGAGAAAGTACAATACCATTTTCTTTTATGATGAAAACTTTCAGTAACAGATCAGAAATGACATATAACAGAGTGTAGTAAAGATGATACATGTAGAGTGTATGAGATTGAGTATGAGATTGAGTATGAGATGAGTTATGTAGAGTATAGGAGATCGAGTATAAGATAATTTATAAGTAGCATACGAAATTGGGTTTGAGATGAGATATACTAGATGATATATATATATATATATATATATATATATATATATATATATATATATATATATATGTATGTATGTATGTATGTATGTATATATATATATATATATATATGTATATGTATATATATATATATATATATATATATATATATATATATATGCAGTGAGTGAAATTTAACGGTAATTGGATATAACATAGTACATTAGATTGAATAGAAATGAGACTTAACGAAAATATGATATCGAGTAAAGGCGAGATGTATTATGGTGGAAGAATTAAGATATATGCATAGAGTGAGAAAGATTAGAAAAGTAACTATGAGGAAGAGTATAATCTAAGAGAAAGAAAGTTAATAAAAGATAGGAGAATAACTCACCAGACCTAGTGTCTGATGTAGTAGGGATTTCTGTGTTTTTGCAGGTAAAAGTATTAGCAGTCGTGGTACTAGAAGCGAAGACAGGAGCACAAAATCAAGATTTAGATTGTAGGATGTTATTGTTGTATTCTTCATTTTATATAAATAGATAAAATTTATATTGTGTTTATTTGATTTAACCTAGGATATAAAATTTTTAAATTTTGAGTATATTTTTCCACATTAATAAATAAAATCTTGATAATTCTTACAGATTAGATGTTTTAGATCGAGGGTGTCACAAATGACCAACCTTCAATCATTTCGCACGAAATAATTCAAATTGAAGGACCTAGGAAATCTTAAATATTTCTTAGGTATAGAAGTGGATAGATCAATTCAGGGTATCATCATGTGCCAATGAAAGTATGTACTGGACTTACTCACTAAAACGGGCATGCTAAACTGTAAACCTATGGAGACTCCCATTGAAATGAATCATGGTTTAACTATCCATCCAGATCAAGTTCCAACCAATAAAGGGGGGTTATCAAAGACTGGTTGGAAAGCTCTTATACTTGTCTCACACGAGACCGAATATTGCATATGTCGTAAGCATCGTAAGTCGATTCATGCATGCAGCAAGAAAAAAAAACATGAAGGCGGTCTACCGCATACTGTAGTATCTTAAGTCATCACCAGTAAAAGGGTTGTTTTCGCCAAGAATTAAAGTGAATAGATAAAAGAGTATACAGACGCAAATTAGGCTTGAAGCAAAACTGATGGTAAGTCCACATCGGGATACTTCACTTTCATTGGAGGTAACCTGGTTACATGGAGAAGTCATAAAAAAAAGTCGTTACTAGATCAAGTGTAGAGTCTGAATTTCGAGGAATGGTACATTGAGTGTGTGAATTACTCTAGATAAAATGAATCTTGAGAGATCTTGGAATTAACCAACCATACACTATTATGTTGTATTGTGACAACCAATCAGCTGTGAAAATTGCAAGTAATCCTGTGCAACACGATATAACTAAACATGTAGAATTTGATCGTCATTTTATTAAATACCTTATCAAAAAAGGTACACTTACCCTTCATTTGGTTGCCTTAGAAGATCAGCTTGCATATATGTTAACCAAGGTTGTTTGTGGAAGAGTTTTTCAAAGCTCTCTTGACAATTTGTGAATGATAGACATCCATTCTCCACCTTGAGGGGGAGTGTTGGCGAGAGCTTATTTTAGGAAATGATTTGATCAGTTATGTATTTATCCTTTTTCCTTGTTTACAGGTGTAGTTAGTTGTATATTTGTTGTATATGTGTATATATTGTACCATTCTCCAAAGATTTATAGATTAATGAAAAACCCCTTCATATTGAATCCTTTGTTCTTTAAGAAAGACTTCTGGAAGAGATGAGTGTGTGGCTTAATGGATTAAGAGATTAACCTATTAGGTTGTCCAAGAGTAGTTCCCACGACGTGGTGATATACTCACCACATAGTGGTGAAAGGGGTTTCTCACGACTATTTTGTCATGAGACTGCCACGTCATGGCAGGTGTTTGGCCATGACGTGGTGACCAACTGAGTTGGTTTTAACTGTTGACTTTGGCCGTTGACCGTTGACTCTTTGACCAAGTTGACTTTTAGTCAACCTAAGGGTTTTTAGACTGTAGATTAAGGATGTATCCCACGAAGACGTGACTGTACACACTCGTTAACAACATTTAGGATTCCGCGTTTATTATATTACTTTGATTTTTAACAAATGTAATTTGGAACAAATGGTTTTCTTAACATGGATTTTATAATTGTGAAGTTTTACCTTAATTAAAATGAAATTTTTTGGTTGTGAAAATGGAACGTTACACAACGAGTAGGGTTTCATTATTGAAAATAAAACTATGACTACAAATAAGAGAAAATACAACTATAAATAGACTAACTATGCAGGATTAATCTACCTAAAGTAAAAGCTCAAAACTATAAAAGTCCAATAAGTTTATTAGGACATGTATTGGATATTTTTTGCCCATTTAAACAAAATTAAATTAGTGTACCTTGGTTTGGAAGGCGCCTTCCTTGTTGAGGAGTAATTAGTAGGGTTTTGGTGGAGAACCAAATTCCTTATGGATCGTGTAAGTTCATTTTTCGAACTGATATTTCCACCCTGTTCCTGGGTTACAAGAAATACAGTTTAGGATAATGCAAAAGGACACTTGTGTATCTAGGCACAAAACCACAAGCCAAATCACCAGAGAGTTTTGAGTTCATTCGAGAATAAGAAGAGCTGAGAAGTGTTCTTTCTATGGCTCAAAAGAGGAGTCATATATATACATGACATATTACGGTTTAATATTCTAAATTAGTTAAGGAATAAGGAAATCTCGAAATGGTTTTCAAAACTGACAAGATTTGTCAATCTTACCATAATCACCCACTAGAATTCGGTTTTTCCACAATGAAACTAATTCAAATTTCTGAAGATCTTTTGAGGTGATTCCCCTTGGAGCCCATTAGGGGCGCTTCCCTTAGGACCCTGCAAGGGGGCGCGGCCCCCTTGACTCCCGCCTTTCTGTCGTACCGACTTATAATTTTATCTTATATATGTATGCACTCTGCATTCACCAAACATACACTATAGAGTATAAACAATAAGCCCCATAGTCAACATGTCAGTTTCAATTACATAAAATGCCAGACACTAAAATCAACAACATTCCTTCTATCTAATTCACCCATATTCGAATCACATCCCATCATTTTGTTTGTAATGTTTTTCACTCTTTTTCAATATATGATTATCTATATACCATCCTTCCCATATGAATATCAAGATTTTATTAGTTCAAAAGTTTTTTTAGTTTTTGTTTCTTGTTTCTAATGTGGTGTCATGGTTCAATTCTTCCGATAATAACTTTTTGGTTTAATTTAATTGCAAATATAATTTTTTAGGAGGAGTTTTTTTTCTTTTTTTTTGCATAGGATCTATAATACCCTAATTTGATTAAGCATGTTCTTAATATTATTAATATTACAGACATATTTTTTGGATTTCCGATATATATGAATCAGATAAAAGAAATCTAAAATATCATATTTCATAACTTTTTAGGTCACGTCTTTACGTATCCAAATGACACCCATAAATGAGATTGTGATAGTTCGATTTGCAATATTTCGGATATGATGATTATAACTTCCAAAAATTTAAGTTATTAAGTTTATCTACTCTACTTTCTTCTAATAAAAGAATCTTATTTAGGCCACATGTCATCTTTCTACACCATGCTTTTACCACGTGGCATCCTTATGTTAACCCTTCTTTTCTTTTCCTGCCTATTCCCACTATTCAATCTTTAATTCCATTACTAAAAATAAGGAAATGCAAATATAGTCGATCCTTCATCAATATCATCCCTAAAAGTAAGGAATTTAAATTAAAATCTTTTGGATTATACCAATAAATCAGCAAAATATCATTCTAATTATATGAAATGGAATAATATTAGGCAATAAAATCTACATATGAATCTTATCAAAAAAAATATAGACGATGCCATTTACTTCAGTTCTTATATACCACTAAAATTCCATGAGTTGAACAATTACATTCACTTTTTCGGATCGTTTTTCTCTACAGACTGCTTGACGACTTTACTGTATTTGCTTGCTAGACTTGAAACTGGTAAGTCAAGCTGTGCTTTCGTTGGTGGTGGTAATCAAAACCCCTCTCTATTGATCTATTATAATTGGATATTCAAAATTCGAAATGCTCTAGAAACAATATATGTGTCGATTCTCTCACTCCGGTCACCTCTTTAATGCTTTGTTCTCACAGCTTTAATGTGTTGTTATCAATAACAGAGTAAGTTTCTTGGTTTATGATCTCTTTCAATAACGTTTAAGGTATAAGTTGTTCCTACATCTTTTTTTTTATTACTATTTTTCACTAACCCATTTGACATGCTCTCCGACCCTAATGGCGACCACAACCCAATGATTAGAAGATTTATGAATGCTACTTTTTTGTTTGTGACTCTAGAAACATCCGCACCTCGGATCTGGTGCAGGTGGTTCAGCATATTTCTTATAAGAACAACATCAACAATGGAGTTTCAATTCAATTCGTTTCATTTTGTCATATTTTTCACCATCGTAAATGAATTCGTTTGTTTTCTACATTTAATTCCACTTTTCAATCTCAAAATTTTATGTTGGGTGGTTGTTTTAGGGGCACTCCAGCAATCTACATTACATATCGTCTTAATATGATTTGTACAAGTGTTTACCTTCTTCTTCTTCCACTTTCTCTTCAAATTTCTGTTTTTTTTATAGTAGTTTGGAAATTTTTAGGCTTTTGGAATCGTGTATGTATGTAGACTAATTTATATTAGACTGTCATTCACGTTGGCATTGATTTTGATAATTACTTAAGTCATTTCTTACCCCAAAATTGGTTTGCCCTAATTCATTAGAGTGTATAACAATAATTTGTAACATACCAAAAAATTTGTCTCTTATATTACAACTTGGTTTGAACTAATTTTATTGTAATTAGCTAAGTTCTCGATTGATTCTTTAAAATGTGGTATTTTATTTTCCAGTGTAAACCAATTACAATTTTGTTTTGCACATATTATTATTTAAGTTTGTCTTTTTTTTGAGCCACTAGCCTGATCTCCATGTTCATGAGGTGGAAGGAAGAATTAAACATGTGAGAAGAGAATGAGGAACATGCTAATGGCTAAGTGTAGGTGGGAGCTTTTAACTGTTTTTTGTTTATAATCGATTATTTTTTATTTTTGTTTTTAGAGTATTATCTTTTTCCGGTTATAATCTACTAGTTGTGAGACTCATGTATTACATGAGTTAATTTAAAAAAATAAATAAATAAATTAAACATGAAGGTCTTAATATTTAAGAACTTTGAATTTATAAGAAAATAAGAAAAATAATGAATTATTAAAATTGAAATGTTTTTTTATCTTTTAAATTTAAATAAATAAACAAAAGAAACTAATTAGTTTTAATTTGAGAATTTTGAAATTAGATACTAAGTCTATTAACAAAAATGGTATCCATTTATTACTACATTTATTGTAATTATTACATTAATATTGTGGAATTTAATAAAATAGGAAAACCTATAAAATGACACGTGGAAAAAAGTTAATTCAAAATAATCACAAAATGACATTTGACAAATTGAATGTGAGTGTGACATGTGGCAAAAAAATCTTCATTTATTTTAATAGATACGTTTAGATGTATTAGTTTTTTTTATATAAAACATCATTTTATTTAGGTAAAACATATCATAGTTAAACGTTAAATATTATAGCAGTCTCCTTTATACGAATTTAACAACCAAATAAATATAATCCATGGGTTCGTAACTTTTCATTATTTTTTGACAGTTTTTTTTTCTTTTATAACAACCTACTTTTTTAGTAATTTTTCAGCTGATGCCACTCTTATTTTTCCAGTAGTTTTTCACTTAATGTCACTCTTATTCCAACTGTTGCAATGGAAATTTCTTTAATTTTTGGATGATATTGCTACACAACATGTTTACAAAGTCCACTCGCAAACAAACATGACATTTGAAACTACTCTAATCTATGAAGTAATTGCGTTTTTCATTGGAATGTGAGATGTTTATGAAAGGAATTGACATGTGTATTTACTTGAAAGTTAACACATTGAAATCCGATATATACACCTAATTATAGCAATGTATATTACATTTTTTTCTCATTAAAGCATTTTATTTTGGAAGTACAATGCTATAATTTTGTAGTTTTTTCAAGATAATAATCGTTCATGTTATGTTTCGTTAAATACATCGTCCTATTTCATTTCATTTCTATTTTGTGAATATTTGTGTGTGATTCTGTATGTGTTTCACGTTGTGTGTATGAGTAAATGTACGTGTGAATGTACACAATTGTGTATAACTCTATGTTTATATGATTGTGTGTTTATGTATGCGACTACTTATTTTAGTTTTTTTTCTCATTAGAGCATTAAACACATACAAATCATTAGAAAACAAATATGTTTCCTATATTAAGTTCGTACACGCATACGCCTATCGTTTTCAATATTAGTTTAAGCTATTATAAAACTTAACTTAACATCACTTTAATTTATCAACCGTATAGTAAACGAGTTTTAACCTAGTTGCTTACTAAACGGGTGTTATCCTTCCTAATAAATGAAGGTTTTCTGCCACATGTCATCCTCTAATTCAATATGTCACATGACATTTTTTTTTTAATTTTTTCAGTTTCATTTAAATCTACTTGGCAAATTGTGGTTTTATTGGTTTTTTTACAAATCAAAAACTATAATAAAAATTTATTGCGTTTTAAAGCAATAAAAGCAATTTAAAGAAAGTTGACTCTCTCCTTAAACTCTCCTGTAATCAGTCAATGAATGTATTAAATTAAAATAAATCTTCCTAATTTTCAAACACAATTTTGGGCAATCCATTTTAATTTCATGATTATTCGAAAAAACCTTCGAAACATCGGTTCATTCACAGCTCAATTTTGATATTTTTTCATATTCATCACAACTCAATTATTGTCGTCATCATTTTATAAATACGTACGTTTTTATTTTATTTGTTTATATATTGAAATAGTTAATTTATTCTTTATATATTTTTGTCTCGTAAAATTATTATTAAAAAAAGGTAATGCTTAACAATATATATATATATATATATATATATATATATATATATATATATATATTAAAAAAAACTCATATATTACACGTAGGATGTGTTTGGTATAGAGAAATGAAATTGTAACCGAGAATGAAAATGCAAAGAAAGATAATTAAGCTGAGAAAAAAAGAATTGATTTCATTGTTTGGTAGAACAGAGAATTCACTAGAGAATTGTTTCTAGAATCATTTCTCTTTTTTGATTGTCTTAAACAATTAAATGGAAATGAGTTTATCACCAACCTCCTTAAAAGTCTTTTTCATTTCTTTATTTATATTTTTGTCTCGTAAAATTATTACTAAAAAAGGTAATGCTTATATATATATATATATATATATATATATATATATATATATATATATATTAAAAAAACTCATATATTACACTTGTAGTTCTTATGAATATTCTCAAATAATACGAATATTATTACCCAATTGACAGGATTTTTGACACGTGGCGGGACGGTGGACCAACTTGTGTAAAGTGTGAACTAAACAAGAATTTACCCAAAACACTTTGGTTTCCAGCTGTCATACCACTCTACCTTGCGCCGTAAGTATTAACCAGCCTTCACTTTTTGGTCCCACACGACTACTCAACTGTATACTTACAATTCAGTACCCTTGTTTTCAACAAATTTTATATTTTTCACCCCTCATATTTATCTATAAAAGAGATCATCGCCAATCAACAAATCCTCCTCTACAACAATACAAATTCATTCGTTCTTCCTTAATCTCACCATGACCCGTGTAACCCTCCTCGTCCTTGTTCTAGTTCAGAAAGTTCCATAATTTGCTTTGATTTTGTTGTATTTTAAGCATAATTTCGGTCCTCTGTTTTTCATCTTCATCGTCAACTTCGATCTTCTTAAATTTCCATCTTCTTTCATCTCTCTTCATCAAAAGTCTGCTTAGTTTCTATAATTTCTCAGCTTTCCACCTTCAATTTCATAAATTTCAGTTGTAATCACCGATTAAGAGCTTCTGATTTTAAACTCTGTGTGTTCTTGTTGATCCTTCAATGGCGGCCACTTTTCCAACACCACCAGCAAAGAAACCCACCACATCTTTTCCTCCGAGAAGAGGAAGAGTGAAAGCTCAAATTTTTGAAGGGGTTGCAGAAGCAGTAGCTTCTGCAGCCTCGAGAGCTGGCGATTTCTTGGGTCTCATCAAGAAAGACGACACCCCCGTGAACGAGGGTTCTAAACCTGCACCACCACCGGAAACCACCAAGACTTATGGTGAAGATGGAAAGGCTGTTTAGTCATTTCATAATCTATCTCGTCTATAGTATTTATATTTGTATATTCATGAGAGAAATATCCTTGGTTTTGGAAAGGGTATGATCTCATGAGGGTATTTGTGTTTGATCTTTTTGTCTCTTCTATTTTTGGTGAAGAGATGGATGCTTATTTTCAGCTTTAAATGTTTGTACTTTGTTGTTAAAGTAATCTATAGTTAAGGTGGGTGTTTGTTTAATCTTTTGGGATCTTTGTTCAATTGTTTGTGTATTTTAATTTTAATCTTCCCTTTTATCCTTTTATTAAATTAGTTATATATTATATATTTGATAAACATATACGAAATGCTAGGATACACGTTAACGAAAAGTTCTAAGTTAAAACTATTATTATTATTATTATTATTATTATTATTATTATTTTGCAAAAGAAGTAATATAAATAATAACTTTAACGTATTTTACTATCTTTTAAAACTTAAATGAATACAATAGTATAATCTATTATTCTATATAATTTTATTTTAGAATGGCCGAATTTTAGTAAAAAAGGAAACGGACTGTCAAAAAAACCAGCCAAATACAACAAAATATCAAATAACAGCCAATTAGGGTTTTAAAGCCACCAAACCCAGTTAATTGTTTCTTAGACCTTGCATTATACCAGAAGAAAATTCGAGTGAAAAACTTATCAAAGATATCTACCGCCCTCAACTTAAAAGAAGTAATATAAATTAAAGGTTAATGTCAATATAGCTTAAAAACAAATCCAATTAAAGGTTAATGTCAATATAGCTTAAAAACGAAAGGTTTTGATCTTATATAGTCATCAAATTTTCTTTCTGTCCACAAACCGTCAAAAAAACTATTTTACAGGATGT
This sequence comes from Lactuca virosa, assembly GCF_052849685.1. Classification (NCBI taxonomy): domain Eukaryota; kingdom Viridiplantae; phylum Streptophyta; class Magnoliopsida; order Asterales; family Asteraceae; genus Lactuca; species Lactuca virosa. The sequence continues at coordinate 36,110,368 of NC_136434.1, forward strand.
AAAGGGATTATCCAGTAACCGCAGGTCATTTGGTTATCAGACAACGTCTAAATAACGTTGACATAATATCCATATATATTCTAGTTTAAAACAGAGATAATGTTCAAAGTTTAATAAAAGTTTTTGAGTAAATTACATTTGGTCCTTGTGGTTTGGTCAAATTCAAACATTCAGTTTAACTTTTAAAAATTTTGACAAGACGCATATATATGTGGTTTAAAAAAAAACTGCAATGAACATCCTTAGTCTATTTAAAAATATCATTTTACCCTTACTTTTATATTTTTTGTTTTTATTATATATATATATATATATATATATATATATGATTGTTTATTTTTTTTAATATTTTTTTCTCTTACATTTTATTTTATTTATTTATATTTTTTATTTTTTAGATTATATTTGACATTTTTTGGAATATACTATTTAATGTTTTTTACATTTACTTCATTTATATTTTTTTGATGTTTGTTTTAATAATTTTTTATAGTTTTTTGACGTATTGTTTGAATACATTTTAATTTTTTTTTACGTTTTGTTTTTTTAAATTTTTTTAAAATATTTTTTGTAAAAAACATAAAAGAGTACGTTAAATATGAATATTATTAACATAGATTAGGTATAAAATTATTTTTTAATAGGATTAATAAATATGCTAACCTAAATTCAAAAACGGGTTTTAAGTTATATAATGGTTAATTTGAAGCCATATAACTCGAAAACGAACAAAATTTCTACAAATAAAAAAATGAACTCGAAAACATTGACACATGTGTTTAAGTTATAGGAATTCTAGATAGCATTTTCGATTCGGAACAAAATGTAAAAAAATTTCTAAAACTAAAAAAATTGAACTCGAAGCCATTGACACTCGCTTCGAATTCCAGTTAGCCTATACAATAATTATATTAAAATAAATAATTTTACACATAATATGTGTTAATCATACTCACATTTAACAAACTTTTTTATATTTTTTATACAAAAAAATATTTATAAAAAGCTTTACAAAAATATATAAAAAAATAAAAAATTAAAAAATATATTCGAACAAAACATAAAAAAAACAAGAAAACTTATTCAAAAAAATGTAAATGAACAAAATATAAAAAACATTAAAAAATATATTCGAATAAAATTTCAAAAAAACATATATAAATCTTAAAATATATAAATAAAAGGTAAGCGGCAAAATATAAAAGAACTAAACAATATATATATATATATATATATATATATATATATATATATATATATATATATATATATATATATATATATATATATATAGACTTAGGTTCAAATGAAAACAATTATATAATTGAGAACGCGAAAACAAATCGAAGCCACATATTTTGTTCTGCCGCAAAACCCTTACGCGTACCGGCGCGACGGAAGAACTAAATATTCATACGTGAATATAAACCACCATTGGGTCACATCTTTCTTTTCCTCCGCAAAACCCTCCTGCATACTGGTGCGAGTATATGAATATTCTCAAGTGATTATTCATATATGAATATTATATATTCCGTCGTGTAGGCTGAAGCGCTTAAGCGACATATTTGTAATATGCCAGAATATACTTACCTTTATATTCACATATGAAATATTAAGTTCCTCCGTCGCGCCAATACCCAGGAGGGTTTGCGGCAAAAAAAATATGTTGCCCAGATTTGTTCTCGCGGTCTCGATTTCCTAATTGTTTTCATTTGAACATTATATATATATATATATATATATATATATATATATATATATATATATATATATATATATATATATATATATATATATATATATATAATGATAAAAAATATATATAAAAGTAAGGGTGAAATTGTCTGTTTAAATGGAATAGAAATGTGCAGTGCAATTTCTTTAAACAACAGAGATGCATGTTGTCAAATTTCCAAAGATTGGAATGAAAGTGTAAATCTGACAGGGACCTAACTATCTTGATCTTCAATAAAAATAAAAAGAATTCAAATGTGCTTTTTGTGATAAAAAAAATTAGAATGAAGAATTGTGTTAATAATAATTATTATTACTATTCTAGTTATCAATTTTAATTTGTTTGAGATTTGATAAATTTTAAAACTTGTTCGTAACGAAGAAAATTCAAATGTGATTTTGGTGATGAAAAACATTCAACCACCAATCATTCACCATCTTGTACAACCCATAAGCTTTATTTAAAAAAAACATTCAAACCATCTTCATCTTCAATAAAAAAAACATTTAAACAATCTTCATCTTCAATAACATTCAATCAATCTTCCTCAAACCTAAAAAAAATATAATTTCAAAATTAAAACCAAAAAGATGATGGACATAAAGAAACAAAAGCATTCAAACCATCCTCATCTTCAAACCTTTACACCAAAACCGTCCAAACCATGAACAAAAAAAAGTTGCACTTGTATTTGATTACCTCGTAACAAACACCAAACAAAAATCTCAAACTGAAAACCAACCTACGCTTCTGGTCAAAAACCTCAAACATAAAACTCAAATCGAAAACCAAATCTAAACTTGTGTTTGAAACCAAACGAAAATTGACCTTAAGAATAGAAGAAGCATGAAAGCATCGAAGGATCCGAGCTAAATTCCTAATGTTCCTTTTAGACCACTCGCCAATAAATAACACATCATCCATGTAGAAGAGGTGTGAAATCATCGGTCCACTACTAGGAAGTTGTACACCGATAAAAATACCTTTCTCACACACCGTTTTCATCACAACATTCAATCCTTCCATTGCTAAGATAAACAAAAAAAAAAGGAGAGAGTGAATCACCTTGACGCACTCCTTTTATAATGTCAAACTCACCTGTTCACGATTACAGAAGCTCTAGATGCCCATAAACACCCTTTAATCCATGTTCGCCATTTGTGTCCGTAATGAATTTGCAAAAGAATAAAATCTAGATAGTCCCAATTCACCGAGTTGAAGGCTTTATCGAAGTAGACTTTAAATAGTAAGGTTTTCGCTTTGTTTTCTTGGACCACGGACATATCTCATTCATGATCTCCACATATGTTGTTTGTTCCTCTCCGATGTTCATTCTGATAATTAATTTAAGTCGAGACTCCAAAATCTTGGAGATTATTTTATATAAACACCTGATCAAACTTATGGGATGATAATCACTCAACTTCAGTGGGTCCTTGATTTTCGGGGCCAACGTGATGAATGAGGAGCTACATCTCTTATCCAACACACCATACTTCTCAAAATATTTAACGAACACAATTATATCCTCCTTTAGAAAGTCCTAAGAAGCTTTGATGGATTTAAAGGTGAAGCCGACTGGGCCAGGGGCTTTTTCACCACCACAAGACCATACAACAACCTTAATTTCATCAACAGAGAATGGGGCCTCCAACATGTTAGCGACAATGGACGAGATGGATTTGAAGTTTTCGTTTGTAAGCTTTGGTCTCGAAGGCCACCTTTCACAGAACTTGCGTTTAAAGAAACGAAAGACCTCACCTTTTTATCGCACTTGGATCCTTGTTCCATACACTGTTGATTAAGTGTCCGTTTGTACTGTTTTTCCTGTTTTTATTATTTACAAAGGCATGGAAAATTTTGGTGTTCTCATCACCATCAATAGTTTTTGGGACCCTATTTGTATAGATTTGATGATGCAAAATATATATGTTTTAGTTATAGTTTTATTGCTCATTGTAGACAGGTAGTCTTGCCTAAGAAAGTGTTAAATAATACACTTAAACAAGCTGATCTGTCAGAGTTTGTTTAGTTAGTTAATCTAAAGATATGCTGATGGAAGTTCATAGGTCGAAAACTAAATATCATCCCCTGATGAGCAAAAGCCCTTGAAGACTCTATCAGCACCAAAAGCACGAAGACACCATTCATTGAAGACTGATCAGTGTGTCCATATACTGAAGGTCTTACATTGATGACACACTGATCAGGTGATACACTGATGATATAAGTTGATACATTGAATCTGATCATACACTATATGTTGAAGCTGAAGTTACATAAGTTAAAGCTGAAACTGATTAGTGGATGACTCCCTGAAGCTGACGTTGAAGCTGATCAGTGGGTGTCTCTCTGACGGTGATGTTGATACCCCTGATCAGCGTATGTTGTGTTGGTGCTGATATCCGAATCTGGAGCTGATCATATTTACTTGGTGAAGAAGCATTCTAAAGATCTGATCTAATCCATTTCTTAAATACCAGATCTGCATTTATCACTGAAGATTCAATCCCATCAAATCAGGGCTTTGATATAACAAAAGATTTGGAGAATATTCAGATATCTTATCTTCTATAGTTTAGTATATAATATTGTAATAGGGTTAAACCCTAATCATCGCTTTGTACGAATGTCTTTGTGCATCCGATTCTCTTGGTGAGAATCATTCTTAGTGAAAACCATCTTTGTGATAATTTTGTGTTAATCGTTACTTCAACCTGTTTATATCAGATCTGCGATCCTTCAAGTGAAATCAAAGTAGTCTAAAACATTTTTTTCTAAGATCTGTTGAAGATTTAGAATTTCAATCATTATTCAAAAACTCGAAAATCAAAAGAAGAAGAGTTTTCTGAAACCTCAAGCTGTTTGTCCTGCATCTAATCAGAAATTTTCAAAAGTGAGGTATTCTTTAAAACCAATTCTCAAATGGGTTTTTAAGTCTTGTTGTTAAATCTGATAAAATGAGAGACTTCGAATTCTCAAAGTTCATATCTAGTTGGTTGTCTCTCATTAATTAAAAGCATGAGAAGGTGTCTATATTTGATCCTAAAATATTTTTAAAAGAATTGTTCAGTAAAGTTTTGTCAAAGATTTTAGTACTAGATATTTCCAGATGTATGCTTGTTTTCAAGATGCAAAAGCTGCAAATAGTAATAGTTGGATGTGATGATTCTTAACTCTCTTTTTCCTTGAAGAAATATAACGTCCCAAAAACTATAAGGTAAAAATTTCATTTTTAATTTAATCAGAAACAAAAATTATCCTTTTTCCAATCATTCAAAAAGTATTTCAGAATAAAAACAGTTATTTGGATACAATCCCAAAATCATATAGTTGTGGAAACATGGGTAGATGCGCTGTGATCAAGTCGGGCCCTTCCCTTTCGAACCGGAAGTACCTGAAACCATAACCATAAAAACCGTAAGCACAAAGCTTAGTGAGTTCCCCCAAAGTACCATATACCGAACATACAACTGGGCTTAACCATGGGATATAATCCAATCCGATATGCACATATGGGCCTCACCCTGGGGCCTCGCCCTGGGGTGTATTTCAACCCGAACACACATATGGGCCTCGCCCTGGGGTCTATTTCAACCCGATCATACTGTAGTGGGCCTCGACCTGGGGTATATTTCAACCCGATCATACTGTAGTGGGCCCCACCCTAGGGTGTATTTCAACCCAACATATAATCGCATACAAACCACATAGAACTATCAATCCGATTAATCACAATAATGGGCCGACATTGGTGCCTTCGACCCATTGATACAGTGAGAAAACTCACCTAAATCACGATGCAGATTAAAACCTCGCGCAATGTCGCACCGATCACAACCAACAACTCTTACTGCCAAAAGATGGATGCAAAACACCTCCTAGCAATTCACACGAGGCAAACCATAAGTCTACCTTCTAAAAATAGAGATTGACCAAAAAGTCAACCCATGCCAAAAGTCAATGGTCAAATTCAACAACCCATAATGTCAACTATCCATTCTCACGTCATGACCAGCCCCTTGATCACGTCGTGAGAGCTCACTCGGTCCGATTCCAACTCATCCCGACTCAACTCAGGCCAACTCAGTGATGAAAAATCACATGAACTATCCTCACGACGTGAGCAACATTTCTCATGTCGTGAGCCCCAAAAAGCTCATCAGAAACGGGGTCATCCAATCCTTACGTCCTGAGACCCCATGTCTCACGTCGTGAGAACAGTCTGAAGCCAAAAACCCAACTTTTAAGTCCTTAATCCATTAAGCCTTGAACTCTAACTTTCCATAAGGTCTTATACTCCATATTACACTAGAAAGTCGATTCTTTTAAGACATATATGTCCAATACATGTCTAGATCTCATTTGGGTCAAAAGTTGAAGAAAAGACATCCAACTTTCAAGCAAGGCTCCAAAACTCAACCATTCTCTAGATCTGAACTCCAAGACACTCCTAAGGCCCTCATAACCCATAAAGTTGCCAAATTTTTGGTTTCCATTCATCAAACTTACACAACCAAGAATAAAAGTATGAAAAACTTAGATCTAGCCTCATATAACAATAAAGGTGAAAACTTTAACACTTACAATGGTCCAGGAACAATGTAAGGTGATGATGATGATGATTCCTTGCAAGCCTATGCATAAGATCACCTTCTTCTTCCAAACCAAGATAAGTTCCAAAATGACCAAAGATCAAGCAAGGCGTGAAGGCTAGGGTTTTATGAGGTGAAAGAGGGTTTGGGGCTGATAAGAAACCCTAAAATGAGATTAAATGTGCTTAAATACGAAGGAAACCCTAAACGATCATGGGCTTGGGTTGCAGCGCTCCTCACGTCGTGAGCTCTTATTGCTCATGTCATGAGATCAACATAAATACAACTTCTTCATTTATTTACTCCTCACGTGGTGACCCTTCTATGGTTCACATCGTGAGCCTTGGTTTTACCCAAAAACCATGCCTTTGACTCCTTGAGACCCTCATTCGACTCATCCAGGAAAATAGGTGTTACAACTCTCCCCCACTTAAATGAGATTTCATCCTCAAAATCACTCCTTACTACCTTCCAGACATGCCATACAACCTGGATAATTCTTCCACAACCCTGATACGGACTGAGGAATCAACTCATGCATACATCAACCTTCCAAAACTGTAACCGAACCCAGCCTTCGCAGGGCTCTTAAACCCTGGCAACGAACGAGTCCTTGCCCCAATTATCGTTAACCATTAAGAATATCCACCACTACTATACCCGAACACCGAAATCCCAAAACCTTGTCTGACTCCCCGACAGATAGCCCAAACTGAATCACTGCCAATTCAACTCCACTTCGTATTCCAACTGAGCATAAACTCTTCCAACCCTGTATTATCTTGTCGTCCCATAATTCCATTTCTGATGCAACCGAGACCTCCCTGGTCTCATACTTACCTACCAAAAAACCGATACACCAGATTTCCCAACCGATTGCTAAGGTTGATAGACTAAAACCACCTCACCCTGTGACCCCTGAACAAAGGTCGATCTGGCAAGAGCTTTCCTAGCTCGCTTTCCATAACGGCTCCAACAGTCCTTCTAGTCCAACCAAGGATAACATAACCAACCATTCACACAATCGAACCCTTCATTTAAGATCCAAGGGTAACTTCCCAACGTAAGTTCCACCCCTAAGTACCAGACCAAACTAAAACTCATATTATGATACCCCAAGATTCAGAAACTCGATCCGTCCAAGATCTCCTGTCTCCATGGTGTCCTTCCACTGGTCTGTGATATAAAATCCTCACTCGACTGTCGAGATTGGCAGTCTCCCCCTGATCCCACCATAAGGATTTGACTAAAAGTCTAACTGCAAGGCCACCCCGGACTAACCATTGCACAAATACCAACCACCAACCACATAGTCATCCCACTCTAAACGCGATCCAAAACCTCGATCAAACCGATCCCACTGGACCTCACCTATACTACTCAACCGAACGGACCCACCTTGCCTCAGACCCAACAATCATCGTGCTACTCAAGGAGTGGTTCTCCATCTATACTATCCGCCTCAACCCAAGCATGCACTGATCTTCCTTCAGTCTAACCGACCACTCACACGATGACCTACCTCATACCGGTGAATGCTACGATCCCATCGCAGAATTACAACACTTCTACACTGTCATGGTCCCACCATGGTCTTACCTCCCATCTACTATACTAATCATAATCATCAAGAGTCGAACCCGCCTCCGACCATAACCCAATCAGGTGTTTAAGTTATGCTTCGAACCCCAAAGCCTTAATCAGACAAGAACAGACAGAGAGGCTCTAACACAACCCTTAACCTGTTCCTGATTACATATCCACCAAGCGTCACTATTGGTGTGCAATGAAACATGAATATTTATTATGGTACAACCCTTAGACTAACCGTTTCTCCCCCACTTGGATTCGACTGTGCCCTTCCAATCCACAAGATTTGATGGATTTCCAATTCATCTTGCAACCTTACAATTCAAACTATCGACAACCTGAACTTACAAGAACCAGCACTCCCTTACTAGTCAATATTCACGATCACACGCATTCTAAAATTGGATGAATCCTTACTGAAATTTCATCGATCTCTACCATCTAAAGGACTTCCCGATGACCTCACTACAAGTCCTCAGCAATCTATCCAGTGTCGAAGAACAACATTTCAAAAATCTCAATGGGTACCCAACCGATTCCATGACCTAATTGCACTTGGAACAATTCCCCTGCGAACCTGCAACTGACCACAATACGAAGGTTTGAATTTGGCAACTACCGATCTTACAACCTCGATCAAATCTACTCGTTAATGCTTTGAAACCACGAAGAACCCCTACATATCCTGCATTCAAAACCCGACATGCCTACCTCGTGAATTTCTTGAATTCTTGTTGATACTACTAACAATCAAATCGTCTGCTGATCTTTTCTCACTTTAAGCTTTTCCGACGATGGCCGATTCCTCCCACATCGAAACCCAAATCTGGCTCACCCCAACATCCCCTAAACATGGATCTCGGTATGCAAAATGGCATATGAATATTATCAAGATAAAATGTCTAAACCATTAGTAATCCTCAGAGTGGCTGGAGCAGGTGACCTCCCCACTCCTCTCATCAATTCCAGACAGTCGTCCTTTTTGTGGCCCACTTGGTTGCAGTGAAAACATAACGGGTTGGTCCTCCCCTGAGGACAACCTCTACTGACATGACCAACCCTGCCACACTTGTAGCAACCCATACCCCTAGATCTTCAAACCCTACCATGCTGCTTTCCGTACGAGCTGCACTGACCCTAGCCCTGTTGGCCCCTCAACCGCTGATATGAAGTCTTGGGTCTCTTTGCATGACCCCCCAACTGTTTGCACCTGTCCATTCTTCCTCTTCCCTATTTGCTCCAAGTTAATATCTCATTCTCGGGCTCTAGCAATCATGTCCTCCAAAGGCCGACAAGCTGAAAAGCCCACAAACTTCCTGATATCGTCTCGCAGCATATCATGGTACCTTGTCTTCTTTATCTCCTCATTTGTAACATATTGTGGAACCAAAAGATCCATCTCCTTGAACTTGACGGTGATCTTTGCCACAGTCTCAGTTGCTGGCGAAGGTCCTGAATAGCTGGTGCAAACCCTGCCCTAAGCCGAGCCACAAACTCATCCCAAGTAATCGTCTTTAGGGCTTTGCCTCCACAAAGCAAAGTATACCTCCTCCCACCAATCTCAAGCTATGTCTTTCAGAAGACAAGAAGCAAATCTGACCTTCGATCCCTCGGGACAGAAACTCGTCCGAAAAGCGTTCACCATAACCGCTAACCATCTCCTACTAGCAATGGGGTCCTTCTCCCCAAAGAACTCGGGAACTCCTCAAGCATAAAAATCACGGAAAGAAAGAGTGTGAACTCCCACAACCCTAACAATCTCAGTACGGAACACGCCCATACGCTCATCCAACATCTCCAAAATCCCCTCCTTGACCGTTCCGAAGATCACAGGAGTCTGCTCCACAATATCGCGGGTGATCTCAGACGATATGAACTCCGCATCCCCTCATCAATCGGCTCAGCACCTACACTTGAACCTCCTCTGCGTTTGCTCATCACCATTCCGAAAAACAATCGTACAAATGATCAAAACATACCCAAGAATCCTCATCCCACAGGCTTCCTAGATTCTCTGTGACTCTCCCCGATTCGAGTATGGATCATGTGCTTTTAGTAGTACGGGCTCAATAATACCTTCCACACCTATCCATACTTTCCTCAGGAATCATCCTGAATCCTCTAAGTCACCTTTTCAAACTGGTACTCCCAGTACCCGTTGTTGTGTGTTGTGACTATCTATATGATACATCCTTTGGACCGATGAGTACTGCAAGGGTACATGTTTAATTGAAAAGTGAAGTCATGTTGTGCAAAAGAAAGCAAATGAAGAAGAGAATACACATGAATCAACGGGAAAAGCAAAAACATGTTGTTATCGTCTCTTATCTAGGTAAATCAAAGAAACAAAAGTGCTTACACTCTCTAATGTTTTTAATTCGTTGATGTAAGCCCTGTCAAGATAAAATAGTAAAGTTGTTCACTTGGATAAGGGGTACAACTTACAACTCTGAAAAGCAAAGAAAATAAAATTAATAAAAGCAGGCATAACAGTCTCTTTCATTTCTAAGACATAAATTACGTGCATGGATGTGGTGTGAAGTCAGAAAACCATGGTCTGATTGTAAAAGTAACCCAAAGCACTTTGACAAATTAATTGTATGTTCGGTTCCATCAAAAGGAATAGATATTGTGAATTATGTCTCCATGTCAGGCTTCATAAAGAAAAGACTAGCAAGGGTACTTTCGTCATATTACAGCATGTGAGATAAATTTCTATCTTATCATACAACATGCAGTTTTCGAGTGCAACAAGACTCGCTCGACTCTCAAAGTTTTTCACGCTGAAAAAATACTCAAGATACTTCTTACTGATTTGAAGACCCTCACGTTGATTCCTTCACCTCCGCCATTCGCAACCAAACATCATCATCATCATCATATCCTTCTAATTCCTCCAACAAATCATCTCCTCCGTCGAGCCACCTGCAACATTGTTGGTACATTCCTTTGAAAACATACACACACTAGTCACGTAAATATGTATGTGAAAGTAAACTTGCAAAATGGAACCTGATTACAAACGTCTACATCTTCCTATATGTTAAACAAAAACAAAGTACATCTATTTATACTAAATAAAGAGTTGAATAATAGCTATCATCTAGCCCACGGTATTATGCTAAAATGTAGCCACTCACTTTTATCTTCCATAAAACCCGGTCAAAGATAAAGACCAAATCTTTTGCTGCACGTTTGGATTACAACAAACCTGATTAATCCAACAATCACCCCTTAATCGGTTTGTTCTCGCCCATCAACAATGTTTCTTCGCCATTAACCACCGACGAACACCACCATATTCAGAGCCTTTGTTCACCGTCAACCTACCGTCTGCTTCACCTGTAAAACCCGCCAACAACAACTGCTTTAACCAACACCATATGGCTGTACCATCTTCCAGCCACCTGCTTTACCAAGACAACAACCACCACGAGTCTCGACCTTTCCCGGACACCTGACCTCCACCTCGGCCACATCCAAAGTCTTCTCTCGACTTTTCCCGGACCCTGACCTCTCCCTCGGCCACATCCAAAGCCAAATATATCACAGTCTCCTTTAACTGCCACTGCAATCACTGTCGAGACCTCCTTTTGACAGCTTCAATCCTTTACCTATTCTAAGAGTCTCCTCCTACTGCTACCAATCAAGAAATCCAAGCTTCTCCTTTTTTCAGTTTTCTTTTACCTGCAAACAAGCGAAACCAAAAAACCACATGTTCTGATTTCTTCAAACTTGTCTTCTCGGCTTCTGGTTAGACTCATCATACTGAACTACATTAGCCATCTATTACACCGGGACCATTCTTCCCTTTGTTTTACTGATAGCCACCTGCTATCATCACCGTTCCATCGCTATCGTAGCACTCGTTGACCATCTTCTCCGGGAAACCATAGTAAGCCGCAGCCACCTGCTGCATCATCTTCTGCATTGCCGAACACCAGCAACCCACTGGAAACCGACATCTATTTCCTATCACACCAGCTCCCGATAACCACTTGGTAACCTCCTGTGATCAACCCACTACCGACAAGCTATCACCCTCTTCACTGAAAGACACCATAGTCGCTACCTGATGAACCTTCTATTTGAAGATCACCAACTTCGAACCACAACCGAAGCAACTTCATCTTTGACAGGATCCACCTGTTCTGCTGAGAACCATCCCTGTTGAAACTGTCCAGAATCTACTGTTGGTTGCTTTGATACCAATTGTTGGTACATGCCCTTGAAAACACACACACACAACACACACTAGTCATGTAAATATGTATGTGAAAGTAAACTTGCAAAATGGAACCTGATTACAAACGTCTACATCTTCCTATATGTTAAACAAAAACAAAGTACATCTATTTATACTAAATAAAGAGCTGAATAATAGCTATCATCTAGCCCACGATATTATGCTAAAATGTAGCCACTCACTTTTATCTTCCATAAAACCCGGTCAAAGACAAAGACCAAATCTTTTGCTGCACGTTTGGATTGCAACAAACCCGATTAATCCAACAAACATCTCCTCAAAAGATTTCCATATCACGAAGGGTGCTTTGTATGGCTTCAGAAAGAAACAAGCGAAATGGTTGTGCATGGTTATATAGAGTTTTAGTAGACAAATGTTGTTGAGAAAAGTGACTTAGTGGTGTCACTCTCCATGTACGCACAAGTTAGTTGGTCAGTGGAAAAGAAGATTACATGCCGACACTTATATGATGATGCTCCAGAAATTTCATGTAGATTCACTTGAAGACACTGTATTTGTTTCAAGATGTGCTTCAATTATTGGATTCTCATGTTGGCGTTCAGGTCATCACGTGGGTATGCTGTCAACATGATTTGAAAAGATGTCAAGCAAAGCACCAACTCTCGAAAAGCATGAACTGGCTCCAGGTCTTGACAAAAATGAAGAAGACAAAGAAAAAGCCCACAAGGGTATAATGGTCATTGTCTTGCTGAATAAGACATGTGTTCGATGTGGTCTCTGTTTGTAGAGATTTTAAACAAGGATGTTAAGGGGTAGTATTGTCTTTAATGATAGAATGGCAAGATGTTTGTATGAATGGTTCATGTCAAGTACCAAGAAAGTCAAAGCATATGGTCATTGTTGTATAATCTCATGGGATTTGAAGCAATATTGTTTAAAAGGCTGACAAGTTCTAAAGTAGAGTCAATCAACAACAATGCAGAAGGTATTGTTGTAAATTTTTCTTTTCAAATAAATATAAAAAAATTCAAAAGTTTTTAGTTTGTTTCTTTTTATTTAAATATATAAAAAAATTGATTTTACAAAATTTTAATTAGCTTTCTTTTAATAAAAAAATCGTTTTTCAAAAGTTTTATTTTCTAAATAATAATAATAATAATAATAATAATAATAATAATAATAATAATAATAATATAATGTATTTTCTAAAGTTTTAATTTATTTTTCTTTTAAGTTAAATTGTTTTTAGTTGTTAAATTTATTTCGTCTTTAGTTTGTTTAAATTTGGTCTTTTATATTCATTTTGTTTTTCTAATTTTGGTTAAATCGAAATATACAAAAAACAAGTGTTGTTTAGGTTTTCTTAGCAAAAGTTTTTAAGTGTATATTTTCTATCATCTTGATAGAAATATAAAAGGGAGAATGTCTGCAACAATGAAATGGAGTCGAATTAGCTCTCTGGGGGAAAATTTTAATGTCGTGTCTGGTATTCAAATTATCCATGAACATCATAACTTATTTAACCCCTAAAGTTCTAATAGTAGTATCTTTTTGTGTGTTCAAAATTCTATGGTTTCAGGCAATGGTTTGCAGCTGAACAAGAGATAACATGGAACCTTGATCATGTGATGTTTTTAGATAGTTTCAAATAGGTCTTGGTGACAGTTTACCTAATGTGTCAATACACATTTGGTTCAAGATTTGGAAATTCATTGCACTAATTTAATGGAATTGATGAGAAATTTCATGCTTTATGATAACTCATTGTGCTGACAAAGTGTCTCAAGATGTTGGAAGAAATGAACCACAAGCTTAGGGGGAGTACTTAAGTTTGACAGAGACAAATGAGCTGATAATTGACAAACAGGTAGTAATGATTGTTGAAGCTGAAACATATGCTTCATCTGGTATGGTAACTAATTATAAAATCATTGTACCTTTCTTGTTTTGATGGTGGCATGTCTTGAGCCAAGTATGTAGCTTTTGACTAGATGGTGTTCCTAGAAGCATGTTGTTGTATGTGCCTAAAATCTCTCTAAGTATCTCATCATTGAGACTATATGTTGAGATGAAATTGAGTCACCCACTCACGCTGATTGTCTAACATTGTCTAAACTTTCAAAGTGAGATTGCCTAGTCCTGATCAGAAAATTATTATAAGGATCAAGTGTTTATTTTCTTGGTTAATTGTTTCTTACCTGAATCCGTCCCTGGAAGCATGCTTGCCGTATGCATCAAGTCTCATGTTCTGCTGAAACATCAAGCATTACCCAGTGGCTTATCCTGATTACATTGTCATCAGCGTAAGAGATACTTGTTTGGTTCTTAAATAACAAAGGGTTATTCATGTCCTTGACCTCCTAGTCTGAGGTATGACATGGTACCATTATGAATTAACAATGGATAAGTTTCAAGATTTTAGCTACTCATATCTACAAATCTTCTAATATAGAACTTGATGATTCACTGTGTAATACCACACATTGATAAAAGTTCAAAAATCTATACCGGTGGTTAGACTATATACCGTAGTCTATCACACGCACCAATCCATTCTTACCCTAATATCTTCTTTAAAATTTTATGATTCAGCGTATGATACTAGACGCTGATGAGAATTTGAAACATTTGTGCCGATGGGTATATCATGTACCATGGTATATTACACGCACCTACCAATTCTCGCCCTACAAAGGTTTTATCAAAGAAGTTAATGACTCACTGTTTTAGCCATACACTGATAAAACTTCGACACTCTATGCCGATGGGTACACTTAAACACCAAAGTGTATTACAGGCATCATTCCCCTCTTGCCTTTTTTTTATTGTAATAGAAGTGGTTAATGATTCAGCGTATAAAACCATACATTGATGACACTATATAAAATTGTGTAAGTGATCTACAATTGCAACAACACAATAATGTGATACACCAAATCCTCTCATATCTGTCACACCCCCGAACCTGACGGCGGAAACGTCTGGGGGCTCGTGTGACTAACAATTGAATAATCATCACAATGAACATACATGAAACATAAAACATTCATCACCAACATTACATATTACAACCAACATTGTTCACATCAAGTACATTGTTAAAATACATAAGTTCAAATTGTTAAAAGTACGAGAAGTGATGTTACATAAAGCAAAACCATACACACTTGCAAATCTTCCAGCTTAACGATTACCTGAGAATACAAGTTATTTTGAAAACGGTCAACATATATAATGTTGGTGAGTTCATAAGTAGGTTTGAATAAAAGTCTTTGTATCCTTTGTAAAAACCCATAAAATCCGATATTTTCTGTAAAGTGTCTGAAAATGATGTGAAAATCGAGTATAAATGCATGTGTGAATTTATTAGATGTAACATATATGAATATAGTTTTGATATCTTTGTATTGTAACTAAGTGATAAATTGAATAGTAGTATTTCCCCAGAAAATCCGATATTTTCTGATTTGTTAAAATGTCGGGGTTCCTTGTACCGTTAAATAAGTTGTTTTGTATTGACACAATCGAAGGGTTAATATTCGAAACGTTATATTGGTATTGAATCTATATATGAGCCGTTATAATCATGCATGATAATGACTAGGTTGTCTGTCTTAACATTTTTCCAAATGTCGGTATTCGCTCAAGGTTTTGTCGCCCTAGACTGGCCTAGCCTAGCTGTAGCGAACAGCTAAGGCGTGGGGGGTCACCCCGTATAGATCTATACACAAACTCTCGCTCTCCCTCCTGGAGACTCTGATTATAACTACAAGCTACGATTGTACACTCAAAGGTGCCAACCGCCACGTCTCACTAGATTCTCAACCTTTCGTACTATGTTTAATGTTTACGTGTATGTTGTATGTTATCCAATCCAAAGGTACATATATAAGTATACAAAGTTCAATAGTTATGTAAAGGTATAATTTCAATTTACTAAACATGTAAGTTTCAGTCCAAGCCCAATTAACATGTAAATGGGTCACAAAGGCCCAGTAACATGTAAGTGGGTAATTTGGGCCCAATTGGCATGTAAATGGGCCACAAGAGCCCAATAAACATGTAATCCATAACTTAGGCCCAAATTAACATGTAAGTGGGTCGCAAGGCCCAATAAACACGTCATGGAAAACATTGGGCTCAATATACACTTAAATGGGCCCTTAGGGCCCAATGGCCAAGTAACGTGAATATTAGGTCCAATAAATAGTTATCGACATATTTCGTTCATTTGTTTTGTTCCGTTGTTTGTTTTAGCTCGAGGTTTACTAGATTGATGATAAGAAGCTTTCTTTTTGTAAAAATGACATTTTTGGCCGATAATCCTACAATTTTTCAATTAAGGCCGAAAGTTTTGTAAAAATGACATTTTAGTCCATAATTTATAAAAATTTGCAATTTTGTCCCAAATGTTTAGAAATTCACAAATTTAATCCAAAATTTTATATTTTGACATTTATGGCCTTGTTTTGCAGAAAATTGCATTTTCAGCCTCTTGTTTGTAAAAGTTGTCACTTTCGGCCCAATCTTTGATAAAAGTTACATTTTTGGTCCAATTTAGGAATAAATGCTATTTTTACCCCAAAATTTGGTTTATTTACATTTATGATTCAAACTTTGGCCAATTTACATTTTTAATCCCCAAAACCTCATTTTTCGCAATTTTTGGCCCAAAACCGTGAGGCCCAAATATTTGGCCCATTAGGCTAAAATTTACATTTTTGGCCCTTTGGAAAGTAGGTTTATCATAAAAATCCCTTTTTATACAAGTAGGACCTGTTTGGTCCTTATAAAGACATAAATGTCACTTTTTGCCCTTATCTTTTGTTTTCTTGACAATTTTTGACCTTTAACAAGGTTTTTGTTGAGATCTTTTGTATCTTAAACATGTAATCACTTTTGTCTTGATAATGTGATGTATATAATGTCATAGTTCATAGATCTTTGTTCAATATTACTTAAAATTTTGAGATTTGCTAAGATCTAACACATTTTTACCAATAAACTAAGAATTCACACAAAACATGCATATAACACATAGATCTACACATTTTACTTGCATTCTCCCCCAAAAATCATATGAAAACCGAAAACAAGGGGGTATGAACTCACCTTTGCTTGTTGTTCTCGGTTTTGAAGAAGAATGGAAAGAATTTTTGGTCCTAGCAACACCTTGAAGTGGATCTCGATATTATGAAGCTTCTAAGGTGTGATCATGGAATAAAACTATGTAAGGAGGAGTTTTTAATGTTAATATGGAAGAAGATACTTGTGTTTGACAAAAACTTACCAAAGATTGGAATGATTTGATGAAGATCTTTAGGACTCTAGCAAACTTTCGAGATCTTGGAGGAAGAAGGAGAATCATTCTGGAGAGTGATAGAGAGAATTTGGTGTAGTGTGTGTGTGGGTTTTTGCCTCTCGGCCGAGAGTAGAAGAAGAGAGGGGAGAGAGGTAGTGAGGTGACTTGCATGGAAGTATGGGGGATCTAACATGGATACATGGTGGACAATATGGAGGTGGCACCTCCAAAGTCAACCCCCCCCCTTCCATTTCATTTTTCATTTTTTTTGTTAATTGATGTTGGGCCGAGATTAATGGGCCAAGAGGGGTAGGGATGGAATAGTTTGATCCCATTAACATCTAGCTAGGATTTTTGGAACCTAAACATAAAATTTTCGGCCCATTGGGCTCATTAGATAGCTCATGGCCCATTTTGAAAGAAAAATGGAGTTTATGGCCCATTAAGGGTAAACTAATTTGTTTTGGACCCAAAATGGCCCAAAAGGCTAAGTTTTATGGAAGTGGGTCCAATTAGACTCCAAATAAGGTTTCCAAGCCCAAAATGGTTGAATTGGATGCTTATTGGTCCATTAGGCCCAATAAGGAAATCCTAGTCCAATATGGACTTAAACCATGGTTCTTAGGGCTTCAGACTCTTTGATGAACATCATTGATGAATCTAAATGAGCATTGAGTGATATTTACTTGGAGTATATGTTTTACAATAGTTGAATTATTACACGAGAATAGAATTTCCTAGCAAAATGCTAGTTGTGACAATATCCTTTAGTTCTACTATGTTGTCACTTAATCATTCAAAGAATAGCAGACACTCTTAAAAGAAGAAAATTATTTATATAAGGGGGAGCATACCTTAGATGTTGTTTATCTGAGGGGAAGCAAAATCTATGGGAGAGTAGAAATTAGCATTTTACTTCAGATGTAGTTAGTTAATTTATTATTTCATTGTTTATTAGTTTAGTTTTGACATCATCAAATAGGGGGAGATTGTTAGGACCCTATTTGTATAGATTTGATGATGCAAAGTATATACATTTTAGTTATAGTTTTACTACTCATTGTAGACAGTCAATATTATATAAGCAAGTGTAAACAATACACTTAGACAAGATGATCTATCAGAGTTTGTTTAGTTAGTTAATCTAAAGATATGTTGATGGAAGTTTATAGGTCGAAGACTGAAGATCATCCCCTGATAAGCAAAATACCATGAAGACTCTATCAGCACCACATGCACGAAGACACCATTCACTGAAGACTAATCAGTGTGTCCATACGCTAAAGGTCTTACATTGATGACACACTGATCAGGTGATACACTGATGATATAATACGTTGATACGTTGAAGCTGATCATACACTATTGGCTAAAGTTGAAGCTATATAAGTTGAAGTTGAAGCTGATCAGTGGATGAATCCCTGATGCTGACACTAAAGCTGATTAGCGTGTGTCCCCCTGACGCTGACACTGATGCCCCGGATCAGCGTATGTTGCGCTGGTGCTGATATCCGAATCTGGAGCTGATCAGATTTACTTGGTGAAGAAGCATTATAAAGATCTGATCTGATCCATTCCTTAAACACCTTATATGTATTTATCATTGAAGATTCAATCCCATCAAATTAGGGATTTGATATAACAAAAGATCTGGAGAATCTTCAGATATTTTATCTTATATAGTTTAGTATATAATCTTGTAATAGGGTTAAACCCTAATAATCGATTTGTGTGATCGTCTTTGTGACCTGCTTGGTGCATCCGATTCTCTTTGTTAGAGTCATTCTTAGTGAAAACCATATTGGTGATAATTCTATGTTAATCGTTACTTCACCCTGTTTATATCAGATCTACGATCCTTCAATAACCCATTTGACTCGAGATTTTGCTTTAGGTCCTGAACATTATTTTTTTTAGCTTCAACAAAATTTTGATATGTATTTCTCCTCTCCTCAATTTCGTCATTGCTAAGAACTCTAGATTTGACACTTAAATCAAGCTCCTACAACCGATCTTTAAGATTTTTGAGTTCAACTAACTCCTTTGGATAATCGATTATCCTCCATGCCTTGATCTTATTGTTTAAATGTTTTAGTTTAGCCGCCAAGTAAGAATAGTAGCTCCATATCCACTGAAGTTCAACCATGTAGATGTAACTGTATCATTAAAACCTTCCTTATGCATCCAAGAATTGAAGAATTTCAATATGGGTGGGCTAAAATCCACCACTTCAGTAGTTAACATGCTTGGACAATGATCTTATGTTTCTTTAGGGAGAGTCGTGACCACCGAGGAGGGAAACACATTGGCGAAGTTAGAACAAACAAGTATCAGATCCAACTTACCAAGCTTGAGTTTGCCGCTATAGAAGTATGTGAATTTATGTCCTCCCATTCTGTGATCGGTAAGTCCGACTTCAAAGATGAATCAATTAACTTGAAGGCGGACCTAAAAAAAATGGGATTTAACTCTTTCCTCAGGTCGCCTGACTACATTAAAATTGCCCATGTCTATCCATATGCCCGATTTTTCGTGTTTGATTTTTAGAAGAACCTCTCACAATTTATCTTTGTCTGTGTTGGGACATGATTTGTGGTTTATACTTTACTTTACATAGCTTTTAGAGTTCTCGGTCTAGGACCGACAACACCATGAATTCGGTGTTGTTTGGAGCGAAATCACTAAGTGATTTCGTTTGGGCTTTGGGTTGGGCCTTTGTAGTTAGATCTAGGTATATATATTGTATTGAATCAGCCGTGTTTAGAGTAAGTCATTCTAGTTGTTGATTTCGAGATTTGAGAGAGACAGAGAGAACCGAGAGACATATAGAGTCTTATGTACTAGACTATTGATTAATATAGTGTGCATTGAAGATTCAACATTGTGTTCTTATTTCATATTTACGATTTGTTTCATTCACTTGATTGGGATTCCGCACCAATCTAGTGATTTGGATTGATACCTAGATCAGGGTTTTACAATTGGTATCAGAGCAAGGATTAGTATCAATCGATTTGGCACCGTTTCTTGAAGTTTCTTTTGGTGTTTTTGAGTTCTTTTTGATGAAAATAATTGTTGTTGTTCTTCGTGTTCATCATTTTCCTAGTGTTCTTCACTAATTTTGGAGGATATTGCGTTCAAGATCGCTTTTGGTAAATTACCAAATTTGGGATTCATTGGATAAGGAAACACGATCAAAACATTGATTTCGGTTAGGTTTTAGTGTTCTCGGCGGCTGAATAACGTTATCGGTAACAAGATATAGGGTCCTCGGCTTGGAAGAGTTCCCGGCCAAGAAGTATCGTTCTCGGTCAACTGTTTTCGGTCAGGCCTTTCGGTCAAATAGTTGACCTTCAAGGTTCTCGATCAACATGGTGTTGACTATTGGTGTTTTTGGTCAAAAAGCAGTTATTTTTGGTTTTCGGTCAAGATCAAATTGCACAATCAGATTTTTTTCTGTTAGTCAATAATTAGCTCTTAGAACAGTTCAATCACAACTCCAGGTACCAAAGAGGTAAGCAAAACCTCATGCTCTCGATCCTATGAGGATAAAAAATAAATATCGTGAGCAAAATAAGTTATTAGTTAGAGAAATTTTTGATCTTAAAAATGAAATCTATGAAATTAAGAAAGTCAATAAACCGCTTAAAAAAACTAGAAGCACAAAATAAAGACCTAATTAGAATTAAAGATGAATATAGCACAAAATGTGTTCACTATCGTTTTGCCAAAGAGAAAATTACCAACTTAACTGTTGAACTTGATGCGTTAAAAGCTAAATTTAAAGATGCTGAATTTAACTTTAAGAAATTCGATGTGTCAAGTGAGATAGTTAAATCTATGATAGAAAAACAATTAAAATGGAAAGATAAACAGAAAGAGGGTTTAGGGTATCATAGTGTACCACCTCCTTTCAATGATAACTATACTCCGACTTCTGAAATCATAGAGACAAAAAAATTTGTTCAACATGGTCAGCCTACTGTAACTATTTCAGTTAAGACTGAATAATCCGGCAAAACTGAGAATATTGAGGTGAACGATTCTAATGTTTCCACTTCATGTGCAGAGAAAGTAACAGTGCAAGACGGGTGCGAGAAAAATAAAGATAATTCTAGTTTTGTGGGAAATTCTTCAAAAACTAATATTTTGTTTTCTGGTGTTTCTAATAATTGTGTGAACCAAGACACTAAGTCTGTTGATTTTGTTTCTTCAAAAACTTGTGGTTATGTTAATTTAAATTTAAATTCTAGTAATCCAACTATTAGTAAATATAAGCCACCAAAACAAGTTAAACAGACTGCTTGCTGTAAGTGTGCCCGTGGAAACAATCTGAGACAAGGCATGGACACGCAACCAGGGACGGGCAGCAACAACTTCCACGTGAAGAAACAAACGTGTTTCCAATGTGGAAAACCCAGTCACATTGCTAGAAATTGTCCACATCGTTCATATGTTCCCTATTATGAACAAGGTTGGCAGAACGTTCCAAGGGGGAGATTTTCTAAAAGAAATCCTTTGAGGTCACGTTCACGCAATGGTGGTTGGAATGCTAAAAAGGCCAAGAATCAGACTCCCAAGGACAAAAAGGGCATGTCGGACAACAAGCTTAATTCGAGAGATGGTTCAGCCAAACCGAAATCGGTGAGGTCGAATTCATCTCAAGGGTCGTCCTCTAGCTCACACTTAAAATACAAGCCTAAATCGAAAGGTAGTCAAAGTCTTTTCTTCCAAATCGATTTGTGGTTTATAGTTTACTTTACATAGCTTTTAGAGTTCTCGGTCTAGGACCGACAACACCATGAATTCGGTGGTGTTTGGACCGAAATCACTAAGTGATTTCGTTTGGGCTTTGGGTTGGGCCTTTGTAGTTAGGTCTAGGTATATATATTGTATTGATTCAGCCCTGTTTAGAGTAAGTCATTCTAGTTGTTGATTTCGATATTTGAGAGAGAGAGAGAGAGAACCGAGAGACATAGAGAGTCTTATGTACTAGACAATTGATTAATATAGTGTGCATTGAAGATTCAACATGGTGTTCTTATTTCATATTTACGATTTGTGTCATTCACTTGATTGGGATTCCGCACCAATCTAGTGATTTGGATTGATACCTAGATCGGAGTTTTACAGTCTGTAACTGACTGTGGACCATATATGTATGCAAAGGCAATCTTGTCACTCATGCCAATCCAATTTTTCCAATAGTTATTAAGAAATAACGATATTTTATTATTTAAGAGCATTGGAACAACGTGTTGTCCCACAGGCTAAGCAAATCACCATATATGCTATGGGATCCAACACCATCAAACGCAAAATTACTGTTGCCCCAACATCCCAAAACATTTATGTCCTCCAACTTAACCAATTGAGTCTCTTGAATGTTGATATACGCTAACCTATGTTGATTTTTAAGTCATCTTACCTAACTCACTTTATGGTCCTCACTTATGCCTATGATGTTCAATGACAACTAATTCAGTGGACAACGACATGCTCACCTATTTCACCCATAATTTCATAAAGAACTGGGCTATTAACTTCAACATCTAATCCCAATTCTTGCCCAATTACCACAGTTTGTACATTCTCCTTGGTTGTTGTAGAGACTTTCGTAGTCTCCTGTGATTGTTCTTGCATTTATTGGCTATCAATGTTGCGATTATGATCTGGGAGAGGTGGAGCGCCCAAGATGGAGTCACCGATCATCATCGAGGAATAGGGATTAGGGATGGATTTAGTCTTTTGTGAGGGATCAACAATTGAAGGGGATCGACTATTTCGCCTTCTTTTGACGTTAAGGTCACTGCCAGAGTTAACGTGGGCATTTAATGCATTATGGTCCGCAATATGGCCTGATTTAGGACGAGGAGAAGTCCCAATAAGCCTAATTCCAGCTGAGAACGAGAAGGGCCTAATGCAACCATTGTTGACCAATGTTTTCAAAGGCCCAATTGGCATAGTCGCCTGCCTAGAGTTTGGAGCCCCACCGTCAAAGATCGGGTCAGCACAAGTACCTAGGTTATCTCATTTTCCCATGTTAATGTTGTATTGGATGAAGACTGGAAACGATGATTCCCCAGACGACGATCTGCAAACCACCTCCTGATTGACTGTCGTGGTATAGATGTTCGCAGGGGGCGTCGACAGTGAAGTGGGAGATGGAGGCAGCGACAACATAGATGGTGAAGATTTGGCGTAGTCGTTGGTTTGCTCATCACCACACAAATCAAATTAATCAATTTCCCCATCCTCCATATCATTCCCATCCATATTCATATATGTGTCAGAAATTCCCTCCTCATCTTCATCCGATTCCGATTCATGTTCCGATGGTTCTAGTAGATCAAATTTAAATGGAAACTAGTATTGATCTTCAAATTCAACGATGACAACATTGATGATTTTCCCACTAGCCAAAATTCTAATTTTCTTATTGATCTTCAGATTGTTCTTCGTGAGGATTCTAATTTTATGCAGGAATAATCCATCCTAGAATCAATGTCATTAAATTTTGAAATAATCTGCCCATATTTATTTAGTATATCTCTGAAGTTATCTTCACAACCATATCTTTTTAGTATATTGTTTTTTGAAATAAAGAATCGATGCATGTTTTTGTAGTAAAGACCATTCATTAGACCCCTCAGTGCACCTAATACCACACACAACGGTATATGATGTATCACCGTGGTGTGCGGTAAACACCACACCGACCCACCATGTTCCACCGCGGTAAGCATGCCGCACGTTATGGTTTTACCGCATGGTATACCCCTCAAATGTAGTAATTTGTACATAAAAAATGTGGATTGTGTTGGGTGTGGTAGGACACTCGCCGATTTTGTAGTGTGAGAGAAAAATAACGTGACAAATTAAAATTATGGTAAGGATGATATAACATCCATGAACTAGTAATGTTGCAAATAAAAATAAAATATTGCAAAGACATTTGCAGCGATTATTTTGAGATAATTGTAGCATAGATTGTCATTCTAGGAAAGCTCGTCTCATTTTGTTTATTCTAGTGAATAGCTATAAGAAATTTATGTATTACTAAAATGCGATTATTATGATGGGTAATATATACTTTTAGTTTGAAACTTTTTCCTCTTTACAATATCTTATAAAAGGTTAAAATTATATTAAATTTGAGAACGATATCATTTACATGGAAATAACTCAATAAGATAATAATATCATAATATCTTGTGCCTTTACAATTGCTACGAAAGTAGAAATGTGGGGACCAATATGGTAGATGCCTGATTGGCTGATTGTCAATTTATTGAAACTTCGGGACAAATTCAAGTAGACATAAACAAATAGAAATCAAAGATTTGTCTTTTATATGTTTGTGAATATTTATATGTATTCAATGTTAATGTTGAGTGTCATAACAAAAACTCAAATCGACCGGTAAAATAATGATTTGCCGGTAAAATAAAAGGCTTCGATGGTTATAAACAAAGTTTTAAATAAAGTTAGGCGTGACTTGAAGACAATGTCAAACCATAAGTTTTTACGAGCCGTGACGAGTCAAGTCGTTTGTAAAACGTGACTTAAAGCGACAATTTTGTATATAATTAATAGTTTTATATGTATTTATACTATTATTCACACACACAGACATATATATATATATATATATATATATATATATATATATATATATATATATATATATATAACTTAAGGCGATTTGTTAAAACTTGACAAAAAATACAAGCCTTAGAGTCATGACGTGTCATGGCGAACAATGACAAACTTTTTAGAACCTTGGCTATAAGGTTAAGGGGTATGATCACCACCAACACACTAGAAAAGTGTTGATTATGCGCCACTTTTTAGAACCACTAGCCTCTTGAAA
Organism: Lactuca virosa; assembly: GCF_052849685.1. Classification (NCBI taxonomy): domain Eukaryota; kingdom Viridiplantae; phylum Streptophyta; class Magnoliopsida; order Asterales; family Asteraceae; genus Lactuca; species Lactuca virosa. The sequence continues at coordinate 36,135,673 of NC_136434.1, forward strand.
ATGGTTACCACTCAACATTTATTTTTATTTTTATTTTTATTTTTTACATGAGATTAAATAAAAAATAATTCTTAGCCAATCATAAAAGAAGAATAAACAGTTAAAAAAGGTTAGCCAATCAAATCTTTCGTCTTCGTCCGTTTCCGGTACCATGCCACAACCAACCGACCAACCTTAGGGGCGGTGTTCACGAGGGGGTTAGTGTGCCACATAGGATCTCACGTGTGACTTTGTACTCTACCGATTAGCCTAAGAAAATGATAATAACTTGTAATGAAGAATAACTTTTATATATATATATATATATATATATATATATATATATATATATATATATATATATATATATATATATATATATATATATATTAATTAAATTTAATTTTATATTCGATAAATTATTAAACGTTTTTAGATTGTTTATAAAACATCATTACGGCAACTATCGTAGGTTTTCATATATATATATATATATATATATATATATATATATATATATATATATATATATATATATATATATATATATATATATATATAAAAGAACCATAAAAGATTAATAACCCTAAGAACCGCAATTAATTAGTAAATATTTACACGATACTCTTATTAAACATGTTAAAATCCTAATTTTTGGTGTTTTTGGTACGAAAAGAGCAAACTTATAATTTTTATAGTCTAATATTTATGCTCTCATATTTTAACACAAAACAAATATAAAATACAGATTTACACAGTCATTTTACAGTTTAATACAAAAAATTCACAACTTAATACAAACTGTTTACAATAATTCACTAATATAAAGAAGTCAAAAACTCAAACTCTACCACCACATGCCGCCACCAACCGCCTATATCAACATAGTAGCCGTCATTTTTTCCAAATCAGATTTGTAAATAAAGTCATGCATTAACAACTTAAAATACAACATTCACAGTCTAATAAAGCCTATTAATTCACTCGTTTTGAATTTAATGCAAAACAATTATAAAAACTAGTGGATTCTTACAAATTTATACAGCAAAAAAGTGAATATATTCATAAGAAAATTAACACAAAAATTTATACATAAATCATTCATATTTTAACACAAATTATAAAAAATTCACAGCCAAATGCAGTCAATTCACAGTTTAAACAGAAAATACATAGTTTAATGCAGCCAATTCACATTTTTAAACACAAAAATCATAGTTTAATATAAAAAATTCACAGTTTAATATAGTCAATTTCACAATTTAAATAAATATTCACAATTTAATGCAGTTAATTCATAGTTTAAAATACAAAAATCATAGCTTAATACGTAAAATTCACAGTTTATTACAATAAATTTACAGTTTAATACGAAAAATATAAATTCACAACAATAATATCAATTTGAAACTCTTAATACAGACAATTCACAGTTTAATATACAAAATTCACAACCTAATATAATAAATTCACAATTTAAGACAAAAAAAATATATTCACAGTCATATTTTCAAATAAAACTTATATTTATACGTTAATATATAAAGACATTTATATGTATTAAATTGTGAATTTAATATATTAAGTCGTGAATAAAATTCACAATGTAATAAACAATTCACAGTTTAGTATACAAAATTCACAGCTTAATATAATAAATTCACAATTTAAGACAAAAAAATTTATATTTACAACCATATTTTCAAACTAAAAGTTATATTTATACTTTAATATAATAAATACACAATTCATAGTTTAATATACAAAATTCATCAGATACATTGTGTGCACCACACAAATTCATAGTTTAATTCAGCATTTGAGACACTAGTTCATAGCTTAATTCAATATTTTTAGACACTAATTCACACTTTAGTGCATTAAAAAATACATATCCATAGCTTTATAACTTACATATTCACAAATTAATACATAAAAAACACATTCACAGCTTAACAACTTTGTGTGCACCATATACATCAAATCCATAATCACCATAAAACATCAGATCTTACTAGATATATAACGCGACATTAAATTAACAATTTATATACTCATTCATAGCTTAATTTACCATATTTACTGTTTAAATTCTAAAAAAAAAATTCACCAGTAGCATTCACATTCACAGCTGAATTCACAACTTAATAATTTACCTAATTTCATTGAGGCATTTTATCAAGCACCTTGTGTGCATCATTTTTTTGAAAAACTTTCTTATGTAAACACCATCATTGGAGACCAGATCTAATGCAGTGGTGGAACCGCTGCCGACCACCATGAAATAGACCACACACACAAACACCAGATCTAACCTAAAAATACACAACCATATTAGATCTGATAACGATCTGGTTGTGTTTGACTATAGATCAGAGAAAAACAGATGGAGCTGAGTTGGAGAGAAACAGATATGGTATAGATCCAACTGAGATTCTCGTTGGTGAGGAACTACCAGATAAAAAAACCGAGTTCAGAGAGTAGATTAGCACCTGTAGGTTGCCATGATGACTGCGATTTGTGAGTTGTGATGATCCGACGACGACATCAACGATATGAGAATAAATCTGATGTGGATCTAACGACGAAATGCTGAAATAGTAACAAAAACCTTTGTGAAGTAGCACCAAAATACTCAGCTCTACATCATATTTGACCAGATCAGGTGTAAAAGAAGACAGCGGCGGTCATCAGTGGTGTTGCAGTCGACGTTGGTGGTGGCGGCCCCTTATTTTTTCAGATCTAGAATCACTACAGAGAAGGGAGGTGGAGAGAGTAGGGTAGCGACGAAGGAGGGGGGAGATGGACGTTGGGCTGTCCTCAACCACGATGGTGGCGGCAACAAAGTCGTCGGAGCAAAGTCGTTGGTGGTAAGGACGGCGGAAATGGTGAATGTTTTCTGATGAAGGAAGAAATAAAGATGAAGATATGTTTGAAGTCAGGTGAAAAAATAGTGTGATGATGTTTATGTTAGAAAGATGAAGTGATGTTTTTTTAGAAGTTCTTAGGGTTCTTAAGCTTTAGAGGTTCTCATTTGAACCTTTACCTCTCTCTCTCTCTCTCTCTATATATATATATATATATATATATATATATATATATATATATATATATATATATATATATATATAAAGTCACTAAACTTTACTTTAGTATATATTTAGCCAATAATTTATTTATTTTGTTACAAATTTAGTCATTAATATTTTTTTATTGAAAATATTTAACCATTAATCTTATATAATTTGGTCAAAGAATACAATTTCAAAAAATACATATATTTACAAAATTTATTCAAAACAAGGTGTCAAAATTATGATCTTATATATGACTGTTTTCCGCTTTACAAATGCATGATTGTAAAATCAAATCTGGATTGTATGATCCTACCAAAAACAATTTAAACATAAAATATATATTTTAATCGAGTAGTTACCTATTCTACTAACAACAAACAGTCTAAACAGGAAAAATTATGTCTCCAATACATTATTTAACAATAAAAAAAATTCAAAAAGGGTTTTAAAAGGTTCATATACGATTCACTTTGTTACATCAAAAAAGTATTGTAATTTTTTTTATAAAAATGGAAACGATCAACCGATCCTACTCCAATCCTACCAAAAAACGATCCAAATATGATCATGATTAATATACGTAGGTGATATCGTAGGATTATACGATTCTAGGGTAAGGATCGCGATTTTAACAATCTTAGTTGAAAAAATAAACATATATTTATGTATACATAAAGTATTTTCACAAATTTTATTGCGTATTAATATGTATCTTAATGTATAATACAAAGTTTTATATTTAAAACTCGTTATCTTTAGATATAAATACATATTATTTTGAGTAAATTACATGAATTGTTCCTTGTGCACGTGCCAAAATGTGCGTTTGGTCTATATTTCCAAACATAAACTTGGACATTCCGTGATATGTTTAAAAGTTGTCCGTCCCTAAAATCCTTTATCAGACATAAAAAGACAATTTTGTCATTATTTATTTATGTTTGATTTGTTTGTTATTAGTAATTATATTTCAAAAGCAACCCCCCACCCACCCTTTTGTTCATATATAATTCTGTTATCTCACCAACTCCGGTACTTTGACGACTCTAAGACATCTCCGGCGACTACAAGACACATTCGACGATGCGATCAAACCCTCACACACCCCTCTCTCGAGACTCCAACTCTCTCTATCCCTTTTCTTTTTCTGTTTCTGTTTCTCTCTTTCTTTCTCCTTCTATTCTCTCTCTATCTCTCATACCCCCTCTTTCTCTCTCTCTCTCTCTCTCTCTCTCTAACTTTTTGGAAAACCAGAACGAAAAAAGGAAGAACATATCAACAACCTGGACATAAATGGGATAAGGATCTGTCACCATATATTATCGATAGTAAGGTCGAATGGTCAAAGAATATGAGATAGGTACAGTGTGGTATCCTGGCGGCAAAGACGATCAAGGAGAGGAAAGAGATGGTAAGAGAAAGGGATGGGTAGAAACCAAACCCTAAATCGCTGTCGTTATCTGAAGTGTCAAGATCCAAACCTTAGATCGTCATTGTATCCCTTCATCTTTTATGATGTGCATCTAGAAGAGTGACAGTCACCATAGCCATCTGGATTTTTTATGCATTTCGTTGGATTTACAAAAAGATTTAGGATTTTCGAGATTGTTTTGATGCAATTTTCTGGGTTTACAAAAATATTTAGGATTTTCGAGATTGTTTTGATGTTATTTTCTAGGTTTTGTTGGGATTTTTCTTGGATTAGGGTATTAATTTACAGATTTTCAAGCATTGGCATTCAAATTTGCATATGTGGAACCATTTTTTATTTTTCAGTTTCATTTAGGTTGGCGGAGTTGAGAAAGTGGAGGTGGTTGTCGGAGTTGAGAAAAAGGATATGGGAGAGAGAGAGAGAGAGAGAAAGGAAGGGAGAGAGAGAGATTGATAGAAGAGATGATTTTATTTTGTAACATTCCAAATTTCAAACCAAAATTTTCTTGTAGAAACATAAATAAAACATCCATTTTTCCATAAAGATAAAAATACCAAATATTTTAAAACCATAAAACTGTATCATAAAAACAATGTATCAGACAGAATAATCATAAATAGTAGAAGTCTTAAAAACATAATCATTTGCGACGTGCATGCGACACAGTCAAGCTAGAGCCTTCCAATTGCCAAAAGCACAACTTGAAAAACATTTAATCCACAACTATCAACATAAAGCTTAGTGAGTTCCCCAAAATACCATATATATCACATTACATATACAATGCATATATACATGGCTCATAGTCAACACCTCAGTGGGCCTATAGCCACAAAGCCATCATCCCAAAGACATTTTCAACTTCCATCCATAATCAGCTAGTTAACACCTCAGTGAGCCTATAATGATAAAGTCATCATCCCAAATACTTGTTTAAGTTCCAACTACCATCCTGTTAGACATGGATGCTTTCAACCAACTTCACTAAGGATCATCACATACCAAGCAACAGACTAACCAACCTAACGCATAGTCGTATCATAACAGTACTCATACAACCTACCACACTGCACACACAATGTCACACACAATATAGTGAAAAAACTCCCTTGAAACAATGAGCTGAACAACCAAATTGCCATGAACCCTAAAGTATCAGTAGAACGAACCACCTAAGATACAATCAGAGGTTAAACCTCAGACAACAGCTCAGTTCCTCAAATTTTGACCAAAAGTTAAATTAGTCAAAAAAGTTAACGGTCAACGGCCATGCGCTACGACCCTTATCCTAGTTACGTCACAATCACTAAATGTAAAATATAGTCATGACATCAGACGCAAGCTCGCGGCATGAACCTTCCCTTGGTCGCATCACGATTCTTGCATCAGAGACCATTTTCTTGTTAAGCACTTAATCCCTTAAGATAATGGATCAACCCTTCCAGAACCCTTCCAACAAAGGCCTTAATAGATAAAGTTTTCAAATTCCAACTTTATCCATAAGAAATCCTCATGCAACAAACCCTAACTTCTAGGTTAAAAATGGGACCAAAAGTGCAACCAAATCCATGCAGGAAAAAAAGGAAAGACAAGGATCCATTCTTCACCACTATGGGTTTAGAAGACCCCAAGACACAACCTTTGGACATGGAGTTGTCCAAACTCCATCAAAATATCACTAAAGGGACAAAAACAAGCTCATAAACCTAGATCTACAAAGCATAAATGATAAAGCTTGTAACTTGGAGACTAACCAAGGTTCATAGATTACTTAGAAGGCTGAAATGCTACATGATCTAGTTTCTTGGCACCAAAAGGAACTTTCTTCACCTTCAAACTACACACTAAAGACTTAAAATCTCAACAACAAATGAAATGGATGCTAGGGTTTTGGGAGAAACGTTTACAAGGAATGGAGGCTGCCAAATGAGGCAACCCTAGGAGTTAATCTCCTTAAATATCGCCCATGGCCCAAGGTTTAGAGTTTTGTGCAAGTAGCAGCTTCGCGCCGTGAGCTTCATTTAGGTCGTGACATAACTAAGGGTTTTTAGTATTGTCATGACCCAGAGTTGTTGGCGTCACGCTATCGATTCCTTCACAAAATCCACCCCCTTAAATACTTGAATTAAATAAACTTGGTATAAATATACGTGAAAAGCAGGCCTTACATACTTTCTAATATTATAATTAATAAAAAAATATTAAACAAATGAATAAAGAAATATAAAAGGGTAATATAGTCATTTGATGTCTAGTAGTGATGCAACATGTAAGTTTTAAGTAAATGAGAGACGGTCTAAGTTAATTTTAAAATAGCGACTATACGTCTATTTTGGAATATATATATATATATATATATATATATATATATATATATATATATATATATATATATTCTTATGATATTAGTGATGGGTTTTATAGGTTATAAATCTATACATGAGGCGGAAAATTACTTAACTCTTAAGTTCACTTGAAACTTATTTGGATCTTTGTCTTCTGTATTGATATCAATAACTATGAACATAACGAACCCTAATGGTAACCTATTATAATCGAAATGTATATACCTCTTGATTATTGTAGCAAATAATCACGCCAATATCCTTCTTAGAAACCTTGAAAAACAAGCACCAAAATTTTAGTGTCTCTAAAGGTTTGTACCCAAAACCCTAGAAACCCTAGAATGAAGATGAGAGAGAGAGAGAGAGGAGAGGGATATAATTTGCGTTCCTAAGCTAGTAGTTAAAGGAATGAACAAAAATAATGAGCCAAGGGGTCCTATTTATAGTTTAGGTAGGCAAAACTTGATTTGAAATAATTAATTAATAGATTTAATCCTAATTCAAATCCTTTCCTTATTTGCATCTACGAGGCTTCCAGGACCCCTAAAAACCCTCCAAAACCGTCCATGACATGGAGGGTTCTAGAAGTGCTTCTTTTGTTCAACTAGTGAACAATTACAATTCACCCATTGCACCTTTAATTATTTCCAATTAATCCTGAATAAATTTCAGATTAATAATTAATTAATTCTAATTGATTTATTATTAATTTATTAACTATATAAATTAACAAATCAATTATTTAACTATTGATATCATGTTGATTTATTAATCACATAAGAAATTAACATATCAATTATATATTCCCAGTTAATATATTAATCACATAATATATTAACAAATCATTTCTCTCTCTCTCTCTTTCTCTTTCTCTCTTTTTATTTCTCTCTCTCTCTCTCTTTCTCTCTCTCTCTCTCTCTCTCTCTCTCTTTCTCTCTCCTAATATCATTTCTAGCTATTTCTGGTTATGAGGGCAGCCCATAAAGGACTTTGCTTCTAATTTCAAGTTTATATCAATTTAGTTATGAGCTTAGACACCTTAATCCAACAGTCTCCCACTTGGATAAGTTTATAACTACAATTGCAAGTATAACCAAACAGTAAATAGTGTTTTCCAAAGCAACTGGCGAACTTTTGTTCTAACCAGACATTGGCCCTAAGACAAGTGATCAGCTATTCCTTCGTTTTGCAGGATATCTTATAGACATGAGACATGAATTAGAATCAATCTTATAGTACAAGATTTTGTTTCTCGATTTCCCGATTTATGACGGCTGAATTTTGACTACTAATTGAACAGGTCAATTTAGTCCAGCCTTGGCCAAGCACTTCAGATGTCGGCAACAAATCATCGAGGGGCCTAAAGATATTAATTTTTCATGTTAAGGCAAAAGGAACAAATAAATTTCGACTTATATACTTGTATCTTTTACTCACCAAATCATACATGACATTATGTTTTATGATATTATGTTACTGATGCATTTTCGCAATACCAATATGAAGGTTTGTGTCGACCGGATACACTTCAAGTATAATAAACAAGAACAAAATTACTAAGCAAATAAAGAATAGAAAAAAATAAAGAACACAGAGGATTCACCAAATTGTCTTTCACCAAGAAAGGATTTGTTTTCACTAAGAAAACAGATTGTCATAAAGATGGTCACCAAGACGTTCTACGCATTAGGTTTTCACCCTAATGTTGAATATATATATATATATATATATATATATATATACTAATTTATACAAGTATATCCCTTGATTAGAGGGATTGTATCTAATCTATTCTAAGAACTGATCTTCGTCACAAAGATATCGGATCTGCTATCTATTCTAAACATATATGTATCATTACCTAATATACAAAGATTACGCTAGATAACTATCCACACACTGACACTGATAAGGCTTGAGGCGCTGATGCTGATGGTGACGCTGACGTTGACGCTTAAAGTTAGTGTCTAGAGTGTTTGACTCATCTCATCATAAGGTGTGACCTTACAATCTCCCCCTATTTGATGATCTCAAAACTAATCTTCTTCTTCAGAGTCATCAAAAGAACCATTGTAGAACTTGTCAGCTTCTTTTAAGATCTCAGGCTTAACCCATCTGAATTCATGAATTTTAAGTTCTTCTAGTCTTTTACTAAGCTCCAGTGAGATCAGAACACGATATCCTCATTCCACTTCTATATGACTAAGCCCTTCCATGAGAAGATGAAACAAATGCTCAGTGGGTGAAACAAGAAGATCATCAATGTGTTGAAAGCACATGTGATTTTGACTATCAAGATAGAAAATGTCATGCTCTGGTTCTCGAATGAACATGTACTGAATTGGTTCAACACCCGCTGACAGTACATTGTTAATGTAACGAGTGCCATATGGAAGAAGAAACTTAGTATTCTTGGACTTTCTGTGGGGCGCTTGTTCTTCCTGAGGTGGATGGTCTAGAAGGACCAACTGATGACACAAGATTCAGCTTTTTGACTTTGTTGAGTAGCTGTTGAATTGCCAACTTCACCTCTTGATCATGAATACCTTTGTGTTTGTCGATAATTTATTTAATTTGTATCCACTCATTGCATCCAAATTTGGCTAACTCTCAAGCGAATACAACCTCAGTATATTCATACTTAGTCTTCTTCCTGACCAAGTGAAGCTTCAGTGAATCGTTCCTTGATTTGGTGCATCTCACCCTGATAATGGGATCAGGCTTTGTTGTACAAGTCAGAACATCTCCAAACTTTTTTTTGTTGATTATGCCATTCAGCTCTGAAACCCTGTGTTGTTTGTCCACACTGTTATTGAAGATCTTAATTTTCATGACTTGATCATTAGCACTTTCATCAACGGAAGCGAAAGCTTGAGCAAGTTTAGAAAACATACGTTCTCCTTTTCTAGCTTATTTTCTCGAATAGCGACATTATTCTCTATCAGGATCTCTCTCACTTCCTCAACCGTTATTGCCCATACTTTAGTTAATTCATTCAGATCAAAAGTAAGCTTTCTTTTCTTGGAAGGAAGAGGTGCTGAACGATCACCAGCAGCATAAGAGCTTTCAGATTTAACGCCATGGGCTCCCCCTGAGAAAGAAGACTTCCTATTTCTAGGATTGAGTTGATCATCATTAGACTCTATATCGTTGTTTGTTCCTTGAGGAATCTCCCCTCAAAGTACAAACCAGGGTAGATGACACTCAAAGGAACAACTGGAACAAAAGCTTGAGGCATGAATCCTAGATCAATAAATCCTTCATAGTCATCAGTCGTTGATATATCACCAGTGTCTGGGATAGGTTGATCATCAGTCGTTGCATCAGTGTCTGCAACAATAATTTCGTTTTGAAATTCAACTTCAACCCTTCCAGGTTCAGTCATCTCAGGCGGAGATGGAGTTGATGTAGTCACCACCATTTGCATTTGCTTATCATGATTCTCTTGACTATTCTCCCCCTTTTTGGCATCATCAGATATGGGAGGAGAGCCAGGAGGTGGTGAAGGAGTACGAGGAGGAGGATGAGATGGTAGAGGAGGATTTGATGATGGAGGTGGAGGTAGAGGAGGATCAACACCTGGAGAGTTTGGTAGGGTGTCATAAATAACCATATCATCATCATCATCACCCAATATCATAAACTGCTTCAAATCAGCCACATCCTTTTCAACATTAGACAATCTTTCTCCCAGTGATTGAGTTATTTTCACTTTAAGAGAAAGTTAAGAGAACACAGTTGTTTGAAAATGGGAGATGAATTCCCCTAATAAAAAGCAGCAGTCTGAATAGGTGTTGGCATTAGAGGAACAATCTCAGCTTGAGGAGAATGAGACGCTGATCTTGGAGAAATCGCATTTCGGATTAGTGGCTCAGCAGTCTTCACTAGAGGTGGGGTTGATCCTCGTTGTAAAACATCATTTGCATAAGGAGTGGATGAAGGAGTAGATGAGAATCGAATGTGCTTGTTTACTCTTGGAGGCGAGTTCATTCCTTGAACATGGTCTTCTCCCTTATCAATGGCTAATTCATCTTCTTCATCAGCGTCAGTCTCTTCTTCAGTATCAATACTTTCTTCACCATCATCCTCATCATCCTCTACTTCAGAGTAATAGGATTCAACAACATAGGGATTTGCAATCCATTTTTGCATCCTTACAGTAATATGCAAATCATCTTCAGAAGGAGCAGCGTTGATGATTTTTGAGGAGAGGGCAGGAATGGGAATGGAGATCCCATGATTTTTAGAATAGCCTTCATCAAGATCCAAGATCAGTCCAAACCAATGAGGATAGGGAATATACACTGGCTTCTTATGCCCAGGGATACAACCAATCACCTGATCAAGAAAGAGTTGAGAAAAATCCGTTATTTTGTTGCACACAATAGAAAACAAAATCCTTTGCTCAATGAGATTCAGTTGATCCATGATCCCGGTCTTGTGTCAAAGACATTTTCCAATAAACCCTATTAAGTACTTCCATCCAACACCAAAACACTGACTAAGAGTGTATTTGTGTGGATCACGAGAGGTGTCCTGAAGAGAAAAGTTATACCCCAATCTTTCACGAACGGACTTGCATTGTTCATTCGAAGGAGTTTCAGAATAATTTTCTAATCGAGGAAGACGAAGAGAAGTTCGAAAAGATTCCACATCAATATTTATCCCATATTGACCCTCTCCAATTGTTACAGTAACGGTTTGAGCATCAGATCAATAGAGAATGAATAGTAGATCTCACATGCTTGTTTAGGGTAAAATGGCTCTGGTAAGTCGCAGAAGGCATATCGAAGAGGGCATCTTTTGACATAGTCGACAAAGTCTTCAATTCTTGAGTTCACGAACTGTTTTGGGATGTCATCAGAGAACGCCACATTGTTTTCTTGAATGATGATGGGAGAATCAGGGGCATGAGGACCTTTGACGACATTAGCGTTAGGGGAAAACTCATAAAGAGGCTTTGAAATTATGAGAGCTTGAGGAAGATGATGGTTTAGAAAGCCTTTTTTTTGAGAGAGAGAGAGAGAGGCAATTGCTGAATATCTTGTAAAAGTGACCTAGGATGGATTTTTCCTAATTTATACAAGAAAGTTTCTTCCCTTTTACGTAATCATGATAGAAGAGATCTACGCCGTAAAAATCTCATATCCCAAGAGATTGATAGACCTTTTAATCGTCATCCAAAAATTTACCATTGTGATAAAGAACGTACATCAGTGAGAAATATCATCAGCGACAATGGTCATCAGCGAAAGCAATCAGCGTATTAGAGTTGCAGCTTGTAAAAGTAAGTTTGTGATGTCTCCTGATATTGTGGTCTTAGCCTACCATTCACTGGCATAGTACTGCGAGATTTCATCAGCATGTGGTTTCATACGCTAACTTATTAATCACTTTTATTAGAAGAAAAAGGCAAGAGTGGTATGATGCATGCAATACATTCTGGTACGAAATGTACCTATCGTCAAAGATTTTTATAATTCTCATCAGCATCTGGCTTCATACGTTGAATCATAAACTTCTAAAGAATATATGGAGAGAATGGATTGATGCGTGTGATAAGTTGTAGTGTTTTAGTTTAACCATCGACATAGATTTTTCAAGCTCTCATCAGCGTATGGTATATTACGCTGAATCATAAAGCTTTAAAGAAGAAAAATGAGAGAATAGATTGTTTCAGTCACGTTGAGGTGAAATCAGCGTGAATCATTAATAATGATAACCCATCAACAAGAAGTGGTTTAATCCTTGCATCATAGAGTTAGTTGTAGTCTAGAATCATAGATTCACCGTCAATTCGTAATGGTACCATGTCACACCTCAGTCTAGGAGGTCAAGGACATGAATAACCCTTTGTCATTTAAGGACTAGATAAGTAACTCTTACAATGATCACTATGCAATCAGGGTAAGCCATTAGGTTATGCTTAATGTTTCAGCAGAACATGAGGCTTGATGCATACGTAAAACATGCTTCCAGGGACAGAGTCAGGCAAGATTGTTAACTAAGAATAAACACCCAAGCCTTTCTATAAATTTTTATATGGACCAGGCAATCTCACTTAGAAAGTTTAGATGATGCTAGACAATCAGCGTGAGGGGGTGACTCAATGTCATCTCAGCAGATGGTCTCGCTGATGCGATAATTAGAGAGATTTAGGCACATACAACATGCTTCCAGAGACGATTATTTGTCAAAAGTTATATACTTGGCTTATGAAATGCCATCGTCAAATCTTTTAAAAAAAATATAGAAACAAAATAATAAATAATATACAAACAAAAAAGTTAGTCTAACAAGGAAATATTCTAAAGGCGATATTTGTGCAGCTTTTTCAGAAGCATTATAAAGACTCGATCCATCAAATCTTTTGAGTTGAAGGGTCATAAATGTACTTCCATTTTCTGAGATATCTACCTCTCAACATTGTCTATAAAAGAATAAGTAAAAAACATCAAATATATCAAACACAAACACAAATCATAGAAATCAAAGAAAAAGAATGCCTTTAATCGTTGAGGTTTAGCAGATTGATTCCAAGCTTCATGTTCACCAAAAACAAGAGAAGAACATGAATCAGTCTTTGTAAACAAGTTAAGAGGATCCAATCTTTGTAACCTTCAAGTTAGGAGAGTCACCAAGACAAAACTCGAAGGTTCCAATCATTGTGATCTGTGAAAGAAAAGAAGTTGGGACCACTGTCTTGTTGAAGACGTCTTTGGATTTTTGAGGGGAATTGTATTGTAGTGACAATGTCAATGGGAATTAGATGTGCTATGTCACCTAACATCGTTTCATGCCAATGAAACAAAAATAGGATGTTCAAGATGGAAGAGATATGTTTCCAGAAGAACACTTTATGCCATAGATCTCTCCTACCTGATCTCATCAACATGATGCTACTTGTCAATCAGCGTGAGCATCAGCATCAGGGAGAGAGCAGTTGGCGCTGAAGAAAAGATACAGAGCCAGCTTCAACTAGCTCTACTCAGAAGGTGCTACATTCAAGGAATGACACACTGATCCTTTTCAAAGAAACAAATCAGTTATGGTCAATATTGGGAGAGAAGAACATGTATAGAAAATGTTAGTAGAATAGTGTACAATGTATACTTCTTTGGTAAAATAAGAGTTAAAAAGGAATTCTGAAGCAAATAAAATATCAAAGTAAACCAAAAAACTTAGCAGCATTTGTTCAAAAGTTTTAAAGAAGCGAAGCATAAAGTCAAAAACATAAAGTAGCATTGTCTAAACAAGAAAAATCAAACCATATAAATGTTGTTGTCCCTGAGTGCAGAAGCACAATTTTGTTCTTAGAGTCAAAAAAATTTCCTTCATAGCAATCAAAGAGAACTTTATAACCAACGTCACAAAGTTGACTGATGGAGATAAGATTGCTTTTTAGACCCTTGACATAGAACACGTCATTCAGCTTGAACGCCCTGCACTCAAAAGTTCCAACACTCATGAGAGCTTCTTCATTGTTGTTGCCAAAAACCATCATAGGACAATCTTTATACACAAAGTCTGTTAAGAGGGACTTGAGACCGGTCATATGTCTGGAGCACCCATTGTCTAGGAACCAATTATGTTCTAGATTTTGACTTGACCCTTGGACAGCTTGAGAGGTATGAGTGTCACACATGTTGAGATTACCATCATGGGAATCATTGATAAGAGCCATTAGACCCTTAACATTCATCCCCTCATCTTCAGACGCCTCCTCTTCTTCCACCCATTCTTCACGATCCTCTTGTCTTGCAATGAAAGCTTTTGGGAGAGAGATGTTCTCCTTCTTCATGTGAGGCAACCACTTCTTGTACAGGACCTAATAGTTTTCTGGACCTTGAGCTTCTTTCTTCTCCTTGCAGTCCCTGGCAAAATGGTCAGGGCTTCAACAGTTAAACCAATTACCTGAGTTCTTCTTTTCTGAAGTGGGTCTCCTTGTTGAACTACCTCCCTTAAACTAAGCTCTTTGACCCCCATTTGATCTGCTTTCTTCATAACGCTTAACAATAAGTATAGCGCTGCCAACTAGTTCATCAGTGATATCTTCACCACTCTCTTCACCCTGATCTGAGTCACCTGAGCCGCTGAAGTGCTTCATTTCTTCCTTTCTAGAAACCAATGCTATAGAATTTTCCTTTCTTGATTCCTTCATGATATCTTTACGAAAAGCTTTAGTTTCTTCGTAATTTTGAAGGTTTCCAAACAAGGGGTTCAGATCCATGGTATCGATCTTTTCATTGTTTTTAAGGACATCAACGTGATGTTCCCAGATTTTACCATGTGATTCCATGAACTTCATAACTAACTGAGAAGAATGCTTGATAACTCCTAGCCTATGCATATCATTAACAACCTGTTAAATCTGTTAAACGTTTGTGTTAGTGATTCACCTTATAGAGCGAAGAGGTGATCATATCTCCGATTGAGATTGTTGATGGGTGTGGCCTGTACTTCCACGGTGCCTTCATAAGCCACTGTTAGTGTATCCATCATCTCTTGAGCCAAATCACAATTCTATACAAGATGATACACGTGATAGGGAAGAGAGTTTCCTATCGCAGCCCTAGCTTTCACATCAATACTAAGCAATTTCTTGTCATCGTCGTCATAACTAGTCTCTGGCTTTTGCTTCAAAGGACCAACGGGAGCATTGTTGACCATAGGTTGATACATAGGAATGTGAGGACTTTTTTCAACAATTTTACACATCTCATAGTCTATGGTTTAAAGAACAACTATGGCCTTAGTTTTCCACATGGCGAAGTTGTGCTCATCGAAAGGAGGAATCTTGTTGAGACCAAAGGATTTGGGATTATTGGAAGTCGACATGATTACTTGAGTGTATCAAAAACCGATTCTGATACCAAATGAAGGTTTATATCGATCGGATACACTTCAAGTATAATAAACAAGAACAGCTTTACTAAGAAAATAAAGAACATAAAAAAATAAAGAGCACAGAGGATTCACCAAATTGCCTTTCACCAAGAAAGAATTTGTTTTCACCAAGAAAATGGATTGTCACAAAGACGATCACCAAGACGTTCTACACATTAGGGTTTCACCCTAATATTGTATATATACTAATCTATACAAGTATATCCCTTGATTGAAGGGATTGTATCTTATCTATACTAAGAACCGATCTTCATCACAAAGATATAGGATCTGCTATCTATTCTAAACATATATGTATCATTACCTAATATACAAAGATTACACAAGATAACTATCTACCCGCTGACGTTGATAAGGCTTAAGGCGTTGACATTGATGGTGATGCTGACGATGATGCTTATAGTTAGCGTGTAGAGTGTTTGACTCATCAGATCATAAGGTGTGACCTTACACAATACATAACTGATTTGTAAATGATAACTTATATTTCTTCGTTTGAAGAATAAAAGATATTCACTTCTCAGAATTACTCGTGATAGAATCCATGAAGTAGTTCTCTAAGCGTGGGTTTATCCAATACTCAAAATCCTCATTTTTCTAAGTACTCATGAACATTGTAGCAATCTTATTGCAATTTCCAATCCCCATAGACAATATACAATTCAATTCATGACAGTCTTAATTCACTACTTACTTCTAAAAGTATGAGCGACTGTGGAATTTGAATAATCAAATCATTCAGGAAGTAAAACATGCAAAGTGAAACACAATAATAAACCAATTGACTATGGTATCATATTTTTTTAATATAAATAAATCCTTATTATTTAATCACCATAATGATTACGAATTTATTCATCGTATAATGTTTCGAGTAATCAACTAATCACTTGAATTAAATAACTCCAGTCATTCCATGTTATGAACATGTATATTATGCCTCTCTATGGTCCTTCCTTTGTGAACAGATCGACTAGACATTACTCCAATAATACTCATTTCACAATTCCAAATTCTTATCACTACCCAAAGTGGAATTCGAACTTTACATGCATTGATCTCATGTGATATCGAGATTCCAAAGTCTCACTGATTGAATCTTCGATGTTACAGAATATCCTATTGGAACTTTGTTACAACTTACTAGAAACAATTCCATGGTAATGATGTCTCAAATTCAAGGTACACTCCTTGAATACTTCTATTGCATTAAAGTTTCCAACTCACATGTAGATTTTATAATCATCTCCCATTATGGAAACATTTCCATATTTCCATATGACCATCAATTCTGACCAATAATCATCTCAATCCAAAAAACGTGTCACTATGATCCATCCTAAATAATATCATACTTCTAACTGTCCACAAAGAACCAGTATTTGGTAAACCTGAGAATGTTCTTGACAGTTTGTTTAATAACTCTAGCCAATTAAAATTCTAGTTCTTTTTATCACAATGCTCAGAGCATTTGAAAAATTAGAATAAGTGAATATTATAGCATATGTAATTAATCTTATATCTGTAACACCCGTTTTCCAGGATGAATCGAATTAGGGTTTCAAGGAGTCAAAAGGTTAGATTTTGGAGGAAAAGGAGCCTCACGACGTGAGACATAAAGACTCACGACGTGAGGTGGGTTTAAATGAAACTTCTGATCGGGATTGGTCTCACGACGTTAGACTTAGAGGCTAACAATGTGAGAACTGATGCAGCCCAAGCCCAAGATCTTTTAGGGTTTCCTTCGTATTTAAGCACCTCTAAACTCATTTTAGGGTTTCTTATTAGCCTCCAAACCCTCTTTCACCTCAAAAAAAAACCCTAGTCTTCATCCTTGCTTGATCTTTGGTCATTTTGGAGCTTTTATTGGTTTGGTAGAAGGAGAAAAGAAGAAGACGAATGTGATCTTGTTTTGAGTCTTGCAAGGAATCATCATCATCATCACCTTACATTGTTTCTAGACCGTTGTAAGTGTCAAATATTCCACCTTTATTGTTATATGAGGCTAGATCTTAGTTTTGTCTCACGTTCCTTCTTGGTTAAGCAAGTTTGAGTGCATGGAAACCATAAAGTTGGAAAAATTATGGGTTATAATGGCCTTAAGAGTGTTATGGAGTTCAGATATATTGAATGGTTGGGTTTTGCCTTTTTGGAACCTTGCATGAAAGTTGGAAGTATTTTCTTCAAATTTTGACCCAAATGAGATCTAGA
The DNA here is from genome assembly GCF_052849685.1 of Lactuca virosa. Taxonomy (NCBI): domain Eukaryota; kingdom Viridiplantae; phylum Streptophyta; class Magnoliopsida; order Asterales; family Asteraceae; genus Lactuca; species Lactuca virosa. Next base: position 36,153,624 of record NC_136434.1, read on the forward strand.
CATGTATTGGACATATATATCTTAAAAGCATCGGCTTTCCAGTATATTATGGAGTTATAAGACCTTTTGGAAAGTTGAAGTCCAAGGATTAATGGATTAAGGACTTAAAAGTTGGATTTTTGTCCTTAGACTGTTCTCACGACATGAGACATAAGGTCTCACGATGTGAGGAGTAGTTGAACCCGTTTCTGATGAGCTTCTTGGGGCTCACGATGTAAGGAAAGGCTTCCCACATCGTGAGGTCAGCTCAGGTGTCATTCCTTGACTGAGATGGCTAGGTTGAGTCGTGATGATTTGAAATCGGACCGAGTGAGCCCTCAGGACGTGACCAATGGTTGGCCACAATGTGAGAATGAATAATTGACATTTGGGCTGTTGACTTTGACTTTGACCGTTGACTTTTGGCTTGGTTTGGCTTTTGGTCAAATTCTACTTTTGGAAGGTAGACTTAAGGTTTACTTTGTGTGGATTGTAAGGAGGTGTTAAGCACCCATAATTTGTCAGGAGAGAAGTTAGTTGTGGTTGGCACAGTTTTGAGGTGAGTGTTAGTCGGCTTTGCGATTCAGGTGAGTCTCCTCACAGTATTTGTGGGTCGAAGGTACCAATGCCAACCTATTGGATTATGTTATAGTATGTACTTGTAGTCTTTGTGACTCCTGTTGTATGTGTTGTATTCCTGTGTACCTGTTTGCTATTTATATGTGGGGTGAAATAGACCCGATACAACCTTGAGCTGACATATGAGTTGAAATAGACTCGGGGTGAAATAGACCCGATATAGCCTTGAGCTGACATATGAGTGGAAATAGACTCGGGGGTGTAATAGACCCGGTACAGCCTTGTGTTCACATATGAGTTGAAATAGACTCGTGGGTGAAATAGACCCGGCAAAGCCTTGACCTGGCAGCTATGTATGGTATTTGGTATTTTGGGGAACTCACTAAGCTTTGTGCTTACGGTTTTATGTTTATGGTTTCAGGTACTTCTGGTACGAAAGGGAAGGGCCCGACGTGACTGCACAACATTCCCTAGAGTTTTCCGAATTGACAAATTATGATCTCTACTCTGATGTTTGAATAATATACTCACTTTAATCAATTGACAAATTGTGATCTTTACTCTGATGTTTGGGACATTACAAGTTGGTATCAGAGCCTTGGTTTGAGGGATTCGGGCACACTCTCGGGTATGTCTGAATTCATCCGAGCTCAAGTAAGTGATTCCCAGAAGACCCATACATGTTTGATATGTTATATGTTATGAGAATTTCATGCTATATTAGGGCTAAGGATCTGCTTAGGATTTCATGCTAGGAGAGATGCCTTTATATGCCTGATTTTTTGAGCTTTTGGAATTGCATGCTAGTATGGATTTCAGATGATTGGATGGATTGGCCTGATATGTGATGCCTCCTAGCCTTGGAGGACCAGATGTTATGCTAGATTTGGAATTTGTAATTGCTAAGTGTATGCTTTAAAAATTGTATACGATTAGGATCATATAGCCTTAGAATGACTAATTTAGCCTTATTTCATGTTCCTCGTTTGGTTGTGTTCCTAGGGTAGAGTATTTTATTCGTCAATCTATTTGATCATGTATTGTGTATAATTTGCATGCATAAGGCAACCGGCAGTGAGAGTGGAAGTTTCTAGCATGGGTTGTAGTGATTAATCTTTGGATGTTCTTGGTTTGTTTTGTGGCTTGGAGTGTTACTGCACGAATGCTTCTTGCTTTGTGCTTTCTGGAACTCTTAGTGATGTGAGATAACTATTAAGTGAATATATTAAGTCACATGTTGCAAAGGTTAAATAATCTCAGAGTGATGGATTTGACTCTATTGCGTAGCTCTCGTTTGATTCTAACCGTTGTAGGGTCGAGTCTTTTACTCGAAGGATTATCTAAGATTTGTGGCATGTGATTGTACTCATGAAGTAGTTAGCCGATATTAGTGGGAGTTCTTCAGCATTTGATGACAGGGTGAGGTCGGAAACCTAGAAGAGCCTAGGAAGTGTTCTAGTGGGCTTGGTTGCATTATTTAGCGGGTATTTGGAGTATCAGTTTGAGATGGTGACTTGGAGGATTCAGGATAACTCTTAAGTAAAGTATGGATATGTGTGGAAGGTAGTATTGTGCATGTACTAATGAAAGCACAGGATCCATACTCGAATCGAGGGGAGTCACGGAGAGTCTAGGAAGCCTGTGGGATGAGGATTCTTTGAGTATGTTCTGCTTATTGTATGCTTACTTTTCAGTATGGTGATCAGAACTCGTGGCAGAGGATCTGGTTCAGGCTCAGGTGCTGGCACTGAGCCGATTGATGAGCGGATGCGGGAGTTCATCTCATCGGATATCACCCGGGGTATTTTAGAGCAAAATCCTGTGATATTTGGTACGGTCAAGGAGGGGATTATGAAGATTTTGGATGAGCGTCTGGGCACGTTCCAAATTGAGATTATGGTTATTGTGGGAGCTCTCACTCTTTCCTTCCATGAATTTCGAGCTTGTTGAGCTCCCAAGTTCTTTGGGGAGAAGGACCCCATTGCAAGTCGGAGGTGGTTAGCGGATATGGTGAACGCTTTACGGACGAGTTTCTACCCCGAGGTGTCAAAGGTCATATATGTTTCATGTCTTCTGAAAGACAGAGCTCGATATTGGTGGGAGGAAGTAGACTTCACTTTGGGTGGCGAAGCCATCAAGACGATGACTTGGGATGAGTTTGTGACTCGGTTTAGGGCAGAGTTTGCACCAGCTATTAAGGTGTAACAATTGGTGAAGGAGTTTCAAGGCCTTCGCCAGACGACTGAGACTGTGGCGATCAACGACAAGTTTAGGGAGAGGGCTCTTTTGGTTCCACAATATGTCGCAGATGAGGAGATGAAGAAGACAAGGTACCATGATATGCCGTGAGACGATATCAGGGAGTTTGTGAGCTTTTCAGCTTGTCGTACTTTGGAGGACATGATTGCTAGAGCCCGAGAACGGGAGATTGATTTGGAGCACCTGGGGAAGAGGAATCCAGAGCAGGTGCAGAAAGCTGGGGGTCCTGCGAAGAGACCCAAGACTTCTGATTAGCGGTTGAGTGGCCAGCAGGGCCGAGGTCAATGCAGCATGTGCAGGAAGAAGCACGATAAGGTTTGTCGATCTAGGGGCAGGGTAGGTCACGTCAGGAGATATTGTCCCCAGGGGACGAGCCCGTTATATTTTCACTACAACCAAGTGGGCCACAAGAAGGCCAACTTTCCGAGGTTGATGTGAGGAGCATTAAGGACACTTGCTCCAACCACTCTGAGGATTACTGATGGTCGCGAGGTTAGAGTGGAGGTTCCCGTGGTGAGGAGCCGAGCATTGCAGTCACAGGCCGAGGGGATCCGAGTTCCATCAGTGGGCGTTGCAGGTTGGTGTTGTATTCACTTCCTTCATGCCCTTATTAGTTGTGTATATGGTTGTATGTTTGTGTGTGAGACGTTATGTATGGTGTATCTAAGTCTTCACCTAGAAATTAGAGTTATCTTCATGATGGTCTAGACATTTTATCTTGAGAATCTTCATATACGATTTTGCATACCGAGAGCCGTGTTTCGGGGGTTTTTGGTTGAGCCAGTTTTGGATTTCAATGTGGGAGGCATCGACCATCATCAGAACAAGCTTAAAGTGATAAAAGATCAGCAATTGATTTGATCTTTGGTGGTATCATCAAGAATTCAAGGAATTTGTGGGGTAGGCATGCTAGGTTTGAATGCAGGATATGTAGGGGTTCTTCGTGGTTTCGAGGCAATGAGGAATTGGTTGATCGTGGGTGTAAGATCAGTAGTTGTCAAGTTCATGCCTTCATATTGTGGTTAGTTGTAGGTTTGCATGGGAGTTGATCTAAGTGCAAGTAGGTCGTGGAATCGGTTGGGTAAACGCTTCGATATTTGTGATGTTCTGCGTCATCCGATAAGTCGCTGAGGAGTTGTTGTGGAGTCAATGGAAAGTGCTTTAAATTATTAAGCTCGTTGAGATTTCAGAAAGTATTCATCTGGTTTTGGAATGTGTATGATCGCTAAGATTGGTTAGAAATGGAATGCAAGATCTTGTAAGCTCAGGTTTTCGACAATTTGAATTGTAAGGTTGTGAGATGGATTGGAAATCCATCAATTTTGTGGATTGGAAGAGCGCAGTCGAATCCAAGTGGGGGAGAATCGTTTGATCGAAGGGTTGCACAAGTATGGATATTCAGGTTACCTTGCGCATCAGTAGTGATGCATGGTGGGTGTATGATCAGGAACATGTTAAGAGTTGTGTGAGAGCCTCTCTGCATGTTCTTTTCTGATTAAGGCTTAAGGACTCGAACCATAACCCGAGCACCTGGTTGGGGTATAGTCGGATGCGAGTTCGACTCATGGTGATTATGGTTGATATGGTAGATAGATAGTAAGACCATCGGTTGGGTCCATGGTATTATGGAAGTGCTATAGGACTACAGAGCAGTTGTAGCATTCACGAGGTTGGTAGACAGTAGTGGTAGAAGTGTTGTAAGACTGTGGGGTGGCCGTAACATTCACTAGAATGACAAGTAGTGGTAGAAGTGTTGTAAGACTGCGGGGTGGCCGTAACATTCACTAGAATGGCAAGTAGTGATAGAAGTGTTGTAAGACTTTGGGGTGGCTGTAGCATTCACTAGATTGGCAGGTAGTGATAGAACTGTTGTAAGACTGCAGGGTGGACATAACATTCACTAGATTGGCAGATAGTGGCAGAGGTGTTCTAAGACTGCGGGGTGGCGGTAGCATTCACTAGGTTCGCAATTATTGTTGAGTGTTGTAAGACTACGGGGTGGCCCATAGCATTCACCTGGACCATGAGCAATTATGAGAGTGGGGTGAATCTATGATTTGGCTCGAAGTTTTCCTTTAGGTGGGATTAGACCATGGTAGGTCAGGTGGTGAGACTGTGGGAAGGCAACAACATTCGTGGAATTAAGGAAGGTTGTGGGCCGTATGAGGTCGGGTGTGATTTAAGACTACAACTGGGTATGTAACGTTCATTTATAGCAAAGTGTATTGTTGCATCGGTGTAATGGTTGGTTATGTTATCCTTGGATGGATAAAGAGGGCTATTGGATCCATTATGGCAATCAGGCTAGGATAGATCTTGCCAGATAGACCCTCGTTCAGGAGTCACATGTCACACCCCAAAACCGGAACGGCGGAATCGTTCAGGGGTGGAGGACGTCATGTACAGTATCACAATAATGCAAAGTAGTAAACAAGCAACAACATCATCCATTGCATTAATAATATAATTTAATACAAGTGTGTTCTGTCAAGTTTAATAGACACAAAAAATATGAATCAAAATAAAAGATGAGTCTTGAACGAGCTCCATCTTCTCAAAACCTGGCACCGGTACCTGTCTACTGGTGACCTGAGAATACAAGTTATTTTGAAAGAGTTTATCAGCATTAACGCTGGTGAGATCATAAGTATTTTAGTGTCGTTGTTTGTAAGCAAGTGTTTGTAAGTATGTGATTTGTAAGTTTGTAAATGTTTGTAAATGTTTGTAAAATGTTTGAATCTCCTAGAAAACCCTATGTTTTCTACTAAATGTAGCCTTCTACCAAGGCATCAAATGTTTGTAAATGTTTGTTGTAAGAGTATGTATTTTCCCAATTCTGACTATTATTAACCAAAAATATAGTTTTTACATTACTGTTCATTGTGTGAAGATCACAAAGTGAATGCAATGGGGAAATAAAATAGTATTGTAGTGTTGTATTAAGTAACTACTGTTGTACTAACTACCTTAAACCAATTGTTATTTAAAGTACCATGTGATATGCCTGTACCATACTACCGACTAAAAACACGACGATGAAAGACGTCGGAAGGAATGACGTTTGGCACCCATAGACTTGCAAGTCCCACTGTAGCGAGCAGCAAGGTGTAGCATACTCAATCCAGTATAGATCTATACACAAACTCAATGCTCTCCACTTAAGGAGATTCTGGATACAAAACGAGCCATGACAGGTGATGTCATGCCCCGTTACGTGGCTCACATAACTGTAGTAGTGTTCTTGTATATGTATTGTGTGTACTAGTTGTACTGTATGTTCTCTCTGTCTAGTATGTATGTATGTTCTCTCTGTTTCTCATAATAGTATGTTCTCTTGTATATAATGTATAGTATGTACTAGCTGTATTGTAATGTATAGTATGTACTAGCTGTATTGTAATGTATAGTATGTACTAGCTGTATTGTATGTTCTCTCTCTGTCTAGTATGTATGTATGTATGTTCTCTCTGTTTCTCATAATAGTATGTGTTGACTCATGTATGAACTGACTCATTGTATGTTTCATTGTTCTAGTAATAGTATTAGTAACTTCCTAAACTATACCTATTATAGTTTACTAGCAATGTTGTTTGTATGAATGAACATGTTTGTATACCTTTGCTACGCAAAGGTATTGAATAGAAAGAAGGAACTTTTATATCTATATACGTATACATAATATATAACTAGGATTTAAACGACCTTCGGACAAACAACCGATACCCTAAGTCCACAACCAAACAAGGAACAGGAGGTAAGGTGAGCTATCAGTCCTAAGTCCTTTCAATCCTACTTATATAACTATATCTATATAGATACACATTTAACAAAATATAAGTTTAACAGAGTTTAATAAAAGTATTTGACATGTAAAAGAGTTTGTAAAACAGTTTGATGTAGTTTGTTTGATAGCACAGTTTGAAAAGTAAGAAATCCACTTGTTTGGTAGTTATTAATCACATGTGATTGATATAATAACTATAATAGTTCAAGTTGTATTCCCCCCCCCCCATAAAAGCATTTAAAATCATTTAAAAGGTTGATTAAGGGGTATGAACTCACCTGTAGTGAGTGGTTTGGATGAACGGATGGAATACGATGCTAAGTGTCAAGTGAAGACTTGAACACACACACGGATCCTAATTAACATATAATAGCACATATATGTATCCAATTAGTCATTTAACAACTAATTAATCAAGGTAAGACGCCCTAGAACATGGAAAACACTTTGATTCAAGTGCTATAAGTACCCAGGATTGCATCTAAGGGTTGTAGGGCCTTGCTTTTGAGTTTATGGTCCAAGGGTAAACTCTTAATGAGTTTACGGTCCCAATGGGTTTACGGCCGTAAACCCATGGTAACTTCTACCAATTTGTGTTTTGAGGTCTTATAAGTCATAAAGAAGTATCCTTACTTCAAGTCTAGGCCTTAGGAAGCATTAGTGGCACAATGGCACCACTTTATAGAGTTTACGGCCCATGGACCATTTCTCTATGAGTTTACGGCCGTAAACTCTATGTTTTCTTGATCTTTTTGATGTTTAAGGTCCTAAACACTTCAAGGAAGTGATCTAGACTAGTATCCAAGGCTTAGTAAGGGACTAGGGCTCACAATGGCCCTTTCATTTGAGTTTACGGTCCAAGGAGATTGCCTTGGCCGTAAACTCTTGTGATCTTATGTTTCTTGTTGTTTTATAGTTATTTAACAAGTGTATCAAGCCTTAGACAAGCTAAGGTAAGAGTACTTACAATATAGAAGCTTGTAAGGGTGTTTAAAGTCCAAGAACACTAGTGTGTGTTCTTGGTGAAATGAAGAACACTTGAAGATCTATGAAAATGGAATGATTTCATGGATGGAATCATGTAAGATCACTAGATAATGAAGGATATCAACTAATTAAGGCAAGAAACACTTACAAAGTTGAAGATCAAGAAGGAAAATCGGATGCTACTTGAGAGAGAAATGAGTTTCTAGGCTTGAAATGGTAAAAAAGTGTATAAAATGATTAAGTGTCATATTTATACTCCTTAGAGCTTACGGCCGTAAACACCATGTTTGGGCCATAAACTCCAAACTCTTGGAGTTTTGAGACTTTATTGATGCACAATAAACCCTAGAGTATCCTCTCTCCAGTTATCTCTTGCAGTACTAAGCTTTAAAACACTCAAACTGACTCCAAAATGCTTAAAAGTTAGCAGAAACAATTCTGACTTCTATTGAAGTGAATGGTTGTACAAGATAGAAATTTCGGGTTGTCACATCATCCCCCCGTTAGAAGGAATTTCGTCCCGAAATTAGAGTTTAAGCAAATAAGTAGTTACAAATAACTAAGTAAAAAGATGAGGATATTTCAGTTTCATCTGATCCTCTCGCTCCCAAGTGAACTCAGGTCCTCGCTTGGCGTTCCAGCGAACCTTCACTATCGGGATACGGCTTTGTTTCGTTTGCTTGACCTCCCGGTCCATGATCTCTATAGGTTCTTCCACGAAGTTGAGGCTCTCGTTGATCTCGATCTCGTCGAGTGGGATTACAAGAGTCTCGTCGGACAGGCACTTTTTCAAGTTCGAGACGTGGAAAGTAGAATGTACGTTATTGAGTTCGCGTGGTAAGTTAAGTTTGTAAGCTACAGGGCCGATTCTAGCGAGAATCTCGAAAGGCCCTATGTATCTTGGATTTAGCTTTCCACGCTTTCCAAAGCGTATTAAGCCCTTCCAGGGTGAGACCTTCAATAGAACATGGTCGCCCACCTGGAATTCCAACGCTTTCCTTCGTTTATCTGCGTAGCTTTTCTGTCGGTCTCTAGAGGCTTTCAATCGTTCCCGAATCTGAACGATCTTCTCTGTCATTTCCCGAATGATCTCCGGACCCATTAGAGTGCTTTCAGGAACTCGTCCTTTAGCTAACTGGGTATCACCCACCTCAGCCCAGCACAGAGGGGATCTGCACTTTCGGCCATAGAGGGCCTCGAATGGAGCAGCCTTTATGCTCGTGTGATAACTGTTGTTGTAGGAAAATTTGACAAGGGGTAAATGAGTATCCCATGCTTTCCCAAAGTCGATCACACAGGCTCGCAACATATCTTCCAAGGTTTGGATAGTCCTCTCACTTTGTCCGTCGGTCTGTGGATGGTAGGCTGTACTCATGTCCAGCCTAGTTCCTAGGGAACTTTGTAGCGACTGCCAGAACCTTGTAGTGAATCTACTATCTCTGTCCGAGATAATGGATATGGGAACACCGTGCAGTCGTACAATCTCCCGAATGTAGGTTCTTGTAAGCTTCTCCATCTTGTCTGTTTCTTTGATAGGCAGGAAGTGTGCGGACTTGGTCAATCTGTCGACGATGACCCATATGGTATCAAGTCCACCCGTTGTCTTGGGCAACTTGGTTATGAAGTCCATAGTGATCCGCTCCCACTTCCATTCCGGTATCTCCGACTGCTGTAGTAGACCTGAGGGTTTCTGGTATTCGACCTTGACCTTGGCGCAAGTAAGGCATTTACTCACGAAGGTAGCAATCTCTGCTTTCATGTTAGGCCACCAGTATAGCTTTTTAAGATCCAGATACATCTTATCTGAACCTGGGTCGACGGAATAACGAGTGTTGTGCGCCTCTGTCATGACCAAGTCTCTGAAACCACCGTGTTTTGGTGTCCAGATCCGATCCATGAGATAAAAAGCTCCACCACCCTTGACTTCCAAGTTTTTATCCATCCCTCTCAGGGATTCACTCGCCACATTTTCAGGTTTTAAAGTGTCGAGCTGAGCCTCCTTAATTTACGTGGACAAGTGTGAATGGATAGTCATAGTCAATGATTTGACTCTACGACCAGAGTATTCTTTCCGACTTAGGGCGTCAACTACTACGTTGGCTTTACCCGGATGATAATGAATTTCGCATTCGTAGTCAGTGAGTAGCTCGACCCACCGTCGTTGTCTCATGTTGAGCTCCTTCTGGTCGAATATATGTTGTAGGCTTTTGTGGTCTGTAAAGATAGTGCTTTTTGTACCATACAGGTAGTGTCTCCAGATCTTCAGAGCAAACACAACTGCTCCTAGCTCAAGATCGTGAGTGGTGTAGTTGACCTCGTGTGTCTTCAGCTGTCTCGAGGCATAGGCGATGACCTTACCTCGTTGCATCAGAACACAGTCGAGCCCTTGATTTGACGCATCGCAATAGACAACGAAGTCTTCTATCCCTTCGGGTAGGGATAGTATTGGTGCGGTGCACAAGGCTCGCTTGAGCGTTTGGAACGCTCTCTCCTGCTTCTCTTCCCAGTCAAAGGCCACGCCCTTCTGGGTCATTGTTGTAAGAGGTTTTGCAATTCGGGAGAAGTTCTGAATGAACCTGTGATAGTAGCCAGCGAGGCCTAGAAATTGACGAATTTCCATAGGCGTCTTCGGTGCTAACCAGCTCTCAATGGCTTTGATTTTGGAAGGGTCCACGTGTATTCCCTCTTCGCTAACCACGTGCCCTAAGAATTCGACTCTTCGGATCCAAAATTCGCATTTCGAGAACTTCGCATAGAGCTTCTCCGAACGCAGTATTTCTAAGACCTGTCGCAGATGTCGACTATGCTCCTCCTTACTACGAGAATAGATAAGTATGTCATCGATGAAGACGATGACGAACTGATCCAAGTAAGGACGACACACCCTATTCATTAAATCCATGAATACTGCGGGCGCATTGGTTAATCCGAACGGCATCACTACGAATTCGTAGTGCCCATAACGAGTTCGGAAGGCTGTCTTCGGAACATCCTCCCCTAGCACTCGTAGTTGGTGATATCCGGATCTTAGATCGATTTCGAAAAGAAGTTCGCCCCTTGCAGTTGATCAAATAAATCGTCAATACGAGGCAGAGGATAACGATTTTTGACGGTCAGTTTGTTGAGCTCCCTGTAGTCGATGCACATACGAAACGATCCGTCTTTCTTCTTGACGAACAAGACTAGAGCTCCCCAGGGTGAGAAGCATGGTCTTATAAAGCCCTTGCTGAGCAGTTCGTTAATTTGACCAGACAGTTCTTGCATCTCTGCAGGTGCTAAACGATAGGGCGATTTGGCTACTGGGGTAGCCCCTGGAACTAAGTCGATTCTGAACTCGACTTGACGTTGCGGAGGTAATCCTGGGAGTTCTTCCGAAAAGATATCGGGAAAGTCGCGTACTACTGGAATGTTCTTTACGTCTTTCGTTTCTTGGCTTACATCTACCACATCAGCAAGGAATGCGCGACATTCCTTTCGCAAGAATTTCTGGGCTTGAATGCTCGAGATGATACGAAGGTTCGTGCCGGGTTTGTCGCCATAAACTACTAGAGTTCCGCCTGACGGCAGAATAAGGCGAACTGCCTTTTCGTAACACATGATGTCGGCACGATGAAGACTCAACCAATCCATGCCGATAATGACGTCGAAACTTTTAATTGAGACCAGCATGAGGTCGATCGAAAATGAATGGCTATCTAGAGTTAGGGTACACCCTATGAATATACTGCTAGTGCTCTCCGTCTTTCCATTAGCCATTTCTACAGTGAACGGTTCTTTAAGTGCTCGTGATTTTTGCTTAAGTAAATGAGCAAATTTTTGGTTCACGAAACTCCTCTCCGCTCCACTATCAAACAGTATGCATACATAAGAGTTATCGAGGAGAAACGTACCAGTGACCACTGTGGGGTCGGCAACCGCCTCCTCGTGGCCTATGGCCAGAACTCTTCCCACTCCACCGGTGTTCCATGCCTTCGGGCAGCTCCTCTTGTAGTGGCCCACCTCGCCACAACCGTAGCAAGCTTGGCCCACACCAGCGCCGGGGACTTGGGTGATTGGTTTTGCTGGAGCCTTGCAGAAGCGGGCAGTGTGCCCCTTCCTGCTGCAGTTAGAGCACTGCATTTCTCGGCAGGCTCCGATGTGGTGGAAGTTGCACTTGTTGCACTTTGGCAAACTTCCAGCATACTGCTTCACCGGAGCAGCAGCGGCAGGTGCTATCGCAGCATGAACTGCTACGACCTGCTACTTTTTGGCAGCTTTCTTCTTCTTCTTGTCATCCCAGAACTTCCGCTTGGAATCAGCGGTTTTGGCGGGTTCTGATATGGCCAGGGTTGTTGTTGTTGACGGGGTACGGACCCCATGGTCAATAAGCCGCTGTGCCAACCGCTTGGCACTATCGAATGTAGTGGGGTTTGAAGCCAAAACATTTCCTTGAAATGGAGGCACCAGCCCCCATATGTACCTCTCTATCTTCTTTCCCTCTGTGTGAACCATGTTGGGACAGAGGGCCACCAGCTCGCAGAACCTGGCGGTGTAGGAGACTATGTCGGAGCCTTTCATGGTTAGGCTCCACAGTTCCTTCTCCAATTTCTGGATTTCGCCCCTCGAGCAGTACTCTTCAATCATTAGCTCTTTCAGAGCTTCTCAGCCCATAGCATTTGCCACTATAAGAGATAGTGACTTGACATGGCTATTCCACCATGTCAGGGCCTTTCCCTCGAAGGTGCAAGCAGCAAATTTGACTTTGCTTCCTTCCGGGCATGAGCAGATCTCGAAGATCGACTCCGTCTTTTCGAACCATTGCGAGAGGGCAATGACTCCACCGGTCCCTTTAAAGGACAATGGCTTGCAGTTGGTGAAGTCCTTATAGGAGCACTCTCTCAAGCGCACAGGAGCTTCACCATGGGTCGAATGAACAGGCGTTTCCGCACCACTGGCGTTGGTGGAATGATATTGAGCCATGGCTGTAGCCACAGCCGCAGCTACAGCAGCATTCAGGGCTGCCGTATCGATTTGAGGAGCAGGTGGCGTTGCAGTTATCGGAGGATCGCGCCTCGTTGATCGGCGTGGAGGCATCTTTTAACTATAAGTTTAGAAAGGTGAAGATATTGATAAGAATTTAATAGGGAGAATTTGATGAGAATGACTCATGGACTAACTCTCCATAGCCCAACAGCACAATTGAATGGCACGATTGAATGTAGATCTAGTACTAAAAAGGAAAGCATTTGGATAATAATTTCCATGAGATTATGTATCTGTCAATAATACTGGTATTACAGATGTAACAAGTTCGGGAAAATGACCTAGAAGTAGGCCTTACATCAACCAAAATGGGAAAATTTCGACAGAATTACGACCTAATCAAGACCTACTAGGTCCAAGTTCTAACAAAGATAGGAAATTAGACTAGAGTTTTTACATAAACTAAGTTATATCCAAAATAGAAAGTTAAGTAGGCTCTATCCACGACGAGAACCACTAGAATGAGTCCTTGATCCTGACAGACGGCACTCTATGTCTCCCATGCGCCTTTCCGACACTGACTGTCTAGCCCGAAGTTCCCTAACTTCAGCTTGGGATGCAACTAGCTGTTGCTGCATATTCCCATTGGTTACCCTAGCCCTTTCCATAGCTACTTCTAGCTGGCGAATGCGGACCGTGTTAACGCCTGAGTTGGCGTCAATCTCCACCACTCGGTCGATAGTTGCTCGACCTTGCTCGGTGTTCCGAGAAATCCTACAGACCATGATGGGCAGGACACGATCAGCTGAACCTCCCTCGATGAGGTTGTAAAAGCTTCTGTCCCCATTGTAGGGAATGGGTTGACCCTGTTCCTGACTCCATCTGCTCAAGTTTGTGGCCCACAGAGGTGTGAGTCCTTGAAATGCTGGACGAGGGTTTGGGTTTGGAGCTACTGGGAGTAGGTTGTTGACTTCTGGCTCTGAGTCAGAACCATCAGAAAAGCCTTCAGCTTGGTGATCATCCAAAGGGATTGGGTGATCATCTTCTGGCTCTTCTTCCAGCCATCCAACATTGCCGTTGCTGTGATAGTACGGGTCTCCGGGGATATGGAATCCAGCCATGTTGTCTACGCGAGAAAAGGGGTATAAGAAATAAGCACATAAGTAATTTATAGTAACACAAAATACTCCTATAGTATTTTAGGTTTATGTTTTGTTCTAAGGTTTTCGTTGTGGTATTGTTGGTAAGTTTTTAGACTTGTTGCAACCTCACAACCACACTCAGGCACATGTTAGTCACTCCTCGGATAATATAGTTGATCAGGCTATATCTTCCCAGATTTGACTATATGTCTCTAAGTCTACTTGTGCTGCCCAACAATCATAATACTTTTGTTCTGTCCTAGTGACACTGATTTTAGTATGAATGCAGGTATGTATACTTGGTTAAATATTTTATTATTTAAAAGTATAAACTCTTTATCAGAGTATTTTAAATCCCGTTGTGTTTATAGTTCGTATATCTTTTATGGGTTGATATACTCGATTCACTATAAACAATGCTCTGATACCAATCTGCCACACCCCAAAACCGGAACGGCGAAATCGTTCGGGGGTGGAGGACGTCATGTACAGTATTGATGGGTTTTAGGTAAAACAAATAAACTAGAAGAACAATTCCTAAGTTCACATGCAACCTACTTTGGATCTATGTTTTAACTATTGAACATATAACTTTGAATTGCAAAACAAGAACCCTAGAGGAGAGAGGCTATTTTCGAAAATAACTAACTAGGGTTTAAGAGTTACATACCTTTCAATTGTTATAGCAAACAATTGACAATCCTCTTGATCTTGATCTTGATCTTCTTGGAAGCTTAGCACCACAAATGTAATGTCTCTAATGGAATCACACCCAAGAACTAGCAAGAAGGAAACTTGAAGGAGAGAGAGAGAGATAGGGTATGCAATTTTTGGCCTAGGGTTTCTTCCAAGGTAGGAGTGGCTAAATTTAGGAGCTGGGAGGCTCCTTATATAGATGAGGATCTAGGGTTTAGGGAAAACCCTAATACTCCTTTGCTTGGGGCCTAAGCTAATCCAAAGGCCTTATCCAAAGCCCCTTCGACGAAATCCCTAGGGTTTCCCCTATAGATTTCGTCCACCTCCTTCCAAGGAGGTTCTGGAGCCTTCCACTCAACTATCTGATAATTGCAAACTAGTCCCTGCACTTTATAATTAATACTTTTAACCCCAAAATTAATTCTGATTAATTTCTGGCTAACTATTAATTAAACATAATGATTTCTAATTAATATATTAATCTTTTAACATATTAATAAATCATTTATATTAATTTATTAATCTTATAAATTAATATCTCTCCTTTCATAATTTCCTTGTCTAGTTGCTAGGTTTGAGGGCAACCCAAAAGGACTGTGTTGCTATCAATTCAAGTACATACCAATTATAGTTATGGGCTTAGACACCTAATCCAAGAGTCTCCCACTAGGATAAGTCTGTAACTATAATTGTTAGTATGCCTTCTAAATTTGACCAGCAAATTGTAGCTTCCAAAAGCTGCTGCTGAACTCTGACCCAGTCAGTTACGTGTCCTTAGAGAAGTGATCATATAATCCTTCGTTCTGCAAGATATCCCTAGACATAAGACATGGAACGAATCAATCTCTTTGTCCAGAATCTATGTTTCCCGATTTCTGATTTGTGATGATGTAGGACTTCTAATTGAACACATCAATTTAGTCCTGGCTGGGCCCAGCACATAAGTCAACACCAAATCATCGAGGGGCCCACAGATATCGCTTTTCCGGTTAGGGCAAAAGGAACGAATAAACGTTGACTCATATGCTTGTATCTTTTACTCATCAAATTATACATGACAATACGTTTTATAACACCAAGTTACTGATGCGTTTTCATATCACCAATGTATAACTGACTTTGTAAATTACAACTCATATATCTTCGTTTCAAGATTATAAGATATTATCGTCTCAGTATTACTCGTGATGAATTCCATGAAGTGATACTCTGAGCGAGGGTTTATCCAATACTCAAATCTCAATTTCTGAGTACTCATGAACGTTGCAGCAATTCCATTGCCATGTCTATCCTTAGACAATCTGCAATCCAATTCACGACAGTCTTAATTCACTACTTACTTCCAAAAGTACGAGCGACTGTGGAGTTTGAATAATCTTATTATTCGGGAAGTAAAACATGCAAAATATGAAACACAATAATAAACAATCGACAAAAGGCAGTAACCAAACTTATAAATAATACTTTATTACTTAATCACCAAAAGTCAATTACATTTACTTTGTTACAAGTTTCAGAACAAAACTAATCTAACTACTAAAACTAATATCATCTTTCAGTCCTATGCTCCGAGCATGCTGAATATGCTTAGCCCTACTCAGACCCTTTGTGAGGGGGTCTGCTAGGTTATCTTCAGATGACACCCTCTTTACTACAAGATGGCCTTCTTCTACTCTATGTCTGATAAAATGGTACTTTCTGTCGATATGTCTGGTTTTACCATGATCTCTCGGTTCCTTTGTTAAGGCAACCGCTCCCTCATTATCGCAGAACAGTTCCATAGGCTCCTGGATGGTTGGAACAACTATGAGATCTCCGATGAAGTTCCTTAACCAAGCTGCTTCTTTCGACGCTTCACTCGCTGCTATGTACTCTGATTCACAAGTAGAATCAGCCACCGTATCTTGCTTGGAACTTTTCCAAGTAACCGCTCCTCCATTCAGTAAAAATACCCAGCCAGATTGAGAACGGAAGTTATCTCTATCCGTTTGAAAACTGGCATCACTGTAACCATCTACTCTCAAAGTATCATTGCCACCAAGCACAAGGACCCAGTCCTTTATCCTTCGCAAATACTTGAGTATATTCTTAACCGCTGTCCAATGAGCTCTACCCGGGTTTCCCTGATAGCGACTGACCATGCTCAAAGCAAATGCCACATCAGGGCGAGTACATGTCATAGCGTACATGATCGATCCGACAGCGGAAGCATAAGGTACACGACTCATGTATGCTATTTCCTCATCTGTACTCGGGCATTGAGTCTTACTCAATTTGGTATTGCTCTGGATAGGTAGCTCTCCCTTCTTGGAATTTTCCATACTAAACCTCTTTAGTACCTTATCCAAGTATGTGCTCTGACTAATTCCAATTAGTCTCTTCTTTCTATCTCTCAATATTCTAATCCCAAGAATATAGGCAGCTTCTCCAAGGTCTTTCATGGCAAAACACTTTCCAAGCCAAGACTTAACATCTTTCAAGGTTGGAACATCGTTACCAATGAGTAATATGTCATCGAAATATAACACCAGAAAAGTTACTATACTCCCACTAGCCTTGATATACACACAAAACTCATCTTCACTTCTAGAGAAACCAAACTCTTTGACTTTCTCATGGAAGCAAAGATTCTAGCTGCGAGATGCTTGTTTCAATCCATAAATGGATTTCTCAAACTTGCACACTCTATTGGGAAACTTTGCATCAACAAAACCCTCTGGCTGATTCATGTAAACGTCCTCAGCCAACTTCCCATTAAGGAATGCAGTCTTGACATCCATCTGCCAGATTTCATAGTCATGAAAGGCAGCTATGGCGAGCAATATCCTAATGGATTTAATCTTGGCTACTGGCGAAAAAGTCTCATCATAGTCAACCCCTGGGGTTTGAGTGAAACCTTTTGCAACCAGTCGAGCCTTGAATGTGTGCACATTTCCATCCATGTCTGTCTTCTTCTTGAAGATCCATTTGCACCCAACTGTCTTACGACCTGGTGCACTTTCAACCAAATTCCAAACTTGGTTGTCATACATGGACTTAATCTCGCTTTCTATTGCCTCTTTCCACTTGGAAGCCTCTGGGCCTGCCATTGCTTCCTTATAAGTAACTGGTTCATCTAAATTTACCAGTGTCCTATCACTGATGAATGTGTCACCATCTGAAGTAATATGAAAACCATACAACTCAAGTGGCACACTCACCCTAGTGGATCTTCGAAGAGGTAATGAGTTATCAACTGGTTCTACAGGAACTGTTTCCTCTGGTTGAGTGCTAGTGTCATCCAAGGTTCCTTCATTGGCTAACTCTTGAATTTCTTCAAGGTCAATGGTGCTCCCACTATCCTCTTTGAATATGAGCTCTCTTTCTAGAAAGACTCCTCTTCGTGCAAGAAGGACCACGTTTTCACTAGGTCTGTAGAACAAATATCCAAAAGACTGCTTTGGGTAACCAATGAAAACACATTTTTCACTTCTAGCTGCTAGCTTGTCGTGAGTCTCCCGTCTTACGAAAGCTTCACAACCCCAGACTTTAATATGTGCTAACGAAAGAACTTCCCTCGTCCACATTTCGTGAGGTGTTTTGGCAACCTTCTTTGTAGGGACAAGATTGAGGATGTGGACGGCTGTCTCTAAGGCATACCCCCAGAAGTGAATAGGAAGTGAAGCACGACTCATCATAGAACGAACCATGTCTAACAAGGTTCGATTACGCCTCTCAGCTACACCATTTAACTGTGGTGTCCTAGGAGGAGTTAATTGTGAGACTATCCCACATTCTTTCAGATAGTCGTTGAACTCGATACTAAGATACTCCCTGCCTCTATCGGATCTAAGTACCTTTATCTTCCTGCCCAATTGATTTTCGACCTCATGCTTAAACTCTTTGAACTTTTCAAAGGTTTCTGACTTATGTTTGATTAAGTAGATATAGCCATATCTGCTATAATCATCAGTGAAATTCACATAGAATCGATTAGCATCCCTTGTAGTTGATCTGAAGGGCCCACACACATCTGTATGTATGAGATCCAACAGACCTTCACCTCTTTCACAAGACCCTGTGAATGGTGATTTTGTCATCTTTCCCAAAAGACAAGATTCACACATATCATCTGATTTTAGGTCAAATGATTCCAACACTCCATCATTTTGGAGTTGGGCTATACGTTTCTTGTTAATGTGTCCAAGACGACAATGCCACAAGCATGCCTTGTCTACACTATTAGACAAGTCAATATTAAATACACTATTTCCTAAGCTATCAACACAAGTCACTGTTTCATACACACCATCACAAGGCAAAGCTTCAAACACAAAAACACCATTCTTATAAACAGAAATTGAACCATTCAAATCATTAAAAGAATATTTAAAACCTTGTCTGAACAATGCATGAAATGAAATAATGTTTCTCGTCATCTCAGACAAATAGAAACAATTTAATAAATCTAATCTAACATCATTACTAAGCAAAAGTTGATAAACTCCGATCTTGGTCACTGGTGAAGACTTCTTGTTTCCCATGATCAATTTTATCCTTCCTCGCTCTATCTCCTCACTTTCTTTTAGCCCCTGTAAATCGAAACAGATGTGAAAACCACATCCTGTATCAAGGACCCATGAACGAGAAGATAATGAGTTATTAGAAGAAATAGTGTAAATACCTGCTGAAGATGGCTTCACTTTTCCATCTTTGATATCCTGCAGATATTTTGGGCAGCTTCTCTTCCAGTGCCCTTTGTCATTGCAATAAAAGCAATCTGCATCTTTTGGATCAGAAACATGGGGAATGGTAGCATTGGGCTTAGCCTTTGGGCCATTACTAGATGACCCAGCTTGAGCCTTGTTCTTCCAGTTTTGCTTAGGAGGACCTTTCCTCTTTTTCCCCTTTCCCTGTCCAATAGCCAAGACAGGGGCACTTGCAGGGGTGGAGACTATACTTTTACCCTTCATCCCTGCTTCAGCTGTCTGCAACAAGTTGTGCAATTGGGCCAGTGTCTGCTCAGTGTTGTTCAAATGGTAAGTTAGAATAAACTGACCATAACAATCAGGTAATGAGTTCAAGACCATGTCAATGGCCAATTCCTCATCAAAGTGAATGTTGAGCTTGACCAAACGCTCTATGTAGCATTGCATTCTTTGCACATGAGACACAGCCGACTCCCCTTCTTTCATCTTGCAAGCCATGAGTGACTTGAATACTTCAAACTTTTCTTGACGAGCTCGCTTATGGTACTTTTCCATAAGGTCCTTGTTCATCTCAAAGGGCCAGTAGTCCTCATAGCACCTCTGCAGTTCTGGGTACATGTTTGCGACCATGATGCATGCCACTTTGGTAGCATCATCATAATGTTTCTTGTAGGCAGCATATTCTTCAGGAGTAGCTTTAGACTCATCAAGCTCTTTGAGCTCCTTTTCAAGGACATATTCTTTGTCCTCAAATCGAAGTGCCATCTTGATGTTACGCATCCAATCGTTATAGTTAGAGCCATCCATAACGACTTTGGAGCAAATGTTGAGCAAAGAGAAGTTGTGGTTGGAGGATGATGAAGCAGAAGTGTTTCCAGGAGTAGACATCTGAAAAGAAAGAAAGTTTCAGTTAGATTTCAAGATACCTCAATATAATAACCCAAAGATATAATATCAAGGTTAGGATCCAACTATGAAGATTCACAACTTAGAATTGGGATGCCGAGATCCAAGTGTAAATTTCATAAAGGTAGGCGAATGACGATTCACCAATTCCACCATTAGACGAAATAAACGAAGTGAAATTCCTAATTCTTTTGAGATACATTGAAACTATTCACTGGCATGTTTTAATCTCGGATTATGCTCTTCTATTTGTGACTGGGATGCCGAGGATCACAAACAAGATGTGAATAACCATGCAAATGTGCTTGGTAACCTCATTCTCTTTATCATTAACTATTGATGTGCTGGTAAACCACACATGCTCCATCAAAATGACAATTATGAGATACCCATTACTACTCTTTATTAGTGCCTTTTAGAGTAACCATGCAAATGTGCTTGGTAACCTCATTCTCTTTATCATTAACTATTGATGTGTTGGTAAACCACACATGCTCCATCAAAATGACAATTATGAGATACCCATTACTACTCTTTATTAGTGCCTTTTAGAGTGCTGGTTAACCACACACGCTCCACTAACGACCAATAAAGCATAATGTGCAATTTCATGGATTAGCATACTTTTCACATTTTTCCTAAAGTAACTAGAGTTGGGATTTTATAAAATAATGTTCTAGTACTTTCTTTAATAACATTATACTTTTAATGAGATGTAGTTGTCCTATCAAACCCGTTCTGCTAACGACCCTCCACTAATCAAGGAAGCGGTGGGTGAGAGTGGACACACATTCAACTACCATTTTATAGGCAGTTTCCTTATACCCCCCTTATAGACTAGCTTCGTGAATGAGGCATACTAGCGATTTGACTGACCATATTCTTATACATATATAATATTTAACTTTTAATTATAATATATATAAGGTGTGTTTTAAACTTTTTAAAACTTTAGGGTTTATATATAAATTTCGAAAATTAAGACATTAATTTTAAATTTAAAATAAACCAAATAACTAGATTTAATATTTATCTATTAATTAACTTTTAACTAATTTATTAAATATTGTAAGGATTATCTAATTAAATTAAACAATTAATTTAATCCTAATCCATATCCCTTCTAGATTTCGAAAATATGGGGATACGATAATTTCCTTATTTTTCTCAATTATCCAATAAGGCAACTATTATCCAAAACAAAGAAACCCTAAAAGGGACTAGCAAATTTCGAAATTTTAAGGGAGGAGGCAAGGGTTCCCAAAACCCTAACCCTAATTTCGATTAGGGTTCATGGAGGCTAGGGTTTTCCGAAAACCCTTTGAACCAAAACCCTAAAAATTGAAAATTTTGGCCTTTAGGGTTTAATGGCTATAAACCCTAATTTGCAATTCAACTATTATAGCAATTCAATTTAAAACAAACAATGGCTCTGATACCACTGATGGGTTTTAGGTAAAACAAATAAACTAGAAGAACAATTCCTAAGTTCACATGCAACCTACTTTGGATCTATGTTTTAACTATTGAACATATAACTTTGAATTGCAAAACAAGAACCCTAGAGGAGAGAGGCTATTTTCGAAAATAACTAACTAGGGTTTAAGAGTTACATACCTTTCAATTGTTATAGCAAACAATTGACAATCCTCTTGATCTTGATCTTGATCTTCTTGGAAGCTTAGCACCACAAATGTAATGCCTCTAATGGAATCACACCCAAGAACTTGCAAGAAGGAAACTTGAAGGAGAGAGAGAGAGATAGGGTATGCAATTTTCAGCCTAGGGTTTCTTCCAAGGTAGGAGTGGCCAAATTTAGGAGCTGGGAGGCTCCTTATATAGCTGAGGGATCTAGGGTTTAGGGAAAACCCTAATACTCCTTTGCTTGGGGCCTAAGCTAATCCAAAGGCCTTATCCAAAGCCCCTTGGACGAAATCCTTAGGGTTTCTCCTATAGATTTCGTCCACCTCCTTCCAAGGAGGTTCTGGAGCCTTCCACTCAACTATCTGATAATTGCAAACTAGTCCCTGCACTTTATAATTAATACTTTTAACCCCAAAATTAATTCTGATTAATTTCTGGCTAACTAGTAATTAAACATAATGATTTCTAATTAATATATTAATCTTTTAACATATTAATAAATCATTTATATTAATTTATTAATCTTATAAATTAATATCTCTCCTTTCATAATTTCCTTGTCTAGTTGCTAGGTTTGAGGGAAACCCAAAAGGACTGTGCTGCTATCAATTCAAGTACATACCAATTATAGTTATGGGCTTAGACACCTAATCCAACAAGTATCACAACAATGCAAAGTAGTAAACAAGCAACAACATCATCCATTGCATTAATAATATAATTTAATACAAGTGTGTTCTGTCAAGTTTAATAGACACCAAAAATATGAATCAAAATAAAAGATGAGTCTTGAACGAGCTCCATCTTCTCAAAACCTAACACCGGTACCTGTCTACTGGTGACCTAAGAATACAAGTTATTTTGAAAGAGTTTATCAGCATTAACGCTGGTGAGATCATAAGTATTTTAGTGTCGTTGTTTGTAAGCAAGTGTTTGTAAGTATGTGATTTGTAAGTTTGTAAATGTTTGTAAATGTTTGTAAAATATCTGAATCTCCTAGAAAACCCTATGTTTTCTACTAAATGTAGCCTTCTACCAAGGCATCAAATGTTTGTAAATGTTTGTTGTAAGAGTATGTATTTTCCCAATTCTGACTATCATTAACCAAAAATATAGTTTTTACATTACTGTTCATTGTGTGAAGATCACAAAGTGAATGCAATGGGGAAATAAAATAGTACTGTAGTGTTGTATTAAGTAACTACTGCTGTACTAACTACCTTAAACCAATTGTTATTTAAAGTACCATGTGATATGCCTGTACCATACTACCGACTAAAAACACGACGATGAAAGACGTCGGAAGGAATGACGTTTGGCACCCGTAGACTTGCAAGTCCCACTGTAGCGAGCAGCAAGATGTAGGATACTCAATCCAATATAGATCTATACACAAACTCAACGCTCTCCACTTAAGGAGATTCTGGATACAAAACGAGCCATGACAGGTGATGTCATGCCCCGTTACGTGGCTCACATAACTGTAGTAGTGTTCTTGTATATGTATTGTGTGTACTAGTTGTACTGTATGTTCTCTCTGTCTAGTATGTATGTATGTTCTCTCTGTTTCTCATAATAGTATGTTCTCTTGTATATAATGTATAGTATGTACTAGCTGTATTGTAATGTATAGTATGTACTAGCTGTATTGTAATGTATAGTATGTACTAGCTGTATTGTATGTTCTCTCTCTGTCTAGTATGTATGTATGTATGTATGTTCTCTCTGTTTCTCATAATAGTATGTGTTGACTCATGTATGAACTGACTCATTGTATGTTTCATTGTTCTAGTAATAGTATTAGTAACTTCCTAAACTATACCTATTATAGTTTACTAGCAATGTTGTTTGTATGAATGAACATGTTTGTATACCTTTGCTACGCAAAGGTATTGAATAGAAAGAAGGAACTTTTATATCTATATACGTATACATAATATATAACTAGGATTTAAACGACCTTCGGACAAACAACCGATACCCTAAGTCCACAACCAAACAAGGAACAGGAGGTAAGGTGAGCTATCAGTCCTAAGTCCTTTCAATCCTACTTATATAACTATATCTATATAGATACACATTTAACAAAATATAAGTTTAACAGAGTTTAATAAAAGTATTTGAGATGTAAAAGAGTTTGTAAAACAGTTTGATGTAGTTTGTTTGATAACACAGTTTGAAAAGTACGAAATCCACTTGTTTGGTAGTTATTAATCACATGTGATTGATATAATAACTATAATAGTTCAACTTGTATTCCCCCCATAAAAGCATTTAAAATCATTTAAAAGGTTGATTAAGGGGTATGAACTCACCTGTAGTGAGTGGTTTGGATGAACGGATGGTATAGGATGCTAAGTGTCAAGTGAAGACTTGAACACACACACAGATCCTAATTAACATATAATAGCACATATATGTATCCAATTAGTCATTTAACAACTAATTAATCAAGTTAAGACGCCCTAGAACATGGAAAACACTTTGATTCAAGTGCTATAAGTACCCAGGATTGCATCTAAGGGTTGTAGGGCCTTGCTTTTGAGTTTATGGTCCAAGGGTAAACTCTTCATGAGTTTACGGTTTTGGGTTTACGGTCCCAATGGGTTTACGGCCGTAAACCCATGGTAACTTCTACCAATTTGTGTTTTGAGGTCTTATAAGTCATAAAGAAGTATCCTTACTTCAAGTCCAGGCCTTAGGAAGCATTAGTGGCACAATGGCACCACTTTATAGAGTTTACGGCCCATGGACCATTTCTCTATGAGTTTACGGTCGTAAAATCTATGTGTTCTTGATCTTTTTGATGTTTAAGGTCCTAAACACTTCAAGGAAGTGATCTAGACTAGTATCCAAGGCTTAGTAAGGGACTAGGGCTCACAATGGCCCTTTCATTTGAGTTTACGGTCCAAGGAGATTGCCTTGGCCGTAAACTCTTGTGATGTTATGTTTCTTGTTGTTTTATAGTTATTTAACAAGTGTATCAAGCCTATAACAAGCTAAGGTAAGAGTACTTACAATATAGAAGCTTGTAAGGGTGTTTAAAGTCCAAGAACACTAGTGTGTGTTCTTGGTGTTCTTGGTGAAATGAAGAACACTTGAAGATCTATGAAAATGGAATGATTTCATGGATGGAATCATGTAAGATCACTAGATAATGAAGGATATCAACTAATTAAGGCAAGAAACACTTACAAATTTGAAGATCAAGAAGGAAAATCGGATGCTACTTGAGAGAGAAATGAGTTTCTAGGCTTGAAATAGTAAAAAACTGTATAAAATGACTAAGTGTCATATTTATACTCCTTAGAGTTTACGGCCGTAAACACCATGTTTGGGCCGTAAACTCCAAACTCTTGGAGTTTTGAGACTTTATTGATGCACAATAAACCCTAGAGTATCCTCTCTCCAGTTATCTCTTGCAGTACTAAGCTTTAAAACACTCAAACTAAATCCAAAAAACTTAAAAGTTAGCAGAAACAATTCTGACTTCTATTGAAGTGAATGGTTGTACAAGATAGAAATTTCGGGTTGTCACATCACATGGTGCGTTTATGTGAGGCTATCAGCCTCAGCAACCGGTTGGAAATCCGGTATATTGGTTAATTGGTAGGTAAGTACGAGACCAGGGGGTCTCGGTTGCATCAGAAATGTAATTATGGGACAACAAGATGAGTCTGAGACGGTACCCATGATGGAGACTCGTGTTAGGAGTCGCCTTATTATCAAGTGAAAGGTTTTCGACAACGATGAATGATCAGGGATTCTGTCTCCCAGTGGAAGCAACAAGATAGCCTAAGGTTGGAAGGGTTTATGCTCAGTTTGGATTGCAAAGTGGAGTTGAATTGGCAGTGATTCAGAACGATCTGTCTGTCGAGGAGTCAGACAAAGTTTGGGGATTTCAAATTCCGGGCAGAGTAGTGATGGTTATTTTTCACTTATTAACGCTAGTAGGGAAAGGATCCGTTTGTTGTCAGGGTATGAGAGTCATGCTAAGGCTGGGTTTATTTATAGTTTTGGAAGGTCGTTGTATGTGTGGGTCGAATTCTCAGTTCATATCGAGGTTGTGGGATTATCGTCCAGGCTGTCTGGCGTTTTTGGAAGGTAGTAAGGAGTGATTTCGAGGACGAAATCTAATTTAAGTGGGGGAGAGTTGTAACACCTGTTTTATAGGATGAGTCGAATTAGGGTTTCAAGAAGTCAAAAGGTGGGATTTTGGAGGAAAAGGAGCCTCACGACGTGATACATAGAGGCTCATGATGTGAGGTGTGTTTAAATGAAACTTTTGATCGGGACTGGTCTCACGACGTGAGACTTAGAGGCTCACGACGTGAGAACTGATGCAGCCCAAGACCATGATCTTTTAGGTTTTCCTTCGTATTTAAGCATCTCTAAACTCATCTTAGGGTTTATTATTAGCCTCCAAACCCTCTTTCACCTCAAAAAAACCCTAGTCTCCATCCTTGCTTGATCTTTGGCCATTTTGGAGCTTTTCTTGGTTTGGAAGAAGGAGAAAAGAAGAAGAAGAAGAAGAAGAAGAAGGTGATATTGTGTTGAGGCTTTCAAGGAATCATCATCATCATCACCTTACATTATTCTGGACCATTGAAGTGTCAACGCTTCCACCTTTATTGTTATATGAGGCTAGATCAAAGCTTTGTCCCACTTTCCTCCTTGGTTGATCAATTTCGAGTGGATGGAAACCATAAAGTTGGCAACTTTATGGGTTATAATGGCCTTAAGAGTGTTATGGAGTTCAGATCTAGTGAATGGTTGGGTTTTGGAACCTTGCATGAAAGTTGGATGTCTTTTCTTCAACTTTTGACCCAAATGAGATCTAGACATGTATTGGACATATATGTCTTAAACGAATCGACTTTCCAGTGTATTATGGAGTTATAAGACCTTTTGGAAAGTTGGAGTCCAAGGATTAATGGATTAAGGACTTAAAAGTTGGATTTTTGGCCGCAGACTGTTCTCACGGTGTGAGACATAAGGTCTCACGATGTGAGGAGTGGTTGGACCCGTTTCTGATGAGCTTTTTGGGGCTCACGACGTGAGGAAAGGCTGTCCGCGTAGTGAGGTCACCTCAGGTGTTATTCCTTGACCGAGTTGGCTAGGTTGAGTCGTGATGAGTTGGAATCGGACCGAGTGAGCTCTCATGACGTGACCAAGGGAAACATGATGTTGGGAGAGTCACAGGAGGAGGAGGTCGAAGAGTTGAAGAAGCATGATGTCCAGTTCCACCATTTCCTAAGGAAGTGAAAACAATTTCACCTTGACTTGAAAATGGAAGAACATCTCCAGAAGATTGAGGAAAACTATTTCCATAAGAATGAGGAAGACCATTTCTATCTTCATAAGACATCTAAAAGTGGGAAAAGAAAGAATTCAAGTTAGTTGATTTTAATCCTTAATTATCAACCAAAAATTTAAATTAAAGCTGGGATCCATATTTTCGATTCGAACTTTGAAGAGGGATGATGTAATCAAATTCGAATCTATTTTAGGTAGGTAAGGCTTTTACCAATTTTAATCTTATGAAACTCCTAGATCTTTTGAGATTCATTGAATATTATCAATTGCATGTTCAATCTCGGATTATGCATGCTCTCACTTTTGTGACTGGAATGTCGAGGATCACAAACTAGATGTGAATAACCATGTAAACCCGTTTGACAACATCGATGTCCTTTACCATCTCCAACTGATGTTTTGGTTAACCATACACGCTCCATCAACAATGATAATTTATGATTTGTACCATCATTCAACTTTATAGTCCCAAATTAGTGTGCCGTTTAGCCACACACACTCCACTAACGACATATAAAGATTGATGTGCGTTTTCATGGATTAGCATACAATTTAAAATTTTTCCTAAAGTAACTAGAGTGAGATTTTGATAGAATGATCTAGTACTTTATATCATTATACTTTTAATGACATTATGTCCTATCGAACTAGTTCGGCTAACAACCCTCCACAACACATGAGAGCGGTGGGTGAAAATGACACCCATTCAACGGTTATTTTATAGGCCGTTTCCTTATACCCTCGTTATAGTATGGATTCGTGAATAAGGAGTACTAGCGATTTGAAAAACTTTGTCTGATGGGTTTTATAAGTTAAAAATCTTTATATGAGGCGGAAAATTACTTAACTCTTAAGTTCACATGCAACTTATTTGGATCTATGTTTTCTTAGCAATAACTATGAACATAATGAACCCTAATGGTAACCTATTATAATCAAAATATATATAGAATTAGGGTTACATACCTCTTGATTATTGTAGCAAATAATCACACTAATATCCTTCTTGAAAACCATGGAAATCAAGCACCAAAATTTAGTGCCTCCAATGGTTTGTACCCAAAACCCAAGAAACCCTACAATGAAGAGGAAAGAGAGGAGATGGATATAATTTTCATTCCTAAGATTTATAGGTAAATGTATGAACGAAAACAATGAGCCAAGGGGTCCTATTTATAGTTTAGGTAACTTGCACTCAAAACTAGATTTGAATTAATTAAATAATAGATTTAATCATAATTCAAAATCATTTCCTTATTTGTATCCATAAGGCTTCCTGAAACCCTAAGAACACCTTTAAAACCATCCATGCCATGGAGGGTTCTAGAATTGATTCTTTTTTTCAACTATTGAACAATTACAATTCACCCCTTTCACCTTTAATTAATTTCATTTAATCCCGAATTAATTTCAAATTAATTCGGATTAATAATTAATTAATTATAATTGATTTCTTGACAATATAATATAACAAATCAATAATTTAACTATTGATCTCACGTTGATTTATTAATCACATAACAATTTAACATATCACTTATATATTCTCAATTTATATATTAATCACATAATATATTAACAAATTATTTATCTCTCTCTCCTAATATCATTTCTAGCTATTTCTGGTTAGGGCAATCCAAAAAGGATTTTGCTTTTATTTTCAAGTTTATACCAATTTAGTTATGAGCTTAGACACCTTAATCCAACAATTAGTACGATACAAAGAGTTAAAGGTTGATATTTGATTGAAAAGTATTGATATTTAACATTCTGAAATGACCATTTCATATAAGAATATAAAGGTTTGTTGAACAATGTTTGGTACAATAGAAGAATACGTATTATAGATTAAAACATGCACTTTTAGTAACGTGGTGTTACCAAGACAACATCGAGGCCATGTCACACCTGTAGTGACCCGATTATGATGACAAATGAAGAAATGTAAAGATTAAGTGAATCTAAAACAATATTGAAGAACACACAATGTAAATAATCTCGTTTAATCTCTTATTAGATCTAGTAAGCTATAACAAAGTGGGTTATGTAATAATTCTCTCACTAATCTAATCTCTCAAAATGGTTCTTACATAAAACGAGAGCCACTCACTTCCTATTTATAGGAAAGGCTAAACCCATTACACATCCAAAGAGGGTAAGCCACATCCAAGGAGAACTTTGCACCTTAACATTCTCCACCTCAAAGTTAGGATTGGATGTCCCGACTTCAATTTCCAAACGAGCTCCAAGCGATCAAGACCAACTCCCCCTCGAAGTAACACCGGTCTTCCAATCCGCTTTGAAAAAGAATATCCAATAATCTTCGAATACCCATTTCAATATTCTCCCCCTTTTTATAATTAACAAATGATTATAAAACCCACAAGGGTATGACAAACGCTCGAGGAATAAACTTGACGAAACTCCCCCTCGATGTGTGACAAAAATGAAACCACGAAAAACAATCACGAAAAGTCGAGGAAAAAAACTTCAAAAGTTGTGAGAAGTTCGACTTTTGGGTGAGAGTTGCAAGAAATTTGAAAAGTGGATAAAATCTGTCATTTTCACAAATATTGCAGGGACCCGTAGCGAAAAATCAGCTTCAAATGCGAAACTTTACACCAAATGCGAAATTGGATATAAAGTGTCATTTCGCATCAACTTCAGGGACCACATTCGAAACTTCTCCTTACTTCACAGAATTATACCCTCAAGTCGAAACGGGGTATAAACTGCCAAAACTCTTAAACTTTAGGGACTCGATTTGAAACATCTTCACTTTTCATAGAAAACTACCCCCACATCAAAATTGGGTATAAACTGTCAAAATGCTGAAATTGAAGGGACTCCAATTAAAACATGAAATCTTCTTCCCCAATTCGTTCTAGACGCGAACAACAACATCAGTCGAATGTGATTCTTAACCCAAGCAACACACAGTCGAAATTGATTTCGACTCCAAGCAAATACATTCGACTCGGAATTGAAATTTAACTCTCGACTCGAACGACTCTAATAATCAGCAATATCGACTTCCAATTCATTCCCATTTGACCAATCAAAACCATACATTCGATCAAGAATTGACTTTCGGCTATGTGTGTTTCGACTTTGCGTCTGACTTCAAAACACTGTCAACTCAAGCAAAGTAATGAAAATCGAAACAGAAAACTCTTAATTCGAATTGTATTCTTCCCCACTTGGTTCTAGATGCGAAGTGAACACATCACCGGTCGAAATCGATTTCGACTTCAATCAAAATACTTTTGACTCTTCATCTATGAACCACAATCGAACTAACAAATTCAACTTTAACCTTTAGTCCTTTGATATCAACCCATTTCGACTCCCAATACACATCGAATTTAATATTGACTCTGGTTTGACTTTATAATTTACAAGAGTCTTCTTCTTCGTTTCTGATTGTCAAGAACAATGAATTTTGACTATGAGTTTGACTTTTTTTTTTTAAGTTTGTAAAAATACTATGTGATAATTATAGTTCAATACATATCGATTGACTTTTGGAAACTCTACTTTCACCATTGAATCAGAATCGAAAATCACATCTTCATATGCATATTGACATAAAAACGAAAGCAACATCAAGCTCCTTCGATATCAAAGAACCATCATTTAATATATCGAATTTCAGATGCATCAAAATCCCATTATCAAGAAACAACAAAATCATCTTCTCCATATCGATTGTTAACTTTGAAACATAGACTTTCACAAAAAACAAAAGTTTTCAACTTCAATATCTTTCAGATTAAACTCGAATTCAAACAAAAACATGAACAATCAACAACTTGATGTTGTGAATCATGTGGAATGAAGTAAATTGAATCGACAACACTGATTTGAATGATGAAACGAGAAGAAAAATCAGATCAATCTCTGATTACAAACAAAATTACAACCTTAATTCGATATCCATTTTCAGATTTTGAATCATCGTGCGAGATCCATCAACAGACCGATCGAAGATCTTGAAACAACGAAGTCGGAGAAACACGAGTCAAATGCGAATACAGGGATCAAAATAAGTGATGAACAGTAATATCACTTATTTTGGTTTTAGGCTAAAAAATGAACAATGTTCGAATCGGGCTCAAGTTGAGTGGATTAAAGTTTTGGATTAAACATTCAAACAAATAGATCAAATAAAAAAATATTGGATCAACAATGGGGCTAAAAAAACTAGATCCACCGAGTCAAAACAATCACAAATCAATAACGAAAGCACGAATTGAAAATATGATTAAATTGAATTTCGAGAAAACCTGGATCGTTCATCATCAGATCTTCAAAAACAAGGTATCAAAATCATGAACTTTTTGGAATCCATTTGACATTTTGAGAAACCTTCTTGATAATTCTTTTCCCATTTGCAATACATGAATCAACCATAGAAGATCTCGGTTCCTTGGTTGGAATTAAGAAATCTCCAAATTACACATTGTACCACCCATGATGCACGTTATACCATCCATGGAACCTCTTCTCATTTGTCCAAGATCTAACTTCATCTTCATAATGAATTTGAGAATCTTCAACAATTTTGGGTTTGGAATTTGAAATCATTGCAACATTTGATTATTGTTGCTTAGGAACCCAAATTTTCTTCATTGATTTCGGCTTCAAAACAACACTTGAAGCATTTTGTTTAGGAACCCAAATTTTCTTGTTTTTGATCTTCTTCTTCTTCATCTTTTTAGATCTTGAAGATTTGAATTCAAGAACAACTTCATTCTTTACAACTTGAACTTGGCAACTTTGAATCACATCTTTTGGAGTTTGATACATTTGAACATCTTGGATTGAAGGCTTTTTATATGGCACCATTCCTTCAAACGAATCACAAGAACTCAAGCAATCATCGGTTTGAACTCCAATTGAACAAAAGAATTTCACAACTTCATGAGAATCACATTGACTTCCCTTATCTTGAACATCTAGGTAAAATGCAAGAACATTGACACCATATTTGCATTCATCAAGACGAATTCCTTTAATGATTTCATCTTCTTTCTTCTTTCTTCTTCTCTCACGATAAGTTGTAACCAAACGATTAAGCAAAACTTTATGATTATCATGATCCAGAGAATAACCAACCATCTTTCCACAATTATCTCTTTTTCCACAAGAAATTAGTGAATTTTGTTTAAAATACCCAGCTGTAAAGTTCTTGATAGGTCCTTCAAAACTATATGGATATGGATCATCACCAAGAAATACAAACCATCTTTCACACGAATCTTTTTCCATTTCGAATAAAAAATGTAAAAGATCACACGAACTTGAATATTTCTAGAGAGAGAAAGTGAATTTGAATGAAATCTCTAGAGAGGGAAAGTGATTTCGAATGAATTTTTAGAGAGAGAAGGCAAATTTGATCAAAATTCTAGAGAGAGAAAGTGATTTCGACATGAGTTCTAGAGAGAGAAAACGAAAATCACATGAAGTCTAGAGAGGGAAAATTGAATTTGAATCAAGATTAAAGAACAATTTGAATTCTAGAATAAAAAACAATCTAAAAAAATGAAGAACTTACAACAATTTGTGATTCACCAAATCATGTTGTCATCATAGATCAATTTCTTGAAAACTTCAAGCACACTTTCAAGAACACTCGCTTTGATACCAATTGTAGTGACCCGATTATGATGACAAATGCGGAAATGTAAAGATTAAGTGAATCTAAAGCAATATTGAAGAACACACAATGTAAATAATCTCGTTTAAGCTCTCATTAGATCTAGTAAGCTATTACAAAGTGGGTTATGTAATAATTCTCTCACTGGTCTAATATCTCAAAACGGTTCTTAAATAACATGGGAGCCACTCACTTCCTATTTATAGGAAAGACTAAACTCATTACACATCCAAAGAGGGTAAGCCACATCCAAGGAGAACTTTGTACCTTAACAACACCCTCATGACCCTAGGTTGTAGTACGCTTTACGATTGTACATGTTTAGTCACTATACTTTTTGGATGCAATCTACCATTTAACTTCTTCAAATTATTTTAAAAATATCAATATGACCAGAAAAGCCACTATTCTCGGTCATATTTGCTTTTTTTGGAACAATTTAAACAAATTTAATGGTAGATCGCATTAAAAAAATTAGTGACTAAATATATACAATTACAAAAGTTGGTTACCCTTTCATGTAACACTCTTGTTCAGGTATTTTCCTTTACACCCTTAATATGAAATTTTATTGCAAATTTGGTCCCATGGTTCATTAATAAGAAACGTGCCTCATGAGAGTATGTTGGTCGTACTCACAATTACGTTGGGCGTACGTGGTCGATGTTCAAACCCTAATTTTTAGGGTTTGAGCCATATTTAAGCATCATTATCTCCCAAGGCCTTTTCCCTCACTAGCCCCCATTTCCCACTTCGTCCCTTCCTAACCCTAATCTCCATTGGTGGTGTTTTGAGCTCATTGTGGAAGGAAAGAAGCCATTAGAAAGAAAAGAAGGAGCTTCAAACTTTAGAGATATGAGTTTTACACCCCTAGAGCAACCTTCAGAAGGTATAACGTTCTGAACTTATTGGTTATCTCATTAGATCTTGCTAGATGTGGAGTTTTGTGCTTTTTTGTCCCATAATCTTGGTCTATTTGGGTATGAGCTACTCTGGACCAAATAAGTGGTCCTTTTGAACGTTTTAGAGTGCCTAGAGTTATAAAAATGGGATCTTGATTATTCACATCCCGTCATGTATGCATTTTGGTGGCTTAGAACCTTGTGATAGGTTAGGGTTTTGTTGGGCACTTAATAGCCATGCAAGGTCATAAAGTTGGAAACTTTATGATTTAGAATGTTATTTGGGACTAGATTTGGGATTTGGACGAAAGGACTTCATAGAATAAGCACTAAATGGGAAGATTGTTATCTGGCCGAGTACGTTGGGCGTACTTCTGAGTACACTGCGCGTACTCAATTGGAGTCCTACTTCTGGATGGGTGAGTACGCCATGCGTACATGCTGAGTAGGCAGGGCGTACTTAGTCTAATGTTTAACTTCTTTGACTTTTTGACCTTTGACTTTGACCATGATTTTGACCTAGGGGTATTTTGAGTATTTTGAGCAATAGTTTGAGACTAGATCATTGTTTGTTGTATAGGTGACCTGTAGAGTTAACAGTTAGAGCTGTGATCTGTTCAGCTATCTTTTTAGACTGTAACGTGAGTCTTCCTCATTGTACTTGTGGGTCGAAGGCACAAAGGCCGGCCCACTGGATTTTGTATCCTGGTATATTGGATTGATGTTATGTTGAGCATGCACTAGATTGGTAGATTTGTATGATTACCTGTGTTGCTAGTTATTGATTGTTATTTTATATGTCGACATGTTATGGTTTGTTGGGTTGAGGCGGTCCTGCTTTGTGCTGAAGGCCAAGACACACGGGGCGGTCTGAATAGATTGAAGGCCTGCGAGGCGGTCCAGTTAAGCCGAAGGCCCGAAGAGCGGTCCAGATAGGTTGTAGGCCCTGAGAGGCGGTTTAGTCAGGCTGAAGGCTCATATATGCATGATGTTATATGTATTGGTTGTGTGTGGTACTTTGGGGGGAACTCACTAAGCTTTGGCTTACAATTTAAGTTTTATGTTTCAGGTACTTCAGATGATCGGGGGAAAGAAAAGGCGTGATCGTACACATCTTTCTGATTTTTATGATATTTGATTTTGGGACACTCTGATTCGTGATTATTACTTTTGGAAACTATGTTTGTAAAACAATTATGGTTTTTGGTTGGAATTTAAAAATAAAAATTTTACCTTGATTTTTGGGATGTTTCATTTCAAGTCATAATCCTAAATTAAAAAGCTATAGAATTTGATGTACAAATTTGGCCACTAATATTTTTTGTAAATATTTAGTCACTAATCTTTTTTTGTACAAATTTAGATTTTTTCTGGATGCTAGGACGTTGTTTAGAGACTGGACTTCATGTAGATGGAATAATTTTCTTCCTATAAAGTTGAATATCCTAGTGTGGGGGATTTGTATGATTCCTATTCCTATTAGATCGATGATTTTTGCTCGTGGTATTGCATTTGAGTCTATTACGTGTCCGTCTTGCTTGGAATTAGTGGAGTTAGCGGACCACGTTTTTGTTGGATGTTTGGTTGTCACATGTATTTGAAATTTGATTGGTAGATGGCGGTCTGTTGATGTTCCGACATTACAGTCTGTGGAGTCTATCATTCAGTGGGCCGGTTCTACATCTTTGGTTTTGATAGTGTGATTCTTACTGCTCTCTGGGTTCTATGGAATTTCCGTAATTTCATCATTTTTGGACCAGTAAGACTGAAACTTTCAGTCACTTTTGATGATACTGTTTCTAGATCTTTCTTTTGGATGTGTAATCGTAGGAAAAAGTGCAAAATACAGTGAGATTCTTGGATGCAAAATCCTACTTATACTTCTAACACTTTGTGGTTGGTTGTCGCTCAATGTTAGTTATTCTTCTTTTTAATAAAATTTTGATGTTCAAAAAGAATATACATAAATATTTATATAAAATATATATTTACGTATAAATAAAACATTTATATATGACAATTTTTTTTGAAACAGCGGATATATTAAATTCACTACTTAAAAAGCACAAAACAGGGCAAAAGAAACAAACACCATACAAAATGTTAAAAGAGGGACATATACAATTACCAAAATTGCTCCTAAATTTAACACATTCAAAAATACATATGACAAATTAAAAGTAAATATTTGCGTTATTATTAGATTTGGATTGGGATTTAATTAACACACCCTCCCACACCAAAATTGGCCACTCAAATTAATGTAGTTGTACTCTATCGAAACCGGCTAAATCCTGAATTAAAAGCGTTGACAAAAATACTATTTCCAACCACCTCACCGTTTATCTATTCGAATAAATTACACGAATGGTCCTTTAGATTTACAGTTTTTCCCTTAAATGATCCTTATGAAACTTTTTTCCCAGGAAAGGTCCCTACAGAGCAAATCTTGCACATAAACGATCCTTACCGTTAAAGTCTGTTAGATTAATCCGTTAAGTTGAAAGAATTTTGAATAAAGATTATTTCTGTCATTTTATGAAACTTGCTTAAGGACCATTTGTGAAATTTTACACAAGGACCATTTGAGATATTACAATTTTAGCTTCTTATTTTTTGTTTCTTTTTACATTTTCGGCCCTCTTTTTTCACAACTTTGTTATTATATATATTTTTTAAATATATAAATAATTTTTGTTGTCTAGATTTTATCTAAAATATTTAAATTAAAATACATAATTAAATATTTTTGGTTTCTATATTTTATCTAAAAGTATTTGAAGCGTAAAAACATCATTTTATTACTTTTTTAGTTATGTAATTTTTAAGATTTATCTTCATTTATCTTATACAAATATATTTATTTTTATGAAAAAAACATGATGTGTCGTTATAAAAAATATGTTATTATAGAAATAATAGTATGTTGCTATATTATTTTAAAAATATAAGTATGTGGTTTTGAGTTAAAGATAAAAATATATTTCGGTTTGATTTCATAATATAAGTACAATAAATTTAGTACAATAAATTTTATATTGATTCAATATAATTTTTTTTTTTTAACAGAGCTTCGATATAAAATTTTGATATTTAATTTTAAAAAATTATTTAGTTTTATCAAATTTTGAATATATTCCTTAATATGACATAAACTTTTCAACGCAAAATAATAATAAAAAAAACGTTTGTTAGCTAATACTTAAGTATACTTGTAACGACGTAAATTTTAAAACAATTTTTCATTTTTCAAACATAATAAAACTCATATAATATTCTCAAAATATCATGTATCAATGTCATCACAATAAAACATATCCCAGAATCTCAACACATAATCTTCTGCCAGTGTGTACAAATCATGTCGGCGCCTTCCCGCGACCCTCGCTGGTACCTGAAACACATATCACATAACACGGTAAGCATAAATACTTAGTAAGTTCCCCAAAATACCACGTACATACAACTAGCCACTCGAGGCTATAGCTCTACGAGACCTTCCGGTCAATGTATCTTAGGGGCCTTCCGGTCCCACCCTTTGAGTAGACCTTCCGGTCCTACTCTGTCGACCTTCCGGTCCATACCATGTTGACCTTCCGGCCCATACACTGCTGAAATTTCGGTCCATACACTGCTGACCTTCCGGTCCATACCCTGTTGACCTTCCGGTCCATACCATACTGACCTTCCGGTCCATACCATGCTACTTATAACATACATAACATATACATATCACATAGAAACATATATCACATACTCATCATAGCATATAAGACCTTCCGGTCACACATAATTACCACTCTAGGTAAGGTATGGTGAGAAGACTCACCTCGATGATGTCTAGTAAACTCTCGCGCTCGATATCCCCGATCTAGCCTCCGCCTATCAAAATGATAATATCTCTAATCAATACTCTCTTTATATCCTCATCTCTAAAGAATGGGTAGAAGACCATTCTACCCCTCCATAGCCTCTCTTGAATCAGTTTGACCAAACCCTAAGGTCAACTGAAATCAACTCCAGTCAACGGTCTAACTTTGACCAGACTCGCCGAGTGCACTCAGGTGACTCGGCGAGTCCATGCGTGTCCTCAGACTCCTCCTAAGGCCCCACTCGACTCGTCGAGTTAACCTCTCACTCGACGGGTTTCCACTGATCATGAATCGCAGGGCAACACGATCCGACTCGTCGAGTCCTCTCATGGACTCGGCGAGTTTCCTCCATGGCAACACTTATTTGACCTTCTGAGGTCAGATCTGTTTCTCTAACTTATAGATCTGGCCTTCTAGCACCCAAAAGTCACGTAAAGGTTCGATCTTGATGTCCATGCATGGCATATTTCGCTCAATATGCCATTTAGACTCCCTTAAAGCTTCCTAACCTCCAAACCCCATGGTTGCACAACAATGGCTTTCTACTTTCTGACTTTCTGGGCCTTACAAGGTCCAGATCTATGCTACCAGCTCACAAGAGGGGTTTGATGCAATCAAAACCCCACCAAGAAGATAATACAAGCCCTAATCCTCAAAAAGAAGATCTACACTATTAGGGAAGAAAAGGGGTCCGAATTGATACCTCCAACTGATGCTCCTAGGTTGTAAATCGCGGATCTACAACCTCCTCTGCCCCTTTTAGCTTGAAACCTCCTTCTTCCTTGCAAACCATCCACCAAGAAGCTCAAAATGGCTCTCTCTCTTGCCCAAAACACTAAGGACTCGTTTAGGGTTCTCTCTCTGAAAGGTAGCCGCAATAGGAGGCCTTAAGAGCCTTTAAATAGGCCCAGGCCCGAGAGAATTAGGGTTTCTGTCAACAATGCCGACTCGACGAGTCATCTCTCCGACTCGTCGAGTCCAATCATTAACCACGTCACCAAGTCGCGACCCTACTCGACGAGTTGAGGCACCGACTCGTCGAGTCCCTCCAAAGTCCTTGAATTAAATACTCAAAACAATATACCTGGTAAACCGGATGTTACAATACTGCTACAAATGCTAAGATAATTAACCATATGAACAATATGACATTAATTCTGTTTAACTCATTTTATTTAATAGAAAATAAAAATACTTTATATATTTATATAAAATGAATTAAACAGAATTAATTTCATATTAAATGGAATTAAACGAAAATAATATGACATGAATTTCGTTAAAAATTTTATTTTTCATTAAATAAAATGAAATAAACGGAGTTTAATGTCGTATTATTCATATGGTTAATTATTTTAGCATGTGTAGCAATGAAGTTAACTATTAGCTAACATACGATTTTTTTTTATTTTTCTTTGAAAAGTATATGTCTTATTAAGTAATATATTCAAATTTTGATAAAACTAAATAATTTTTTAAAATTAAATATCAAAATTTTATATCGAAGCAAAATAAAATTTACTATACTTATATTATGAAATTAAAACTGAAACATATTTTTATCTTTAACTCAAAACCACATACTTATATTTTTAAAATAAAATAGCAACATACTATTATTTCTATAATAATGTACCTTTTATAATAACACATCATGTTTTTTTCGTAAAAATAAATATATTTATATAAGATAAATGAAGATAAATCTTAAAAATTAAATCATATAAAAATTAAAAAGTAATAAAATGACGTTTTTACACTTCAAATACTTTTAGAAAAAAAAAACGAAAATATTTAATTATGTATTTTGATTTAAATATTTTAGATAAAATCTAGACAACAAAAATTATTTATATATTTAAAAAATATATAATAACAAAGTTGTGAAACAAGAGGGACGGAAATGTAAAAAAAAATAGAGATTAAAATTGTAATATTTCAAATGGTCATTGTGTAAAATTTCACACATGGTCCTTAAGTAAGCTTCACAAAATGACAGAAATAGTCATTATCCAAAAATTTTCACTTTAACCGATTAATCTAACGGACATTAACGGTAATGATCATTTGTGTGCAAGGTTTGCTCCGTAAGGACCATCTCGGTGAAAAAAGTTTCGTAAAGACCATTTCAAGGAAAAATTATAAAGTTAAATGATCATTCCTGTAATTTACTATATCTGTTCCTACTGACTCGGATGGTGTACATGGTGTACAGGCAAGGCATGATTTGCATTGAGGGAGTGGCCCAAGTGACTTAGATTGTGTGTTTGTGTGAACATCATAACATAACCTATAAGACTATCATATTCATAATCCGATCCAATCCAATCCAATCATCTATTAAACAACTAATTTCTTTCTCTTCTATATTCATAATTCAACTAAACACAATCTTTTATTCCCATTAACAATCCAACACAATCTAATTTTATATAAAAAAAAAAATTATATCAATATTAGTATCATTTTGTAGAGAAATATTAATCATGTATTTTGATATATTTTATTTAATTTTTTACTCAAAATAAAATGAAATTACTAACAAATTAAATTTAATTAGAAAAGTTTATTTGGCTCCACTAATAAATGTTGGACACGTGGGTTTATTTGGGTTTAAAAACTACCCAACGTTGGTGAACTTAGATCGTGTCTCAAGCCCAGGTCACCAAAACTATTTTAGTTTTTATTTTCTTTTAATTAAAAAATGACGAGCAGCTCGTCCAAATGGCCCTAATGGGTTAGTCTAATACTCGTCGAATTTTTCTCTTAAAATCATTTATTATTTAATGGATTTAATTATTTTCAATAGGATAATAATTTTTGTGATTTACGATCATGTCATTAAATGGATTTTAATTTGTAACACTATGTTTATATGTTTTCTAGAAGAGCAGAAAATTTATAAAAACCAAAGGAATCAAATTAGGTGAACAAAACAAAAGGAATTAAGTTTTACAATCACCACTCTCTGACACCATTTTTTTCATTCAACGTATACTAATAGTTGCTAGTGGTGAGCATGGTAAAATAAAACAATTAATAAGGAGGGAGAATCGAGCCTACGGCCTCATGAATAAATAGATGACTTAACCAACAAATCAGGAATCTATTTGTGCTTATAAGTCAATATATATATATATATATATATATATATATATATATATATATATATATATATATATATATATATATATATATATATATATATATATATATACCTTAAAAAGCATTTAGCTATTTTAGGATAAGGAAGTCTTAATTTTAAGTAGTACAAAATGTTAAACACAATATACAAATATCTAATGCATGATCTCTCTTATCCATATCAAGACTACCTTAACTCTCGCTTATTGTTCCCCATGTCTGCTTATCTTATCTTGACCCGGTCTTTATTTTTTATTTGAATTTGAATTCACACTTGAAACTCAGTCAAACACATTTGGTTTGGATTCAGTAGATGAGTTTCCTTAATCCTACCCACCAATCTCGGCCCCAGTATAGCTCTCCCATAACCGATCCCTCCGTCTCTTTTATCTCCTGCAAAACCAAAAGTATTAGCATAAATATTTCATTTGGATTCCGTTTCACTTGCCTTTCTGTCACCCAACGCAAACCCTAGCGCCAATGATAACGAAGATATTTCTCGGATGGCCACCGGTCGCAAGGTGAGAACCCCTCTGACGGATATATCATAAAACTTATGAATGATGTTTTCTTTTTTAGGGTTTCTAATAGACATTTCTTCATTGTTCTGGTTCATACCTTCACCTTTGCGTGTCGTCGGCCTCTACCCAAATATCATCTCACGTGCATTCATTGCAGGTAATCGTTTAATCCCCCATTCAGGTTACCAAATATTCAATGCCTCTCTCAATTCACGAACACAGAGGTCTTTCTTTATGTCAACCTACATGACCACATGTATTTTATGTCACGTTATGGAGGTCAAAGGTCTTTCTGTAGGTTGACACTACACATGACCACAAAGGTCTTTCTGTAGGTCAACCTACATGACCACAAATGTGTAGAGATCATGCATACCCTATTGGATTGGAGCTTAGGCATGGGGCAATACCAGCTACTGAAACAATTTTCCAAGGGACAATAAAAGAAATAATTTTTTAGAGTTTGCTCGGTATGTGTTTGTTTATTTAAAGTCCTCAATTGTCCCAAAGTGAAGTTGTTTAACCTTATTATTTGTGTTCCAATTGAAAATGGAATTATAGATTTTATTTAGTTTTAAATTTATAATTTGCCTTTTAATTTGGTCGTTGTGTCTTTTGGCAGGAGGGGCAGTTTAGTAGACAGTAGCCGAACATAAGTATGCATCAAAAAACCCAGTCCTTCCATGATAGGAAGATGTAGTGACCACGTTGTAAAAGGATATTGAAAAGCTGTCTTAAGGTAATATGGTGATGATAGCAACAATTACTTGGTCTTAAAGTAACTTATGAAGTTGTAGGATTCCATTTTCATTTGGATGAGATGATTTTGACCTGCAAATGGACAAAACAGTTTATGTTTCTCATCATTAAGCCCTAATGGAAGTGTACATTTAAGTTCTTTTTTTGTCTATTGTGAATTTTATGGTCTGATGCTTAATGTCGATGTCAAAAAATATATTATTTTTGTTGTAGCAAGTCAGGTCTGATACAGTTTTAAAAAATGTTTTAGGGCTAATGTTTTTTTTTGTTATTGTTTAATGACTTAGTTGAGGTCTGATGTTGTAGGTCTTATTTATAATGTTATTTATTATTATTATTATTATTTTGAAGAATGTCTGATGTGTGAAGCGATCAGTTGCAGAGCATAGGTATGCTTGGGATGGTGAAACACATCACAGTGTTGGAAAAATTATTGAGATAGAAAGTGATGGTCTCCTGATAATTGAAATTCCAAACCATGGCAAGCTGATCCTTCTGACATGGAAAAGCTAGAGGACTTTAAGGTAAATCAACAAACACATGTTTCATAGCTTTTTAAGGGAA
The DNA here is from genome assembly GCF_052849685.1 of Lactuca virosa. Taxonomy (NCBI): domain Eukaryota; kingdom Viridiplantae; phylum Streptophyta; class Magnoliopsida; order Asterales; family Asteraceae; genus Lactuca; species Lactuca virosa. The sequence continues at coordinate 36,195,987 of NC_136434.1, forward strand.
TTTTATGTTCTTTAACAAATATGACTTATGAGCGAATTATATGATATGGCATGGAAGGTTAGAGAATGGTTGAGAGTTAAGGCTTCTGTGTCCTCAACACAGGTGGGAGGACATAACCAGGAATAGTACCAGGAGTAGTATCAGGTTCATCCACAGTTTAGAGGAAAATGGTGACATGGGAATTGCCTTATGCTTAAGAAGGCTCTAATATTCTAATTTTTTTTTTCTTTCGTGGATATTTTAGAAACTTATCAGCGATGAGGCTCTTTAATGGAAATGCAAAAGTAAATTGTTATTTATTGAAGCCGTGAATCTGTGAATTTGAGTATAGTAGGCTGTTTTGGTAATTACAATACTTTGAATATGTTAATCTGAGTATATTCAATTGGTTTAATAATTCCTAAAATACTGAAGTAGGCTGCTATTGTTTAATCCTCAATACATTACTTTTTGTTGCATTTGACCTCATCGGAGAAACGAAAGTATTTTGCTTTTATCTTGCACACATGAATCCTATGGTAGCCTTGGGCTATAAAGTAATAGAGTAGAAACATCTACTAAAATTTACTAAATCATTTATAAAGAATTGGGTACATATGATTTATTATTTTTTTTAAGTTTTATTTCATGGATTAATGTTTATTTCTCTTTTTAGGTATGTGTTAATTAAAAGGATGTTGATCTTGACTGTGAACCATGCTTATTGGTGAAAGATACAAGTTATACACGTTTGAAACATAGTTGGAAGCCTCTCCTAATTGGAGACAATATCCGGACGATTTTTGCCCCTAATGTTGTTTTGTCCCTGATGTTAAAGTTGGTTAATTCCATTCTTCTGTTGCTTTGTCTCACTCAATTGGAGACCATTTGGGACCTTTTTCCGATGGGGTGGTTGCATGATAAATATGTCATTTTAAATAGTGTTGTGTTCCCTGTTCTAGAAAATCATAATTCATAAATGTTTTTTTAAATCTTTCTGTACTTGGTTCATCCTCTTTCCTGTTAGAAAAACTTATTAATATAGTAATGTAAATAATGGTGGAGGTTATTAATATAGTAATGTAAATAATGGTGGAGGTGAGCCAATTCTTCAATCACTATAATAAAGGTTTTTTTTTAAAACTATTTAGGGTATAAAAGTTTACTTCTAAAATAATGGAATAAATCTAAAACATTAATGGCAAAAAAATGGAGTACTTAATGGAATAAACTCAAAATGTTGTTGATTAAATTAAAAGATGATAGAAGGTAACATAATACATCCACTTTGGATACCATTAAAAATGAAAAGCCCATTGTTTTGTAAATGTTTTCTAAACATTCATTACAAAATAGAAATAATCGACTCTTGAAACTAATTAAAAAAAACAATTCACAAACGTCGCTTAGACTACTTAATTATTTGTGCTTTAAAACCAGATTTACCAAAGAAAACTATTCACTTAAACGAAATTTTTTACCATCCAGCGCCTGCATGCCGAAAGGAAACTAATTGTTAAAAGGAAACTATTCTTCTAGGCCACTTATATAACAATGTATTCCCGTCAAAATGAAACAATTCGTCGAAAAAAAGATTACTCACCCCCTCTCTCCCCCTCTATTCACACCCGTCGCTTAACGCAGGTAAACGGCTAGTATATATATATATATATATATATATATATATATATATATATATATATATATATATATATATATATATATATTTATATATATATATATATGTTGAATTTGTTTGAGAAAATTAAATCAAGAAGCGTAACCACCTGATTTTTTTCTTATTAATTCCCAAAACATATTTATATTAGTGGTTGCACCTTAATATAATTTTTTTTTTACATTTTTTTACACTAAGCTGAAATCGAGTAGTGGCCCGGGAACCCCCTGCATCCGCCACTGCTTACAATAAGTAATGGGTTAACAATATCATTAATACCAATGTAAATAATGCATTTTGCCATATGTATTAACCAATTAAAGAAGTTAATTTCTATATTGTATGCCGTTTTTCATCCACGTGCTACGTGGTTTTTTTCTGAATACGAGATCATTTCGAGTCTTCCATAAGAACCTTAAAACCATGTGAAGTAATGTCGAGTAAAATTTGACGAACCCTTTGAATGAAACGAAGTGACCAATTAAACCGTCAATGGAATTAAATGACCAATTAGTTAAGCCACACCAGCCCAAGGCCCACCTTCACACCTCTGAATCTAATGCATAATAACAACCAACAAAAATAGAGCATTTCATTTCCAATCAGTAAAAAGGACATAAGATGTTTTTTACTTGATTAACCCCGAGTAATGGGGATGCTCTTTAGTTTAAATTAGGGTTGTAAATGAACCGAATGAACACGAACGCGAGTTGTTCATGTTCGTTAGTTTAAGTTAGCCGAACAAATGAATGAACACAAACGGATAAACGAATGAGTTTTCTTGTTCATGTTCGTTCGTTTAACAAATTATATTGTTCATGGTCGTTTGTTTATGTTCGTGAACATGCTTAACGAACAAACATAAATGAGCAAAGATAAACAAACATAATTGAACATATATGAACATAAAGTTTACTAATGTAATCAAATACAATTAAGCATATATGAATATAAAGGGAACTTATACGAACGGACATAAACAAACGTAAACAAACAACATAAATGAACGTTCACGAATATAATTGAACGAAAGAGACAATTGTTCATGTTCGTTCGCTTAACTAAATGAACGAGAATTTGTGTTCATGTTCGTTCATTTATTAAATAAACGAACATAAACGAACTCCCCGCCGAACGGTTCACAATCGGTTCGTTGAACGTTCATTTCATTTACAACCATAGTTTAAATCAAATAGACTTTGATCGAAATGATCTAATTCAGTTATCCATTGGATATTGGATTTTGTCAACAAGTCCGATCTAATTCGTTATATACAATTGATTTGAACGGATCCTGTTGGATGATGGATTGGATCGGTTTTATCAGTTGGATATACCATTGGATGATATTATTGGTTGATAATATTGGATATAACATTGGATGGTAATTGGATATTTGTCGGAAGATAATATTGGATATTCAATTGGATGAATGTTGGATTGGTTCGGTTATCCGTTGGATTTTCCAGGGTCATTCAAGAACCGATCCAGTCCAATTGGATTTTGAAATTTCGAAAACGATCCAATCTAATTGTGTTTGGATATTCAATATAGTCGGTTGGTTTTAATTTAGCCCGGTCGGTTCGAATTGGATGACTTCATTTCTGCACACCCTACTAAGTAGTAAGTTAGAAGATAAAAGAATTTGATTTAACATAAGCCTCCAAAATTGGCACCTTTGTTGTTTGGCCTCAAAAGTATAAAAGGGTTTTCATATTTTAGGAAGACGACATTATGATAGAGTCAAAACTCAAAACATATTTTGGAATGATCCTATAAATCTAATATTGATTCGTATATTCTTGGTTTGATTTGAAGTTGTTTTGTATAAGCGAGCAGGTATGAACATATTAATATATAACATTAAGATATAGAATCAATGTAGGATCCACGTAATGACAACTATCCAATTTTCTTTGACTAAAAAACAGATAGTACATTATAATTACATTAGGTTAATGCATGATCTATAAGTAATATAAAGAAAAAATTAATACATTGATGATGCAATTAGGATTAATTTAACGTGTTGATTAAAATATCATATTTAGAGAAGAAAAAGTGCGTATGTGTCGACAACATACCATTAAAAATGATTAATATTACTCTTTTACTTTAGGAATATATTAAAAATGATAAATCACATTATCTACAACACAATGTGCTTGAATATTAAACACTAGTAATGACTTAATATTTCATACTACTTCAATAAACAAATTTAAAGTAAGCAGGCTTACTTGTTTAAAAACGCGATATTTCTTTTTTTGTTTATGCATCTTATCTCGTTACCTAAGCGTTTACAATATTAATTTATTTTGCATGGATTTAAGTCTAATTTTGTATTTATCTATTATCGAGAGCTATATGATACTTTTCAAGATAAATTATGCTCTATAAGTTTTTATAATTATTTTTTATGCATAAGTATCATTAGTTTTCTTATTGAATTATGTATAAAATCAAACGTTATATTGTATTTTTTGTATAAAAGAGGCATATGTTTGGAATAGTTGGATGGTTGCTCACGTGTGCTCTTATTATTGTTAGCGTTTTCCTTCTTATTTGATGTTCTTTATTTTTGGCAATTATTTCTTCTCCTTAAATCTCGCATGTCTGGTATCCGGTTCTTAAATATGATACATGACTTGATTGTGCATTCAAAATTTGAAATCAATTTTCTTTCCTCCTTTCTCTAAAGAACCCTAGATGCCCACCGTCACCATCAACGACGTTGCCTACTACCACTTTCTCCAACTCCATAGCTACCTCTGGTACCCTTGAAACCACCCTTATCACCACCAATGTTTTCTCTCCACTACATAAACGAGAAAACACACGCACACACCTCAACTCAAAAGCTAGATGCATCAGGTATGCTTTCTGTTTCCATTTTCTTAGTCCTACATTTTGGCTCAATTTATTTTCGGTTGTTGATTTGTTGTGTCTAGGTTTCATAAATTTAGGGTTTTAAGTGGAAGGGGGTTGATGGTTCCATGAAGAGAAAAAAAACAAGGTCAAAACTCTATTTTTAGATTTGGTGTAATAATCTTCATCACTAAGAAGGGGAACTTCAAACTTTATGAGTTTATCTACCCTTTCGAAGAAGATATATATACAAGGTAAGGTGTTTTTCTTCTATTCTTTTGTTTTATAGCACTGTTGAGGAGCATTTTGGGTGTTGTAATCCTATGGATTTTTTTTTTCAAAAAGGCTACAATGATGTTCATAACGTGTTTGAAAAAATGCCTCATAGAAAAAAAAAAGATTATACAAATTCCCATTAACCATTCTATTTTCAATAATAATAAATGGGTATCTTTTTTTCTGTAAAATTTTTTCTGCAAATTTATCAACCTGTGTCTACTGATACTGGTTGTATTAACTATATCATGAATGTAGATGAATACAAAGACAAAGAAACTACGGTAGATTGTTATTTCTGCAAATCCAAAAGATCAAACCTCAAGAACAAAAGAAATGGAAAGTCTTGCTGTTGTTTCTCTGTTTTTTGTTCCTATAATTCTTCCCCTCACAACCTAATTTTTCATTGTTTAATCCTGATAGGCTCGAGACATCATCCACTCTGACATTAGGCGACTTTGCTGCTTCTATTCATGTTATTCCTTTTTTTCTTTTTCATTTGTGTACTATAATTTTTCCAGCTTCCTACTGAGTTTTTATTTTATTTAATATATTCAGTCATTCAAAAAAAGATATAGGGAACACTCAAACACAAGATTCATGGAGTAAGGGACTAGACAACTCTCAATGCCTAGAAGTTTATGTATTGTCATGTGTATTGGAGATTTAATGATTTTGGGGTTGGATTTCAAATTAAAGTTATAGGTCCATGTCCACAGAATTCCTAAGAATATTGGAAGTACACAAATTGGATTTGGGTTATTCAAATTAAAGAGGTCACCAGACCACACTCTGCCTAGAAGCTAGAAGTTGGTTGAGGTTACTTTTTTTTTCCTACTATATAAATGGTGTTTTCTTTAATAATAATCATTGTTACTGCAAGTAAGCACACAAATTTTAAAGATGAGTGATGTTTAGACATAAAAAAAATCATTGTTACAGAAATTAAGTGCATAAGTTTGTTTCATTTTAATACAATTAATTTTATTATCATATGCTGAATGTATGCAGGATTCATATATTTTTGTTGATGATTCACATAAATTTGAATACATGTGTACGAATTATTGAAATGACTTTTTAAGGTAATTATGTTATTTGAAATAAAGGTTTATTCATTTGCATTAATGTTTTATTCAAATAAATAATTCAGGTTTGGACAATGTACCTTTTATTTATATAATTTTTTCATTATTTGCCTTGGAATTGTAGGCAAATATGACCACATAAATAAGTTTCTAAATTTCTAAATTTATTCAAGAAACATGAAAATGGTATGTTTTAAAAATCATAAAATATTAACCACGAATAATAACTTACAATAAATATTTATATAATGTTTCTAAATTCCTAAATTTGTTTGATAAAGAAACATAAAAAAATGGCATGTTTTAATAATCACATAATATTAACCATAAATAAATCTTTTTCAAAATATCTATCTATCTACTTATCTCACATAATATTAACCATAAATAAATCTTTTTCAAAATATCTATCTATCTACTTATCTTAATAAACGAAACCTAAAGTGTTACATATCATTTTTCTAGCTTGTCTTTTTGACACACGTCACATTTTTCTATATATATATGATATTTATTTATTTAAAATCCTATTACATATCTCATATTTTAACAATCATGGATACATTCTTCTAATTATCTTATTTATTATTATTTTTTACCTATACAAAAATTTTAAACATAAACACCGTGGTTTCTACGGGTTATAACCTAGTAAGTAAATAAAACAATTCCCAGTCAAGCTAAGTTTTACAATCTTGCCCCTCACTTTGAGCATTGTTCATTTTTGCGCCCCATGAACATTTGTCTTTAAAATACTACATCACCGAAACCAAATCCATTCATACTTCATTCCTATCATGACCCTCGTAACCCTGCTTGTTCTTTTTCTGGTAGAGAAAGTTCCTTAATTTCTTTTTTTCTATATATTTGAAGTTGAATCTTCATCCTCTGTTTTTCATCTTCATCTTCAGCTTCGATCTTCTTGATTTTTCACGATTATCAATCATCTTTCATAGCCCCTTCAACACTCTGCTTTTAATTTCTATAAATTATCTGTTTCTCACCTTCGTTTTCTGAATTTTCACTTATAATCACCAATTAGGAGCTTCCAGATTAAAAGCTCTGTTATTGTTAATTCTTCAATGGCGGCCACTTTTCCAGCGCCACCAGTGAAGAAACCAACCGCCGCCTTTCCTCCAAGAAGGGGAAGAGTGAAAGCTCAGATTTTTGAAGGGGTTGCAGAAACAGTAGCTTCCGCAGCCTCGAGAGCTGGAGATTTCTTGGGTTTCATCAAGAAAGAGAACGAGGGCTCTGCCCCTGCACCACCACCCAAAACCACCAAGACTTATGGTGAAGATGGAAGGACTGTTTAGTCATTTCATAATCTATCTCGTCTATTGTATTTATAAACGTTAATGAGAGAGATATCCTTGGTTTTAAAAGGGGTATGATTTCATGAAGTTATTTGTATTTGATCTGTTTTGTCCCTTCAGTTTTTGGAGAAGAGATGGATGATTGATTGTTGTTATTTGTACTTTGCAGATTTATATGTTTGTATTTTGCTCTTTTAGATGTTGTACTTTTGTGTAATTGTTCTATTATAAATAAGTGGGAACAAAGTTGATGTTTATTTGTGGTAAATCTTGTTGCCATTTTGATGGAGTTGATGTTTTGGAATCCTTCTATGAGTTTATAAGTTTCTTGTATAATTTTATTATAAGTTAGATTATGATATTTATTAATATACAGTTATACACATAAAATATTAGCGTATAAACCGAAAGGAAAAAGACTAAATGTGAAAGAAAAAAAATAATCAAAAGTTAGATTATTGTTTCGGGGACGTTGGAGCCAATCATAACTGGTTTTTTTAGATTTTATAACCGATTCAGAAATTAATGGTAATAAGCAAGGTTGTCAAGATCGGGATCCTACATAGGATCGTTTTTGGGTTTGCAAGATCGGGATCGTAAGATCGGGATCGGGATCCTAAGATCCTACAAAATGAAACATGATTTTAATTTATAATTTTAATACATGAAAAATATTTTAAACATTCAATTTTTTGTTCAAAAGTTATAAAAACTTTAAAATATTAGTCATAAGTCACAACATAAAATGATAAACGGTAACTTGGTAACGGGTAAAAAACATAAAATGGTAAAATGATTTCATTTGCAAAAAAAAAAAAATCAAGGAAAGGTAGGATCGGATCGGATCCCGATCCTACGATCCTACCTATGATCTTACGATCCTACCTGCGATCCTACCCCAAATACGATCTGTTTACGATCCGGATCGTTTTTCATACCTAGGATCATAGGATCGTAAGATCCTACGATCAGGATCGCGATTTTGACAACCATGGTAATAAGTTCCAGTAAAGATTACCTTATATTTTTTAAAATTATATCTAGTTTTATTTAAATATTTGAAAAAAAAAGCCTAAGAATTATAATGAAATGGAATTCAAATCATTTTCATTGATTGAGGAAGGATCTGTTTGAGAGCATGGAGATGAGGCTCTATGGGATCATGCATGTATTAACATATTTGTTAAACTGCAAAGACAATGCCATGCCTGGTGAAAATGTGATACTAGAGAGCATTGGCTAGACTACGAAAAAGTGTAGGATTAGCTATTGGAGGTCCATATAAGTCCAGTTTGTGAAATGGTTCGACGAGTGTTTAACAGGGGTTGAAGTGTGTCATATTAGCTCGTTCAAAGATCTCGATGGCATACTTCTATTGAGAGAGAAAAAGACATGTGAATGATCAAATAACATAAATACCCAAAAAATAGTTAAGTGGCACAAGAGCGGTCATGGCAAACTCACATATGCGCTTGTCAATAATCAACTACATGAGAGTTGTAGATGAAGCTGCCAGTATAATATCATCAACATAAAGTAACAAATATATTGTCTGTTGGGTTTTTAATACATCAATACACACTAGATAAGTGTAGCGGAACAATTAAATTAATCCCTATGTGTACATGTACCCTAGCATACAGGTTATACTAATTATAGTAACCTACTTTCGAAATCAACTAAAGAAAAGGTAAGAACACTAACCTCTTGATATTTTGATTGAAACCTTGTGATTGACAACTCTCGCAATGGATAAATGACCCAAAGAAGAATCTCTCTAATATAGTCAGACCCAAGACTCGAAGAAGCAAATAAGAAAAATCCAAATAAGGGATAAGTCGAAAATTCCATAACCCTAGAGAGAGGGTTATAATTTTCGAACCCATAGATATAGGAGAGAGAGCGAATGAAATTTAGTGGAAAAACTGGTCTAGGGTTTGATCCCTACCACCCTATTTATAGGTAGTAGCTAGAATCCTTAAGTTGATCAGATTCTCAAGGATAATCCTTATCCTTATCAAAATTTGCCTTATCTTAGGATATCTATCCTAATTTTCGTCCAGCTCCTCTTCCAAGAGGCTTCTAGAATATTCCAACTAATCTCAAGGAATTATTTAATATTCAAACATTTTAATTAATTAAAACTATTTAATTAATTATCAAAATAATTTCTAATTAATTTATTAATTCATAATAAATTAACAACTTATTTTACTCCATTTCCTTATTGTTAATTGTATCATGAGGCCAACCCAAAATGACCTTATTATTATGTAGAAATATTACCAACAGTTAGTGACCTTAGATACTATCTCCAACAGTCTCCTACTTATACAAATCATCAACTATTTGAGGTCTAATACTTCTCAAAACAATCAACAAAGAGTAGTCATCCAATGCAACTGCCAAACTGTGATCATAATCAAAATTCAGTCCTTAGATAAGTGATCAGTTATTTATTTGTTCTTGATATCCGTATGAACATGAGACATGGATAAGGGTCAATCTTAATGTTCAAAATTTTGTTTCCTAATAAAGATTTGTGACGACTATATCGCACTACTAAATTGAACACATCATAATTATCTAGGAATCGACCAGGCACATTAGATGTCATCACCAAATCATTTAGGGGCCAATGATATTACATCACCAAATGCGCGTAGCATGTCCTCGTGAGTCTGTATCGTCCTCTCGCTATGCCCGTCCGTCTGAGGGTGGAAAGCGGTGCTGAAATGGAGACGAGTACCCATCTCCTCGTGAAACCGCTTCCAGAATCTGGAAGTGAAACGGACATCTCGGTCTGACACCACCAAGACAGGCACTCCATGTCGTGCCACTATCTCGCGCACGTATATCTCGGCCAGCTTCTCGGCCAAGATACTCTCCTGGATCGGGATAAAATGAGCGCTAGTGGTCAACCGATCCACGATGACCCATATCGAATCTACTCCACGTGCGGTCCTGGGATGCTTGGTAATGAAATCCATAGTGATATCTTCCCATTTCCACACGGGAATGTCCAGCGGCTGCATCTTGCCGTGGGGGCGCTGATGTTCGGCCTTGACCTTCCTGCAGGTCAAACACCGCTCTACGTACCAAGCCACGTCCCACTTCATGCAGGGCCACCAATAATCAGGGCGAAGATCCCGATACATCTTCGTTGCCCCGAGATGGATGGAGAACCTCGACTTTTGGGCCTCATCCATCAGAACATGTCGTACTCCGCCCCAGTACGAAACCCAGACCCTCCCATGCAGGGTCAACAACCCTCGGCTGTCATAATCAAACGAGGTCACCCGGCCTACGATCCGCTCGCATTTCTAACGCTCCTCCTTCAGGCCCTCAACCTGCGCATCTCTAATCTGCTACAGTAATGGAGTAATCACTGTCATCCTCAAACATATATCTCTAATCGGAGCCGCCAGCTCCCAGCTCTAAATCATGCACCGGATAGTTAGCCTCGTAAGGCTTCAGCTGTCTCAACACGTAAGCTATCACATGACCCCGCTGCATCAAAACTGCACCCATGCCCGAAATCGACGTGTCACAGTAAACCATGAAATCATCAACTCCCTCGGGTAGAGTCAAAATCGGTGCCTCACATAACCGTTGTCTAAGGGTCTCGAAGGTTGTCTGCTGCTCCGGCCTCCAACGGAATGTCACCGACTTCTTGGTCAACCAGGTCAAGGGAACCGCGATCTTGGAGAAGTCCTGAATAAATCTCCGGTAATAATCCGCTAGACCAGTAAAACTCCGAATCTCAGCTGGAGACCTCAGAACCTCCCACTGCATCATGGCCTCTATCTTGGCCGGATCAACCAGAATACCCTTCTGGTTGACGAGATGCCCAAGAAACTGCACCTCGCGCAACCAGAACTCACACTTGGAGAACTTCGCAAAAAGTCTCTCCTTCCTCAGTGTCTCCAACACCTCCCTCAGGTGCTCCTCATGCTGCTCCTGAGTCTTGGAATAGACCAAGATATCATCAATGAAAATGATCACAGACCGATCCAACATCGGTCTACCCACGCGGTTCATGAGGTCCATGAACGAGGCTGGAGCATTGGTGAGCCCAAATGCCATCACCACGAACTCATAGTGACCATAGCGAGTCCTAAAAACTTTCTTCTGCACATCCTCGTCCCTGACTCATATCTCGTGATAACCCGATCACAGATCAATCATGGAGAACCAATATGCACCCTGTAGCTGATCAAACAAATCATCAATCCTCAGGAGGGGATAACGGTTCTTCATCGTTACCTTATTCAGCTCCCGATAGTCTATGCACATCCGATGTGACCTGTCCTTCTTCTTCACAAACAGGATTGGGGCTCCACATGGCGAACTACTCAGTCTGATAAATCCTTTGTCTAGTAGCTCCTGCAGCTGCGTAGACAACTCCTGCATCTCGGGAGGAGCCAACCGATATGGTGCCTTGGCTATTGGAGTCGCACCAGGGACTACGTCAATCCTGAACTCAACATGTCTCTCCGGAGGTATCCCAGACAAATCCTTCGGTAATACGTCCGGGTACTCTCGCACTATCGGTACATCATCGACTGTCGCCTTATCCTTATCCCGGGTATCCATGACATAGGCGACATAACCTGCGCAACCCTGCTGAAGGTAGCGCCTCGCCCTCGCTGCTGAGCATAGAGTCAATCTACCCTGCGACATCTCGCCCTGAATCACTATCCCTCGCCCACTAAGAGTCTGAATCCTCACTAGCTGCTGCTTGCAGTCAATCACTGCCCCATTGGGGCTCAGCCAATCCATACCTACTATAACCTTATTCCCTCGTAGAGGAATAGGAACCAGATCCACTAAAAACTGCTCATCGAATAACTGTAATGTACAACCTCTGTGAACCCTCGCAACCCTAACTGTCCTGTCATCTTCTATCTCCACATCGAGTGGGCAATCCAGCTCCCCCGAAGCTCCTATGAATCACTTGCTGAGCGCAAGCGACACAAAAGATCGGGTGGCACCCGAATCAAACAGTACCAAGGCTGATATACCGTTCACTAAGAACGATCCTATAATAAACACATAAACATAAGCAATAATTAATACAAATAAAGAGAAAAGGAGAAGATACATACCCGTAACGACATCAGGAGTTGCACGTGCCTCCTCTGCTGTCAACTGGAAGGCTCTGATCTTCGCCACTGGCGTCTCTGCCCGGCCCTGACGGCCATCTGTAATCCTCAATGTAGCAGAGGTGGGTGCCGCTACCTTCCCTGCTGCTGCCAAACTCGGACGCTGGGACCTCTTGTGGCCCCTCTGATTGCACTGAAAGCAAATCAGATCAGATGATGTGATGGTGGTGGTAGCAGTACAATCCTTGCTGACATGCCCAGTTCGTCCGCACTTGAAGCAACACGAACTACCAACCCTACACGACCCATCATGCCCCCTGCCACACTTGCCGCAGCGGCCTCAACCCTGCTGGCCCTTCCCTCGGGAATCTACCTTGGGCTTTTTGCCCGATCCCTCCACGCCAGACACAGAATCTGGCTTTCTCTTCCTCTCCATCTCTAAATCAATCTCTCTCTCACGAGCCCTAGCAATCATGTCCTCCAGCGTCTTGCAGCTGGAGCGGATCACAAACTAGCGGATATCACTCCGCAACATCTCATGATATCGGGCCTTCTTTATTTCCTCGTCCACCACATACTACGGAACGAGAATGGCCCTCTCCCTAAACTTGGCGGTGATCTCTGCCACAGTCTTTGTCGTCTGCTCCAAATCCTGGAACTCCCTCGATAACTGTTGCACCTCAATCACAGGTGAAAACGCGGCCCTGAACCTGGTCGAAAAATCACTCCAGGTCATCGCATCCAAAACTGCATCATCTCCAATGGCTCTCCCAACCTCCTCCCACCAGTCATGTGCCCTGTCCTTGAGAAGACAGGATGCAAGTCTAACCTTGTCCCCATCGGGACATCTGCTGGTGTGGAATGCATTGGCGACATCCACCAACCATCTGGTACTAGCAATGGGGTCCCGAGCCCCATGGTAATCGGGAGCTCCACAAGCCCTGAACTCCCTGAAAGTCAGTGTGCGCGACCCCATCATGGCCGCCACCTTGGCGCGGAAAGCGCTCAGCTTCTCATCCCGAAGCTCCAAAATACCCTCCTTGACCGAACCAAAGATCACAGGAGTTTGGTCTAGAATGGTACGTGTGATCTCAAACGAGATGAATTCCCTCGTTTGCTCGTCAAGCTGCCCGGCTCCAGAGCCCGAGCCTGATCCCTCACCAGTGCCTGAAGTGCCAACTGGTCTAGTGCGTAGCGTTACCATACTGAAAATACACCATAACAAACATCAGTATACTCATCATATATCGAAGGATCTAACACACTACAATTTTCCTGGATTCATCTCAGCCTTCCTTGATTCGAGTACGGATCCTCTGCTTTTAGTAGTATGGGCCCATACTACCTTCCACATCTATCCGTACTTTCCACAAGAACTGCCTCGACTCCACCAAGTCCCTTATACTACTACTGCTGATCTCATGCTAAACTCATCCTAGGCTTGCCCTAGGGTAATCACCAACCCACTCTCCGCTATCAGCTGCATAAGAAGTCCCTGCTATCTCCCCCTAACTAACTCGTGAATACTATTACATATCACTAAGACTAGATAATTCTTCGAATAAGAGATCCTACCCTACAACGGTTGGACTCAAACAAGAGCTACGCAATAGAGCTAGACCTAACCTTCTGAAATTATTTAGTCCTCACAATATGTAACTTAACATATTCATTTACTAGTTAGTAAAAGATAACTAGGACTCCTAAAAGCACAAAGCAAGCAACATTCAAGCATCGAGTAAACATAATCAAGCATATCTCTCTCAGGCTTTCCCTGACTAATATGTACTAGCATGCGGTTCATAAAGCTGAGATACATATAACAGGCACATAAGGCATCCTTCCTAGATCCTTAGTCCTAATCTAGCATGCAGTTCTTATAAAGCTGATACATATATAATAGGCACATAATGCATCCTTCCTAGATCCTTAGTCCTAATCTAGCATGCAATTCTCATAAACATATCATAACATAAACTTGTATGGGTAATTTGGGAGTTCTTACTTGAGCTCGGCTGATTGCATGTACCACACCCTTTTTCTCTTTCTCAAAGTTCTTTTCCCTTTTCAAAATTCTTTTCTCTTTTCAAAATTCTTTTTATAAAAATGATTTTCTTTTGAAAATTTTCATACCAAGTCCTCAGTTTGAGTCCAGACACACCCAAGAGTGTGCCCGAATCCCTTAAACCAAGGCTCTGATACCAACTTGAAACATCCCAAAAAATACAGACCAAAAATTTAGTTTTTAATTATTAATAAAACCATAGTTATCCAAAACACATGTCATAATATCTCAAACATCATATCAATGTATATCAAAACATCAGAGAATAAACATCCTAGGCTGAACCAATGGTGTGTGCACTCCAATCATCCCGAGCCCTTCCCCTTGCTACCAGAAGTTGCTGAAACCAAAACTGGAAACTGTAAGCACGAAGCTTAGTGAGTCTCCCCAAACTACCACATACCATACACATAACATGCAACTAGGAGATTCGGGCCCCGCCCACTCTCATTGAGATTCGGGCCCTACCCACACTCTGCTGTCTAGGAGATTCGGGCCCCGCCCACACTCTGCTGTCTAGGAGATTCGAGCCCCGCCCACACTCCGTTGTCTAGGAGATTCGGGCCCCGCCCACACTCCACTGTCTAACATGCATACAAGTATCATACAGACAACAAGTATATCTAATTCTATCAAGCATGCACATATCTATACTCAAAATAATACTATGAGATTCGGGCCCCGCCCACACTCGGCTACTATGAGATTCGGGCCCCGCCCATACTCAGCTACTAACATATCATACTACGGGCCGGCCTTGGTGCCGTAGACCCGTTCCTACTGAAGGAAACTCACCTCGCAAGGCTGACTGCTGAAATCTCGAGTGAGGAATATCTGATGGCTGCTCCCACGACTCCCCGACTATTATTATCACAATAACACTTAGTCATAACCTGATAATTCTCCTTAGGGTAAAATGACCATTTTACCCCTGGTCAAAGTCAACGCTTCCGTCAAAGTCAACCTTTTGGTTGACCCAACTCGTTGAGTTGCACCATCAACCCGTCGAGTCCTAGAACCTGAAATCGTGATCTTACCGAATCAACTCGTCGAGTCCCTTCACGGACTCGTCGAGTTCTACCTTTAGCTAACAACGAGACAAAATAACCCAACTCGTCGAGTCCCTCTATGGACTCGCCGAGTTCTTTTGTCTGATTGAGCCATCTCAATGGATTAAGCTCCTACCCTTCAGATCCAAGTTCCATACTTCATCTACACATTGGGAATACACTTTTAAGGGTAAAGTTTCCAACTTTACCCACTCTTAGTCCTTCTTAATGGGTTTAGCTCAAACTCTAACTCTCTAGAACAAAAATATTGGTCCACAAGCCATAATACCCTAAACCAAAGCACATTATACTAGATCTAGGCTTTGAACATCAGTTGGACACGTAAAGTTCCTAGCTTTCCTTCCACGCATGGCCTCTTAGGGCTAAAAAAGGCCATATTAACGCTTATAAGCTTGCATGGGGCTTCCATGGTCATAAAGTTTGCACCTTTATGCCATCGTGCCCCTCCTAGATCCTAGATCTGAGATATAAGTCACTTGGGACGTCCCAATCCCAAATATCAAGGTTCTTGCACTAAAACCCTTATAAATGGAAGTAAATAGATCTAAGGAATGAATGATCAAGTTAGAGACTTGATTACCAGAAAGTGATGAGGATGGAAGGAAATCCCTGGATCTATTATCTTCTCCTTGAACCTTCTAGCTCCTTCTTCTTCTTCTAGCTTCAAAACACACCAAAACACTCAAGAATGGCTCACAACTCACAAGACACTCTAAGGTTTCGTGGATTAGGGTTTAGGACTTGGAGGCTGGAAATGAGGCCAAAAGGTGGAGATTAAGATGCTTAAATAGGGTGCAAAACCCCGAAATTAGGGTTTCACTCTGACAAACCTACTCGCTGAGTCGAGGGCTCTTGACTCGTCGAGTAGATGGCCGAAATACGGCGTCCAAGACTCAATTCTACTCAACGAGTTCGGGGCTTCCAAATCGTCGAGTAGCTTTATAAAAATGAATAATTTGTAAATAAATGTGTACCAGAAATCGGGTGTTACACTCCTCTAGGCCCTTGTGGACATAAAGCCTCAAGCTTTATGAAGCTTTGGCCCTCCTCCATGTCCAAAACCTCTTCCTAAGGCTAGTTTTGAGTGTTTTAGCTTCTTGAAGCCTTGCATGCACGTAAAGTTAGCAACTTTACGTGGTAACTAAACCTTAGGAGGCTAGATATACAGTTTGGAGCCTTGGTTTCTCTTAAAAACATCTGAATGAGAAAAGAGATGAAGGAAATCGACGAGTTGATTAGGGTTTACCCATCTTTTGGAAACTGCATTAACTCGACGATTTGTTTGGAAACTCGGCGATTTGACTCGAGTTTTCGGTCAAAGAGTTTTGATGGAACTCGACGAGTTGGTTCAACATGGATTGTTGACCTTGACCGTTGACTTTGACTTTGACCAATGGTTGACCAAGTTTGACTTCTAAGGGTACTTTGGTAATTTGGATCTTGATGGAATTGGTCATATGATGTTTGTAGGTGTTTGAGTTTGGAGTTGTATTTGGGAGTTTGACATTATCATCCAGTGCTACTTGTGAGGTGAGTTTTCCTCACTATACTCAAGGGTCTAAGGCACCAAGGTCGGCCATTTGGATTGTTATCCTGCGTTATTAGTGTTGTGATTTGTTAGATCGGTATCCTAGTAGACAATATGTTTCTATGTGGTTAGGATCTGTTAGATCGGCATCCTGGTAGATAGTATGTTGTTATGCTTAGTGATATGTAGATCGGTTTGACTGTCTGTAGGCTGTTATGTGATTATCTAAATATATGTGCACATGTTTGATTGGTGGTTGAGGCTTTTCTGTTTTGTGCATGAGCCAACAGACCGGGGTATTCCAACCCGAAGGTTGTGGGCCGAGGGTATACCATCCCGAGGATGATTGGACCCATAGTATGTTGGCATTCCAACCCGATGGTTGAGGGCCTGGGGCATTCCAACCCGATGGTTGATTGGGCTCATAGTATGTTGTTATTGTATGTGTGTTATTAGTTTTGCGGGTATTTTAGGGGAACTTACTAAGCTTTGGGCTTACAGTTGTTGGTTTTGTTTTAGGTACATAAGATGATCGTAGGTAGGCGAAGGCGTGATCGTCACATTTTATGATTTAGATTTCTGGGATACTCTGACATGAAGCTATTTTAAAAACAATTTGTAATAACTATTGCTTTTTTCATGCTTTAAAAAGTTTTAAATTGGCTTGATTTTTATAGATGTCACAGACGGTGACTGAGATCACCAGGATGTTTAATGAGAGAGCCCTGTTCTACCCTAAGCACGTGTCGAATGAGCAGCCACGTGTGAGCCGGCATCTGAGTATTCTGAGGAGGGATATATGTGAGTTCGTGGCTAACACTTCGTATCGGACATTGGCTGAGCTGCAGACCAATGCCAAAAGGATAGAGATTCAGTTGGAGACCCAGGATAGAGAGGAGATGGAAATTCAGGTGAGAGATAGGAGACCAGTGCGTTCATAGCCGACAACTAAGCGGCCCAAGCCCGCTGAATCGAGAGTTGGAGGCCAGAAGCGTCGCACTTGCGGTAAGTTCGGCAAAGGGCATGAGGGACCCTATCGGTCCGGGACTATTTGCTACATGTATGGCAAGGAGGGGCATTTGGCTAAGGATTGCCCCAAGGGATTTCGGGTTTGCTTCAATTGCAACCAGACGGGTCATTTGAGGGCCGAGTGTCCTCAGCTTGCATCTAGGGCGGTTCAGGCTCCTGCTCCCGTGACCCTATGTATTACAGATGGCCGACAGGGGAAGGTCGAGGCTCCGAGGGCTCGAGAGAGAGCATTTCAGTTGACAGCAGAGGAGGCCTGAGCAGATCCAGACGTCGTGGTTGGTATGTTTTCTTTATTATTCTGCTGATTTATTTATGTTGTTTATGATATTGTTCATGTTAGGTACTTTCCTTGTGAATTCTATACCTGCGCTTGTGCTGTTTGACTTGGGTGCGAGTCGGTATTTTGTGTCATCATCTTTTTATCATGGATTTAGTATTGCATGAGAGGACTTGAGCAGGCCATTGAGAGTATCTATACCCGATGAGCGTCCAGTCTCCGCTAATGACATCTATCAGGGTTGTGTGTTAGAGATTTTTTGTGTTAGATATCTGATAGATCTTATCCCTATTACGATGTGAGGTGTATGTGTGATCATGGGTATGGATTGATTGAGCCGGTTTGGAGCTCTGATTGACTGTGATCGGCATATGGTGAAGGTTCGAGAATTGAGATCCTAGTGGGGGGTGCTGACCATTTACGGCGAGGGAACCAGGGAAGGATCAGCTTTTTGTTCAGTCGTCATGGAGAGGCAGAGGTTACAGCATGGGTGTATGGGTTATCTGGCATATGCAGTGGATACCTGGGTTGATGAGAAGAGATCGGTTTCTATTTCTGATGTTCCTGTTGTGCGTGAGTTTCCCGATGTTTTCCCCGATGAATTTTCTGGTGTGCCTCCTAAGAGGCAAGTGGAGTTCTGGATCGATCTGATCCTGGGTGTGGCACCAATTTCCAAGGCATCGTATCGTCTTGCACCTCCTGAGATTTAGGAGTTATCCTATCAGCTTTAGGAGTTGTTAGGAAAGGAGTTTATTCGCCCGAGCAGTTCTCCATGGGGAGCACCGATCCTTTTTGTCAAGAAGAAGGATGGTTCTCACCGGATATGTATTGATTACCGGGAATTGAACAAGCTGATGGTGAAGAACCGTTATCCATTGTCGAGGATTGATGATCTTTTCGATCAGTTTTAGGGGGCATCTTGGTTTTCCAAGATCGATTTGAGGTTTGGTTACCATCAGATGAGGGTGCGAGAGGAGGATATTCATAAGACGGCCTTCCGAACTCGTTATGGACATTACAAGTTCGTGGTGATGCCTTTTGGACTCACCAACGCACCAGCGACGTTCATGGATCTCATGAATCGGGTGTGCAGGCCCATGTTGGATCGATCGGCGATCGTCTTCATCGATGACATTCTGGTCTATTCGAAGACCAGAGAGCATCATGAAGAGCATTTGCACGAGATTATCGGAGTTTTGAGGATGGGGAGGCTTTATGCCAAGTTCTCCAAGTGTGTCTTCTGGTTGCGCGAGGTTCATTTTCTGAGACACCTCGTCAACCAGAATGGTATCTTGGTCGACCCAGCCAAGATAGAGGCGGTGATGCGGTGGGAAGTGCCGAAGTCTCCATTTGAGATTCAGAGCTTCCTCGGTTTGGCGGGATATTATCGTCGATTTATTCGAGACTTCTCCAATATTTCTTTCCCTCTCACTAAGTTGACGAGGAAGGATGTTGTGTTCAGTTTGGGGGCCTAAGCAGCAGACATCGTTCGAGACTCTTCGCCAGAGACTGTGTGAGGCACCAGTACTTGCCCTCCCTGAGGGAGTTGAGGATTTTATGGTCTACTGCGATGCATCCATTGCAGGGTTGGGTGTTATTTTGATGCAGAGGGGGCATGTGAGTGCATACGCTTCGAGGCAGTTGAAGCCTTATGAAGCGAAGTATCCCACTCATGATCTGGAGTTGGGGCGATGGTTTTCGCTCTCAATATTTGGCGCCACTATCTTTATGGTGTTCGGTGTACCATCTACACGGACCATAAGAGCCTGAGATATCTTATGGATCATCCTAACATGAACATGAGGCAGAGGAAGTAGTTGGATGTAGTGAAAGATTATGACTATGAGATTCTGTATCACCCATGCAAGGCCAATGTGGTGGCTGACACCTTGAGTCAGAGGGTGTTCAGTACCCCGATTCAGGATATGTGTATGAGGATGATTGTGATGGCCCCATTTTTGGAAACAATCAAAGAAGCACAGTCGGAGGCCATAAAGGAATAAAATCGGAAAAGTGAGCGGGTGACTGATCAGATTTCAACATTTGATATCGACAGCATGGGCTTTTGACTCTTTACAGGCGGTTTTGTATGCCCTATGATGGTGGTGCTCGACGGATATTTATGTATGAGTCCCACAAGTCGAGATTTTCCATTCATCCAGGGGCTACCAAGATGTATCTCAACCTGAAGCATAGTTACTGGTGGCCGTGTATGAAGAGGGATGTGGCCTGGTTTTTCGATCGATGTTTGACCTTCTGGAAGGTCAAGGCCAATCACCAGCGCCCTCATGGAAAGTTGCAGCCCTTGGAGGTTCCACTGTGGAAGTGGGAGCAGATCATGATGGATTTTATTACATAATTTTCGAAGACTGTGAGGGGTTTTGATGCTATCTGGGTGATAGTGGATCGTTTGACGAAGAGTCCTCACTTCCTAGCCATAGGTGAAGGCTCCTCTATAGAGAAATTAGCTGAGATTTATGTCCGAGAGGTGGTGGCTCGGCATGGGGTGGCGACTTCGATTGTGTCGGACCGGGATGTTCGTTTTACTTCCAGATTCTGGAAGAGGTTTCACGAAGAGTTGTGCACCCGGTTTCATTTTAGTACTGCTTATCACCCGCAGACCGACGAGCAGAGCGAACGAACTATTCAGACGCTTGAGGATATGTTGCGTGCCCGCATCATTGATTTTGGTGGCAGTTGAGACTCCTATCTTCCGTTGGCCGAGTTTTCTTATAACAACAATTATCATGTCAGCATTGGCATGCCTCCCTTTGATCTTATGTATGGGAGTAGGTGTCGGACACCTATTTTTTGGGACGAGGTCGGACAAAGAGTCATGGGGAGCACCGAGATAGTTCTCAAGACGACCAAGCTTATTCAGCAAAGTCAGCCAGACATTGCTGATAGCCCAGAGCTGCCAGAAGAGTTATGCGGATCGGCTATGCTCTGAGCTAGAGTTTCAGGTGGAAGATTTGATGCTTCTGAAGGTATCACCCTGGAAGGGTGATATCTTCTTCAGGAAGCGGGGCAAGTTGGGCCCCAGGTTTGTTGTCCCTTTCAGCGTGTTGTCTTGAGTGGGCAAGGTGGCTTACCGGATGGAGCTACCTGAGGAGTTAAGTCAAATTCATGATACCTTCCACAGTTCCCAATTGACAAAGTGTATAGTCGATGAGACATCGGTGGTTCCTTTGGAGGACATCTAGGTCGATGATCCCCTGAATTACATCGAGAGGCCAGTGGAGATTCTGGATTGGAGAGTGAAGACCTTGATGAATAAGCTAGTGAACTTGGTCAAAGTTCAGTGGCAGCACCGAAGAGGCTCAGAGTGGACTTGGGAGCCCGAGACTGAGATGCGCGAGCACTACCCTGATCTGTTTTATGTGGCTGACGTCAAGGGTGAAGTCTGATTCTAGTGGGGGAGAATTGTAACATCCGTTTTTCAGGTATTTTTGTTATTTGTCCTTGGCTTAACTAAAGTTTGCATATTTGGTCCATTATGTCAAAATCCTTGCACTTCAGCCCATATGTTGGGCGTACGTGAGGTACGTGTATCGTACACGATCGAGACCTGGAACGTGGAGCTCATGCTAGTACGTTGGGCGTACATGTGGTACGCAGGGCGTACATGTGGTACGCAGGGCGTACTAGCTCAAACTCTAATCCCTGAATTTAGCGGTTTGCTCCCTATTTAATCCACGTTATGCCTCCCTTGGACATTTCTTATCAGCCTCCCTTCCCTCTAAACCCTAGATATCAAACCCTAGCCTTGAGAGTGAGGATCTTGGAGTCTTTTTGGTGATTTTGTGCATTCTTGTTGATGAAGAAGGTCCTTGAAGAAGGTGGTGTTGCTTGCAAGCTTCTAGATCCTGAAACTCCTTCATCTTGTGCATCTTTTGAAGGTATAAAGTCCATACCTTGATGATGTTCTTTCTAGATCTCCTTAGCTAGGTTTTTATGAGCTTTTTGTCCCAAAGCTTGGACCTTTGTGAGTATGGGGTACTCCAGAGCATATTGGTTGTCCTTTTAGATGTATTAGAGTGCTTAGATTTATAAAAATGGTTGCTTGATCATTTCCCTTGGCCCATGCATGAGTTAAATGACTTAGAGAGTTGTAGAAGTTATAGTTTTGTGTATTGAGCCCTATCTAGCCATGCAAAGGCTTAAAGTCGGTGACTTTATGGGTTAAGAAATTCTATAATGGTCAGATCTAAAGTTGGGATTAGTGTCTTAAAGGATTAAGACATAAAAGTTATTGACTATGGACCAGGCAGAGTACGTCGGGCGTACTCCTGGCTATGCCCTGCGAACGAACAAGATTGTGGACTTGTTGACTTTTGTTGACTTTTGAATTTGGTCAAAAGATTTAGGGTTTTGGACCATGGAAGGGAAAAATGGTATTTTTTTCACTTCAGGGGCGTAACTGCACAATAAGGGGTATTTTTGTCATTTGGCTCATTATTTACCTTCGGGTTAGGTTTGGCAGCCATACTTCGAATTTGACACCATTGGAGCACCTTGGAGGCGTTTTCTTTAAGATTTAGAGCTATCATCTTCTCATTCTTCTAGTAATTGCTAATTTCTTGATGTTATTCTTACTTTTGTGATTGTTGTCTTGTTGCCATGAGTGGCTAATCTCTTTATTTTGGTTGACTTAGGCTAAAACCCTTGGACATTTGTGGGTTTTGACGGATTCATTCTTGATTGTCATTTATCTTATGGTATTGATCCTTAGTTCATAATTCTTATGCTTGTTTAATACTTTGATCCTGAGATTGGTACTTGAATGAGCAATTATTGGTTTCTTTCTTTGATTTAGCAATGAACCATTGAATTAACTTAGAACAAGGGCTTTATGAAGGTAGAAATCATCTCTAGCTTATGGATCATGACTCCTTTATGGAATGTATAAGCATTGGCATCCTCCAGAATTTGGGAATTCCATCATTCTTAAGTTTAATCAATTTTCTTCGGTTCAATTGCTTCAATTGAGTCCTTGATTTTGAATAAGAAGGTGTGTTGTGGTCTTCCCCAACCTCCATACTACCTTTGAGGAACTTTGGCATATCATGCTTCACGATTGTTATAACCAATTTGGGATGAATGACAAGCTTGCATATTGAATCTATAACAGACTGATTTTTACCATAAAAAGTTTCACTTTTAATTCAGCAAAACCACTAGTGTTATAAAAATCCATGTCCTGAAAAATACCATGTACATCAATACAATCATCCAAACCAGAGTACCAAAAAGGTGAAAATCCTAAAATCTGCGAGCTGAGTGTACAATCAAGCCTTCTCCTTCCCGCAATCATCCAAAGTACCTGAAACACATTTCATCCACAACTTTAACTATAAAGCTTAGTGAGTCCTTCCCAAAATATCCATACAACACAACATAAATAAACAATTATGGGTTATCAGCAACCCTGTGGTTATTCACAAATCCTAGTGGGCTAACTGCACACCCTGTGGATTAACAACATGTTCCAGGGGTGATCAGCAACCATGGGGATCCTCAACAATCCCAAATTATCAGCAATACAGTTTAATGCATACACAACAATAATCAACAGTTAAGACCCATTTGGTCACAAACAAAATTACGACACAGGTAAATGTAATGAGAAGACTCACCTCACAAGTAGAAGCTAAATATGATAGCTCACACATGGGGTAGACATGTACTATAATCACCTACTCAACATTAAAATATTTCCCCTTTTAGTCTACACTCTAACACCCTATTTGACCAAAAGTCAAGAAAAGTCAAAGTCAACGGTCCACCCTACTACACCCTGTGTATCAGCTTCTGTGCGCATAGTGTAGAGCATGCGAGGTTACAAGCCAACACCAATATACACCTTGTGTAGCAAGATTTACGCCCCGTGTAATGCGTCTGAACGTTATAAGTTCCATTAAGCCCTCTATTCAGACAGTTAGCTCCTCAAACTTTTAATGGATAAAGTCTCTGACTTTATCCATTTGCATGCCATAAATGAGCAATAAACCAAGACCAAAGTCCATGAAATACACTAATGCTCAAGATCTCATGTATGGGATGAATGGGAGTGTTCAAGATCTCAACTTTATGGTTCTATAACCCCAATAACAGCAGGAAATGGTCTTCAAATGGTTTGAAGAATAACATACTCACTAGAACCAAACTTATGGTAAAAAAAGCATACGAAAAGCACACTAACTAGATCTATCATGAAAGATTGCCAAGATGGAAACTTTATACCTCTTGGAGGTGGAAAACAAGATGAAGAATTTGGATCTACAAGGATTGGACTCTTAAATGCTTCTCTAAGGATCTTCTTCTTCAAAGGAGCACACAGACAAACACTTAGAACCTAAAAGATATCTCAAAAATGATTAGGGTTTCGAAAAGGCAGTTTTGGAGGATGGAGGTTAGTCATAAGAAAGGTATCAAGCAGTTAAGGTCCTTTAAATAGGTCTTAAATCCCCAAATTTAGGGTTTGCACTTTGCGTCACTACACCATGCGTAACAAAGGTTACGCCTTGCGTAGTGGGTAAAACCCTCGCATGCGATTTAATGAAGTACGCCCTGCAGAATTCACAAGCTATGGTCTGCATAGACTATTATTTCTCAGAAAAATTATAACTTTAAAATCATAAGAAAATATACCTGAGGAACGAGTGTTATAATTCTCCCCCACTAGAATCAGACTTCGTCCTCGAAGTCCACAGCTACGAATAGAACGGGGTAATGCTCGCGTATCTCCTCATTGGGCTCCCAAGTCCAATCGGAGCCCTTCCCGTGCTGCCACCGAACCTTGTCCAGTCTCACTACCTTGTTCTGCAAGGCCTTCGACTTCCTATCTAGAATCTCAACCGAACGCTCGACGTAATTCAGGCGACCATCATCCCGAATATCATCTAAGGGTACTACAGCAGTCTCGTCGGTCACACATTTCCTCAACTAAGAAATGTGGAAAGTGTCATGAATCTGACTAAGCTCATCTAGAAAATCCAACCGGTAGACCACCTTGCCTACCCTGGCTACTACTCCGAAAGGGCCAATGAACCTAGGGCCCAACTTGCCCTGCTTCCTGAATCGAATAACATCTTTCCACGATGATACCTTCAGGAATACCATATACCCAATCGAAAACTTTAACTCAGAGCGTCGTCGGTCCGCATAACTCTTCTGGTGGATCTGATCCGTCAGTAACCTCTGTCTAACCTGATGTATAAGCTCTGTCATCTTGAGCACTATCTCAGTGCTCCCTATAACCCACTCTCCGACCTCTACCCAATAGATAGGGCTCCAAAACTTCCTCCCATAGAGAAGTTCGAAGGGAGGCATACCAATACTGGCATGATGGTTGTTGTTGTAGGAGAACTCAGCCAACGGGAGGTAGGAGCCCCAGCTCTCAACTAAGTCAATAATGCAGGCCCTCAACATGTCTTCGAGCATCTGGATAGTCCGCTCGCTTCGGCTGCCTGTCTATGGATGGTAGGCAGTGCTGAAATATTATCCGGTACCCAACTCCTCATGAAACCTCTTCAAAAATCTTGAAGTGAAACAGAAATTTCGATCATACACAATAGAAGCAGGTACACCATGTCGAGCTACCACCTCTCAAACATAAACCTCAGCCAATTTCTTGGCAGGAGAGCTCTCACATATAGCCACAAAGTGAGTGCTCTTCGTCAAACGGTCCACTATCACCCAGATGGAATCAAAACGCTTGGCAGCCCTAGGTAGTTTCATAATAAAATCCATCGTATCCATCATAATCTGCTCCCATTTCCACAATGGTACCTCCAAGGGCTGCAACTTGGCGTAAGGGTGCTGATGTTCAGCCTTGACCTTCCGACAGGTCAAGCACCGCTCCATGAACCAAGCTATGTCTCTCTTCATACATGGCCACCAATAGCCATGTCTCAGGTCATGATACATTTTCGTAGCTCCCGGGTGGATGGAAAATCTTGATTTGTGGGCCTCATCCATCAAAACCCGCCGAGCTCCACCATTATATGGCACCCAAACCCTACCATGCAGTGTCAAAAATACTCTGCTATCTATGTCAAAAGATGAAACCTGACCAATCACCCTCTCACTCTTCTAATTCTCCTCCTTGATGGCCTCCGTCTGAAAAACCTTGATCATCTCCAATATTGGAGTCACTACTGTCATCCTCAAACATACATTCTGAATCGGAGTAACGATCGTCCTGCTACTCAGTGTGTCGGCCACCATGTTGGCCTTGCCTAGATGGTACAAGATCTCACAGTCGTATTCCTTCACTACATCAAGCCATCTTCGTTTCCTCATATTCAAATTAGGCTGGTCCATCAGATACCTCAGACTCTTTTGGTCCGTGTAAATTGTACACCAAATGCCACACAGATAGTTACGCCAAATCTTGAGGGCGAAAACCACCACCACCAACTCCGAATCAAGAGCAGGATAATTCTCCTCATAAGACTTCAACTGCCTCGAAGCGTAAGCTATCACGTGCCCCCTCTACATAAGTATTTCACCCAAGCCCATGATCGATGCATCACATTATGCAATGAAATCCTCAACTCCCTCAGAGAGGGTAAGCACCGGCGCCTCATAGAGATTCTTCTAAAGAGTCTCAAATGACGTCTGCTACTCAGGCCCCCAATGGAAAGTAGCATCCTTCCTAGTCAGTCTAGTGAGAGGAACTACAATCTTGGGAAGTCCCTGATGAATCTCCGATAATACCCTGCCAGTTTGAGGAAACTCCGAATCTCGAATGTAGACTTCAGAACCTCTCACTGCATAACCGTCTCAATCTTGGATGGGTCTACCAATATACCGTCCTGGTTGATGAGGTGCCCCAAAAGTTGGACCTCGCACAACCAGAACTCACACTTGGAGAACTTGGTGTACAACCTTTCCGCCCTAAGAACTCCAAGAAGTTCACGTAGATGCTCCTCATGCTGCTCCTTGGTCTTAGAATAGACCAATATATCATCGATGAAAACAATCACTGACATGTCTAACATCGCCCTACACACCCGGCTCATGGGTTCCATGAATGATGTCGGTGCGTTGGTGAGCCCGAAAGGCGTCACTACGAACTCGTAACGTTCATAACGAGTTTGGAAGGCCGTCTTCAGGATATCCTCTTCACGAACTGTCACACCCCCAAACCGGAATGGCGGAAACGTTCGGGGTGGAGGACGTCATATTTAGTATCACAAGACACGTATCATAGTAATCAAAGTAATAAACAACCATTTCATTAGAAAGAAAGTGTTTACAAAGTATGTGATTTACACAAGATATATTACAATAGTAAATGACAAAACAAGACATGAAGCTACTATGGTCCATCTTCTGAATCCCAGCGTGCGTACCTGTCTACTAGTTACCTGAGAATACAAGTTATTTTGAAAGAGTATATCAACATTTAAGCTGGTGAGTTCATAAGTACTTAAGTAATGTATGAGTAAGTTGAAATCTATTTTAGAAAAGTTCGCCTGTTCCTCCAGAAGATCCTATATCTTCTGATATGATGAAAAATAAGTAAAAATGATTCTACAATTCTTTCTATGAGTACTAAATGAATATAAGTTATATAGAACACAGATCAAACAAACAATCGATTGTGTGAATCTGCCCTAAGCCCACAACCAAACAAGGAACAGGGAATAAGGCGGAAGTCACACATCCCATTGTTTGTTAGATCTTTACTGTATATAACCCTGGTGCACTCATTTGGTACTCACGGAGTTAATTGTAATAGTTCCTTTATTGTTGATGAAAACGTTCTTTAAGAAAGTCCTTATTTATTTTATGTAAAAATGGTAACCACAATAGTTCCTTCTATAATCACTTAATTTATACTAGCTATATATAATCTAATATCGAACAGATAGTTAATTGTGTGAATCTGCCCTAAGCTCACAACCAAACAAGGAACAGGAAATGAAGCGGAAAGCACACATCTAGCTATCTGTCGGATATTACATATATATAACCCTAATGTATAAACTAAGGTATTATAGAATTAACTACTTAAGGTCCTTTAAATTGTACTGGTTTAATAAAAATGGATTAAACCTTTCACTGTTAAGTTTCTAGTTTAGTTTAATCAATGTTCTATCTGAAAATATGTTTTTGTACTAGAAAACGATGTATTGAATTTGTATACTGTGACCTAACCTATACCTAGTACTCCTTATGATTACTTGGTGTATACGGAATATATATATATATATATATATATATATATATATATATATATATGTATATTCAAGATCGAATAGATAGTAGATTGGGTGCATCTGCTCTAAGCCCATAACCAAACAAGGAACAAGAAATGAAGCGGAAAGCACACATCCTACTATCTACTAGACTCAATTAATAGATATCCCGGATGTATCTACCGAGGAATCATAAAGTTAGCATTATAGGCCCTTTTCTAACTGAATGCTCATGTTACGAGTAAGTTATGTATTTTATTTATTATTGTCCAGTACTTTGTAGATGTACCCTTTATAAATGATTCTTGTATCATACTCGTGTTTGCTAACCCTGGTACGTTGTATTTGTACCTTTGTTAGTGTAAACCTGGTATGATGTATTACCTCGTGTTTGCTAACACTGGTATGTTGTATTTGTACCTTTGTTAGTACAAACCCGACATCGTGTTTGCTAACCCTGGTACGTGGTATTCGTACCTTTGTTAGTACAAACCCGGTATGGTATATTTTGTATATATTTATGTGTTTTCTGTATCATACTTCGTGTTTACTAACCCTGGTACGTTGTATTTGTACCTTTGTTAGTGTAAACCCGGTATGACGTTTTACCTCGTGTTTGCTAACTTTGGTACGTTGTATTTGTACCCTTGTTAATACAAACTCGACATCGTGTTTGCTAACCCATGTACGTGGTATTCGTACCTTTGTTAGTACAAACCCGACGTGATGTATTACCTTAACTCGTTAAAAGTAATAAGTTAAAGATACAATCTCTTTCTAGGATACTAGGAATATATAGTATAAGTGTGTAATTCATGATTTGTTCTTCTGTTATAGTTATAGTATGTTCCTCACTGTAATAGTTATAGCATGCTCCTCCCTGTACTAGCTATAGTATGAACTGAATCTCTAAACTATACCTATTATAGTTTACTAGTATGTTTACTTGAACTGTTACTGACTTAAAGAAAAGACTCATTTAACTACTGAGTTATGATTGTACTTCAAAACGGAGTTTTATAAACCATAAAGTAACATAACTTTTAAAAGAGTTTTTGCAATGAACTGATCACTTAATAACACATAAGCAATCCTTAAAATGATGTTTATCACAAAACATTTACACAATTATCATTGTGTTCAACTTGTATTCCCACCCTTAAAAGCATTTAAAACATTTAAAAGATTGATTATAGGGGTATGAACTCACCTTATGTGGGTGATTCAATTGCAACTTTAAGTAAGGATGAGAAGTTCCACGAATGAAGTCCCGAGACACAAACGAATGCTAAATGACATGTAATGGCATATAATGGCATGAATATAAGGTTTAGAAGCAACTACACGCAAGGAAACACCCTTCGGGACTAGGAAACACTTGGACTAAGTGTATCAATCACATATGATTGATCAAAGGGGTGTGTACGGCCACACAATGGAGTGTACGGCCATGGGTGTACGGCCATGGAGTTTACGGCCAATGATGTTCTTCATAGGAGTTTACGGTCAAGGGAGATGTTCATGGCCGTAAACTCTTATTGTTCTTGGAAATGGTTGTTTTCAAGGGTGTAAGTTAAGAGCTTCTATAGGATAACTAGCATAGGGAAGAATACTTACGTTTTGAAGCTTGAATTGGGTATTCACGGTCTAAAGAACTAGTGTGTTCTTGGTGTTCTTGAAGATTTATTTGAAGATCAAGGTGAGAATCTTGATGATAGTTGAGAGAGAATTGGGAGTATCACGGCAGGAAGATGAGAAATGAGGGGAAAATGGCTAACACTCATATATATATATATATATATATATATATATATATATATATATGCGAGGGTTTATGGCCGAAGAGTTTACGGTCCGAAGTCGGCAAGTTGTTTACGGCCGAAGCCTCGTTTACGGCCGTAAACCGAGGATTCACGGTCCGAAGTTGTTTGCGGCCATGCGAAGCTTCTTAATTCCTTTTGCTTTTCTCTTCCAAACTATAATACACCTATTTAACTAGGTTTCAATACTTATAATTCATCAAATTTCTAGAATATTGGAATGAATGAGTTTGACCAAAGAGAAATTTTACAAGAATAAAATTTTCGGGTTGTCACACGAACCCTCATATGATGGCAACCAGACCTCAAGTCAATCTTGGAAAACCAAGATTACCCCCGTGACTAGTCAAAAAGGTCGTTAATCCACGATAATATGTATCGGTTCTTCACCGTCAGCTTTTTCAACTCCCGGTAATCAATGCACATCTGGTGTGATACATCCTTCTTCTTAATAAAGAGGATTGGTATTCCGCATGGCGAGTTGCTCGGCCAAATAAAATCCTTTCCCAACAGCTCCTGTAGCTATGAGGATAACTCCTGCATCTCTGGTGGTGCAAGACGATATGGTGCCTTTGCAGTCGGGGTGGCACCAAGGATCAGATCGATCCTAAACTCAACTTTCCTCTTGGGAAGCTCACCAGGAAATTCCTCAGGGAAAACATCAGGAAACTCCCTCACAATGGGAACATCGGAAATCAACTTCTTCTTCTCCACCCACGTATCGACCACATAAGCAAGATACCCTGTACATGCATGTTGAATATACTGCATCGCCTTGGCGGCAGAACAAAAATCGGATTCAACCCTAGTACCCTCACCATAGATGGTCACCACTTCCTCACTAGGGTCACGAATCCTCACTAACTAATTCTCACAGTCAATCAGTGTCTCAAACCGACTCAGCCATTCCATACCCACAATCACGTACACATCTCCCATCGCAATAGGGAATTAGGGATGAGATCAATCGGAAATCCCACACCGAAAATCTCCAATACACAGTTCTGGTATACCTCAAAAGTCGAGACTATACGATCAGCAGCTATAGCGACCTTCAAAGGTCGATCCACGGCCCCACGAGCAATACTGAAACCTCAATAGAAATATGTAGATACGAAAGACCAAATCGCACCAAAGTCAAATAACACCAAGGCAGGTACATAATTCACAAGAAAAGTACCTAAAATATTCACAACATAAGCATATACAACAAAAATAATTCAACATATATATACCAGCGACGACATCGAGTGCAACTCTGGCCTCCTCCGCAGTCAACTGAAAAGCTCGTCCCCTGGCCTTCTGCGCCTCAACTGTAACATCCCAAAATTTTCATTTTTGATATAACGATTCATAAAACAATTTATAGAAAACATCATCAAGTTACTTCATTTCATAAAAACCATAGATCATATGTCTGAAAAGCATGTCATAATATAGTAACAATGTCAGAGTACAAATCCTAAGAATCTCATATGCAAAAAATCGTGTGTGTGATGCGTTGCTACTGTGCCGGCTCCTTTCCCTTCGAAGAAGAAGGACCTGAAACAAAAACTGAAAACCGTAAGCACAAAGCTTAGTGATTTCCCCCATCAAACCACATACCATACATAACACATATTGTCTAACTTATCTGGGTACTAGTTACCCCTTCGGTCAATTTCAACCGGTAACTTGCCTAGAATATCAGGGTGCTGGCCTACCCCTTCGGACCTGTCGACTGGTACCTTGCCTAGCATATCAGGGTGCCAGCCTACCCCTTCAGTTCTTTAGACCGGTACCGGGGAATTTTCACCCCCTACTTCTACCACATATCATCCTAGTGCATAAACATATAAGTCATATACTGCCTAGCTTATCTGGGTGTTGGCATACCCCTTTGGCCCTATCGACCGTTATTGGGTCTATCCTACCCCTCCTACCACTATCACATAACATCATATCATACCAGCACATAAATCATAACAAATAGTGACATACCATATAATTATCACAAAGACAATCATCTCTACTATAAATCTTACTAGTGGGCCGGCATTGTTGCCTTCGACCCACTTCTGCTGGAAGGTAACTCACCTCAATGTCGTGAAGTAGCTGAACTGTCCTCGGCTCTGGGATCAACTCCTCTCAAACTCCTACACATAACAATCTCCTTTCATGAACTCTCCGAGTTCATCCTCATAGCATATCCGAGACCTTTTACCCACAACTCGTCGAGTCCCTCCTTGAACTCGTCGAGTTCCTCAATCTTCATAACCCAAACCATGGCCAACTCGCTGAGTCATCTTCTAGACTCAACGAGATTGCTCAATAACAGAAAAGGTTGGGGGGACCACGGCCCAACCCGCCGAGTTGTATGAACAACTCGCCGAGTCCCCCATAGTCTAAATCCATTCAGTCGTTTCCAGTCGGGTTCTAAGCTTCCAAACCATAGATCTGGTTCCCTAGGGTCGATATATCACGTCAAGTTTCTAACTTTACGTCCATGCATAGGTTATTTAGCTCAAAAAGCCCTAAAAAGTGGTTCACAAGTTGCATGGGACTCCCATGGCCATAAAGTTTGCACCTTTATGCCATGGAGTCCCCCAAAGGCTCCAGATCTGAAGTCATGACTCCAAAACATGCTTGCATCCATGAATGGTTCCGAAATATGCTCCTTAAAGTCCTAAACTACCCCATGAAGAGATCTAGTAAATGAATAGTCAAGGTATAGACTTTATACCTCAATAAGGCTGCTTTGACAATGAAATCTCTGGATACAAATATTCCTCCTTCAACCAAGCACTTTAAGCTTCCACTCCTTTAAGGAAATACCAAAGAATCATTCTCTTTTCACTCATACACACTAAAAGGCTCTAGATCACGAATTAGGGTTTGCTGGACTGGGGGAATCGATGAGGGAGGCCACAATAAGGTGTTAAGGTCCTTAAATAGGGTGCAAACCGTGAAAATTAGGGTTTCACTCTGGAAGCTCTACTCGTCGAGTTGAGGCTTCTCAACTCGTCGAGTAGACTTCAAGTCCCGCGTTCAAAAATGCCATTCCTGCTCGACGAGTTTGGGGCCTCCATCTCGTCGAGTCACTTAGCAAAAATGAATAATTCTTATTAAAATACATACCAGGAACCGGGCGTTACAAATCTCCCCCACTTATTTTAGACTTCGTCCTCGAAGTCTGCTGCATCTGGGAATAGCTCAGGGTCGTGCTCCCTCATCTTGTCCTCCGGCTCCCAAGTCCATTCCAAGCCCTTGCGGTGCTGCCATTGCACCTTCACTAACTCGACGTTCTTGTTCCTCAGATCCTTCGTCTTCCTGTCGAGGATGGCTACCGGCTGCTCGATGTAGTTCAGGCTGTCATCCACCTGAATATCCTCTAGAGATACCACTGTAGAGTCATCTACCAGGCACTTCCACAGCTGGGAGACATGAAAGGTATTGTGGATTTGACTAAGCTCGGCTGGGAGATCCAGCCTATACGCCACCTTGCCCACCCGGGCTGCAATACGGAAAGCACCAATGTACCTGGGCTCCAACTTGCCCCGCTTCCTGAACCGGATGACACCTTTGCAAGGTGACACCTTCAGGAGAACCATATCTCTGACCTGGAATTCCAGGTCCGATCGGCTTCTATCGGCGTAGCTCTTCTGCCGACTTTGAGCAGTCTGAAGCCTGCTCCGGACCTGATGGATCCTCATCGTCGTCTTGAGTACCACCTCGGTACTCCCATGACCCTCTGTCCAACCTTACCCCAACATATCGGGGTTCTGCACTTCCTCCCATATAACATCTCGAAGAGAGGACGGTCGATACTCGCTTGGTAGCTATTATTGTAGGAAAACTCTGCCAAGGGAAGGTAGGTATCCCAACTACCACCGAGGTCCATGATGCATGCCCGCAACATATCCTCTAGAGTCTGGATGGTCCGCTCACTCTGACCATCCGTCTGTAGGTGAAAAGCCGTGCTAAAGTGCAGGCGAGTACCTAACTCGTCATGAAATTTTTTCCAGAATCTGGAAGTAAATCGCACGTCTCGGTCAGAAATCATGGAAACTGGCACTCCGTGTCGAGCTACTACCTCTCTGATGTAGATGTCGTCCAGCTTCTCGGCCAAAATGCTCTCCTGGATCGGAATGAAATGGGCACTCTAGGTCAACCGATCCACGATGACCCAAATCGAATCCACTCCCCGTGCGGTCCTGGGAAGTTTCGTGATAAAATCCATAGTAATATCCTCCCACTTCCACACTGGGGTATCCAATGGTTGTGTCTTTCCGTGAGGCCTCAGGTGCTCGGCCTTGACCTTCCTGCAGGTCAGGCATCTCTCGATGTACCATTCTACACCCCGCTTCATGCAAGGCCACCAGTAATCAGGACGAAGATCTCTGTACATCTTCATCACCCCGGGGTGGATGGAAAATATGTACTTGTGGGCCGCATCCATCAGAATCTGTTGTACTCCGCCCCAGTACGGAACCCATACCCTCCCATGCAGGGTCAGCAGCCCACGGTTATCATATTCAAATGAGGCCACCTGGCCTATGATCCGCTCACACTTCCGGCGCTCCTCCTTCATTCCCTCAACCTGCACCTCTCGGATCCACTCCAAAAGTGGAGTCACCACCGTCATCCTCAAGCAAATGTCTCTGATCGGGGCTGCCTTTTGGCTAAGCACATCGGCCACCACATTGGCCTTCCCCGGGTGGTAGAGGATCTCACAGTCATAATCCTTCACCACATCTAGCCACCGACGCTGCCTCATATCCAGATTCGGATGATCCATGAGCTACCTCAATCTCTTGTGGTCCACGTAAATGGTACATCGGACCCCATAGAGGTAGTGCCGCTAAATCTTGATGGCGAAGACAACCGCCCCAACTCCAGATCGTGTGTCAGGTAGTTCGCCTCGTGAGGCTACAGCTGCCTCGAGGCGTAGGCGATGACGTGCCCCCTCTGCATGAAGACTGCGCCCAAGCCTAAAATGGACGCATCGCAGTACACTACAAAATCCTCCACGCCCTCTGGCAGGGCTAAGATTGGCGCCTCACATAACCTCTGTCTCAACGTCTCGAACGCTGCCTGCTGCTCAGGCCCCCAGCAAAATACAACAGCCTTCTTCATCAGCCGGGTCAAGGGTACTGCTATCTTGGAAAAGTCCTGTATGAATCTCCGGTAATAGCATGCTAACCCGAGGAAACTATGAATCTCAGATGGAGAATTCGGAACCTCCCATCTCATCATGGCCTCCACTTTGGCTGGGTCGAACAATATCCCGTTCTGGTTGACAAGGTTCCCCAGAAACTGCACCTCGCGCAACCAGAACTCACACTTGGAGAACTTGGCGTACAAGCTCTCCCTCCTCAGGGTATCCAACACCTCCTGCAAGTGCTCCTCGTGTTGCTCCTGCGTCTTAGAGTAAACCAAGATGTCATCGATAAAGACTATCATAGACCGATCCAACATCGGTACGCATACACGGTTCATGAGGTCTGTGAACGCGGCAGGAGCATTGGTGAGCCCGAAAGGGCATCACCACGAACTCGTAGTGGCCATAGCGAGTCCGGAAAGCAGTATTTTGTACATCCTCATCTCTAACTCACATCTGGTGGTAGCTTGAACGCAAATCTATCTTAGAAAACCAAGATTGCCCTATAGCTGATCAAAGAGATCATCAATCCTCGGGAGTGGGTAACGGTTCTTCATCGTTACCTTGTTCAGCTCCCGGTAGTCTATACACATCTGATGCGACCCGTCCTTCTTATTCACAAACAGGATCGGGGCTCCCCAGGGCGAACTGCTCGGCCTAATAATCCCTTGTCTAACAGCTCCTGCAGTTGTGTAGAAAACTCCTGCATCTCGGGAGGAGCCAACCGATATGGTGCCTTGGCTATCGGGGACGCACCAAGGACTAGGTCGATCCTGAACTCCACCTGTCTCTCCGGAGGTATCCCAGGAAACTACTCTGGAAATACGTCTGAGTACTCTCGCACCATTGACACATCACTCACAGTCACCTTACCCGCCTCCCGGGTATCCATAACGTAGGCGAGATACCCTGCGCAACCCTGCTGAAGGTAGCGCCTAGCCCTCGCTGCTGAACACATAGCTGGTCCATGCTGCGGCCTCTCGCCCTGAATCACCAGCTCTCCCCCACATGGGGTCCTGACACGTGCCAACTGCTACGCACAGTCGATCACCGCCCCATTAGGCCTCAACCAGTCCATGCCTATGATAACCTTGTTCCCATGCAACAGAATGGGAACCAAATCCATGAGGTAACGCTCGTCATACAACCTCAAAACGCAATCCCTGAAAACCTCTGATGCCCGAACAGATCGGTCGTCAACAATATCAACCTCTAAAGGACAATCTAACATACCCGGAGACTCAGAAAACCTCTTGCTAAGAGCAAGAGAAACAAATGATCGGGTAGCCCCCGAGTCAAATAACACCTGAACTGGGATGTCGTTCACATGGAACGATCCTAAACAAAACACATAAACATAGCACATAAATATCATAACCGACATGTAATAAGAGTTAGGAAGGAGAAAACATACCCGTCACCACATCCGGTGCGGCACGCGCCTCCTCGGCGGTCAGCTGGAAGGCTCGGATCTTCACCACTGGAGCATCTGTCTTGCCATGTCGGCCATCCGTGATCCGCAGGGTCGCTGGAGCTGGCGCCACCACTGGCGCTGCTGGTACTAATCTCGGGCAGTTGGCCTTTTTATGGCCCTTTTGATTGCAATGAAAGCAAATCAAGTCTGATGTCTGAAGGGTGGGGGTAGGGGCAGTACAATCCCTACCAAAGTGCCCAAGCTTGTCGCACTTATAGCAGCCTGATGACCCTAGTCTACAAACCCCCTCATGTGTCTTGTCGCACTTCCCTCAGCGGCTCTGGCCCTGCTGGCCCTTCGACCTAGTGTCGGATCCCTTGGGTTTCTTCCCCGAAACCCCCGCCACCTGCCCAGCCTCCGCCTTCCTCTTCCGGATGTGCTCTATATCAATCTCCCTCTCTCTCTCCCTGGCTATCATGTCCTCCAAAATCGGGCATGCTGAGTAGCTGATATGTTTTCGGATGTCAGCTCTCAACTTATCATAATATCGGGTCTTCCTCATCTCCTCGTCACCCGCGTACTGAGGCACCAGTAAGGCCCTCTCCCTAAACTTGGCGATAATCTCCGCCACCGACTCAGTCGTCTGTCGCATATCAAGAAACTCCATGGCCAGCTGTTGAATCTCCACTGCTTGCGCAAACTCAGCCCTAAACATGGTCACAAAGTCCGACAAAGTCATAGCCTCAATGGCTGGGGCTCCCAATGAATCACTGACTGCCTCCCACCAATCTCTAGCTCTATCCCTCAAACACCCTGCAACATACCGTACCTTCGACCCCTCAGGGTAGAAGCTCGTCAACTGTGCAGACTCGATGTCTGCAATCCACCTCCTGGCTACAATGGGGTCCTTCACCCCATGGAAGTATGGCGCACCACATCCCCTAAAATCCTTGAAGGAGAGTGTGCGTGTCACTGACTGGCCAGATGCCATGTCGCTCCTGAACGCCCTGAGACGCTCCTCCATCAGCTCGATGATCCCTTCCTTGATCGACCCGAAAATCACCGGGTCGCCTCAAGGATGCCTCTCGTAATCTCAGACGCGATTAACTCGCGTAGTCCGTCATTAACCAGCTCGGAACCTTCACCCGAACCTGAACCTGATCCTGACCCAGACCATGAATCTCCTGCTCCGTGACGTGTCACCACCATTCTGAAACAAAACACATAATCGACAGGGTCATACATAACCTCGAGAGGTCTCACACACTCTACAAGTTCCGTGGTTCTATCTCAGCCCTCCTTGACTCAAGTACGGATCCTATGCTTTCAGTAGTACGGGCCCATACTACCTTCCACATCTATCCGTACTTTCCTTAAGGATTGCATTGACTTCACCAAGTCCTTTCTACTACTACTGCTCGCTGCACTATTCTCATCCTAGGCTTACCCTAGGGTAACTCTCCGCCATCAGCTGCATAAGAAATCCCTGCTACCTTTACCTTTCCCTTCGAAGAATAAGGACCTTAAACAAAAACTGAAAACCGTAAGCACAAAGCTTAGTGAGTTCCCCCATCATACCACATAACACATATTGTCTAACATATCCAGGTACTAGCTACCCTTTCGGTCTCTTTCAACAGCTAACTTGCCTAGCATATCAGGGTGCTGGCCTACCCCTTCGATCCTGTCGACTGGTACCTCGCCTAGCATATCAGGGTGATGGCCTACCCCTTCGGTCCTTTCGATCGGTACCGGGGACTATTTCACCCCCTACTTCTACCACATAGCATCCTAGTGCACAAACATATAAGTCATATACTGCCTAGCTTATCCGGGTGCTGGCATACCCCTTCGGCCCTATCGACCGGTACTGGGGTCTATCCTACCCCTCCTACCACTATCACATAACATCATAGCATACCAGCACATAAAGCATAATAGATAGTGACATACCATATAATTATCACAAAGACAATCATCTCTACTATAACTCTTACTAGTGGGCCGTCATTGGTGCCTTCGACCCACTTCTACTGGAAGGTAACTCACCTCAATGTCGTGAAGTAGTTGAAATGTCCTCGGCTCTAGGATCAACTCCTCTCAAACTCCTACACATAACAATCTCCTTTAATTACTCTTTCATACTTATAACCCTTTTAAGGGTCAACTCTAGTCAATGGTCAAAGTCAAAGTCAACATCCTGGTTGACTCAACTCGCCGAGTTGGTCCATCAACTCGTCGAGTTCCATAATCCATAAAACCCTGAAATCTCGATCCTACTCGTCGAGTCCTTTCATTAACTCTCCGAGTTCATCCTCATAGCATAGTCGGGACCTTTTACCCACAACTCGCCGAGTCCCACCTTGAACCCGTCGAGTTCCTCAATCTTCATAACCCAAACCATGGCCAACTCGCTGAGTCATCTTCTAGACTCAACGAGTTTGCAGAGTAACAGAAAAGTTTGGGGGGACCACGGCCCAACTCGCCGAGTTGTATGAACAACTCGTCGAGTCCCCCATAGTCTAAATCCATTTAGTCGTTTCCAGTCGGGTTCTAAGCTTCCAAACCATAGATCTGGTTCCCTAGGGTCGATATATCACGTAAAGTTTCTAACTTTACGTCCATGCATGGGTTATTTAGCTCAAAAAGCCCTAAAAAGTGGTTCACAAGTTGCATGGGACTCCCATGGCCATAAATTTGGCACCTTTATGCCATGAAATCCCCCAAAGGCTCCAGATCTGAAGTCATGACTCCAAAACATGCTTGCATCCATGAATGGTTCCGAAATATGCTCCTTAAAGTCCTAAACTACCCCATGAAGAGATCTAGTAAATGAATAGTCAAGGTATAGACTTTATACCTCAATAAGGCTGCTTTGACAACGAAATCTCTGGATACAAATATTCCTCCTTCAACCAAGCACTTTAAGCTTCCACTCCTTTAAGGAAATACCAAAGAATCATTCTCTTTTCACTCATACACACTAAAAGGCTCTAGATCACGAATTAGGGTTTGCTGGACTGGGGGAATCGATGAGGGAGGCCACAATAAGGTGTTAAGGTCCTTAAATAGGGTGCAAACCGTGAAAATTAGGGTTTCACTCTGGCAGCTCTACTCGTCGAGTTGAGGCTTCTCAACTCGTCGAGTAGACTTCAAGTCCCGCGTTCAAAAATGCCATTCCTGCTCGACGAGTTTGGGGCCTCCAACTCGTCGAGTCCCTTTGCAAAAATGATTAATTCTTATTAAAATACATACCAGGAACCGGGCGTTACATCAACCTTCCCCTAGCGCCCATCATTGATGTGCATGGTCGCGATATCAGGAGTCTGAACTAGCTTTGCTACAAGAAGTGGACATTCGGCATTCACATGTCATGCCCGGTTGTAGATGAAACAAACCCGCAAACCCTTCCGGCACTCCTTCGCAAAGTGCCCGTCCTTGCCACATAAGTAGCATACCGATCCCGTTCGACAGGGGCCCTCATGACCCTTGTCGCACTTACTGCAAGTGCGGCTCCTCTTACTCACTGCTCTCGAATCAGTGGGCTTTGCCCGCTTAGCCGTCGGTTGCCACCAGACTAGCCTCATATCCCTCATCTGAGTGTCCTCCCTTGACTCCCTCTCCTGCAACTCCAAATCGATCTCCCTCCTCCTGGCATTGGACTGCAGCTCTGCCAATTTCCGGTATTGGTAGTTTGTCACAAACTCCCGGATATCATTATTTAGCATACTCAAGTAACGAGTCATCCGCTTCTGCTCAGTAGAAGCATACTTTGGACAAAACATAGCTCTCTCATGAAACATCTTGGTGATCTCGGTCACTGTCTCTGTCTTCAGCCGGAGTGACATGTACTTTTGAGCCAATCGCTCCCTCTACACCAAAGGAAAATACTCATCTCGAAACATCTCCACAAACCGCTCCCAAGTAACTGTGACTTTCTCCGCATGTGATAAATCAACAGTCACGAACTTCCACCAGTCCTTCACTCCCAACCGAAGTAGGTTCAGCGCAAAGCGAACCCTCAAATCATCTGGACATGAGCAAGTATACAAGCACCCCTCAACATTAGTGGTCCACCTTATAGCAGTAATCAGATCCTGGACTCCATCAAACTCCGGGGGCCTCGTGTTGTTGAAGTCCCGGTACTGTATCGAATCAACCCCGTGAGACATCACAGCGCCGACATCTGCGGTGGCTACAACAACAACATCCTCAGTAACAACAATGTAGTGTTCATTAAAATTCTCGATCATCGCAGTCTTGATAGACTCAAATACCTCCGAGATAGCCTCCTTAACCATTGCGGCCACCTTCGCAGCAATGATCATGCAGATCTCATCAGCACTGATACCCTGCCTCTCTGAACCGCTGGAGCCTGATCCTCGGGTATACACCACACTGAAATACACAAGAAAAAAGGTTAAAATCAGAATAAAAGCACTAGCAAGCATAAAATCCAAACAATTCCCCGGTTCCATTGAGATTCCTTCTAATTCACATACAGATCTTGTGCTTTCTGTAGTGTGGGCCCATACTACCTTCTACACCTATCCGTAGTTGATTTAGATCTCCTCTCAAAGCCCCAAATCGCAAACACTTTGCTTCCACAGAGCAGCTCACATATGTCTAAGTGCTCAAAGAACAACATCTAGACCTTAAGATATACATCTTAGGTCCCCACTCAGCTACCGCTCCGTTCCGTCAGAAGTCTTTTCTAATCTTGCTAATGGCACCTCTTAAACCAATTGTACATAACCCAGACTCAATAGACATCCGAATAAAAGATTCCTCCCTAAATCCACAACAAAACAAGGAACAAGAAGTAAGGCTAAACCAAGCATTTTAAGGCTATAAAATCCTAACCATGTACAACCATGCGGTTTAATCGAAGTAATTAACAATCTTAGCTTTAACCCCAGTAGAGCATTCGCAAGTAATCTCCTAGGCTATAAGGCATCACAAAGTCAGGCAAAACTATCCTGAAACTCCTGAGGGATCCTTAGCCTACCAACTAGAATGCATTTATATATGCTCAATAACAACAACTACAATACATCATATAACATAATTATGAATATTTTAGGATATTATTGCCTCGGGCTCCAGCTAAATGTACACTCTGCTTTCTTCGTTTCCTTATGTAAAACTTATTATTTTCTAAAAAGGTTTATAAAACTTTCAGATCCTTAGTTTGAGTTTGGAATCCCACGAATGTTCATCAAATTCTCTCAAACTAGGGCTTTGATACCAACTTGTAACAGACGAATTTTTACCACAAAATTTTTCATTTTTAATTCAGTTAAAACACAAGTGTTATAAAAATCCAAGTCATGAAAAATCCCAGGTACATCAATACAGTCATCCAAATCAAAGTATCAGAAAGGTGAAAATCATAAAATCTGTAAGTTGGCGTGTACAGTAAAGCCTTCACCTTCCCACGATCCTTCGAAGTATCTGAAACACATTTAATCCACAACTGTAACCATAAAGCTTAGTGAGTCCTTCCCAAAATATCCATACAACACAACATAATTAATAAATAAACAACTATGGATTATCAGCAACCCTGAGGTTATTCACAAAACCCAGTGGGATAACTGCATCCCTTGTGGATTAAGAGCATGTTCCAGGGGTTATCAACAACCCTGAGGATTCTCAGTCATCCCAAATTATCAGCAATACACTTCAATGCATATACAACAATAATCAACAGTTAAGACCCAGTTGGTCACAGACAAAATTACCACACATGTAAATGGAGTGAGAAGACTCGCCTCACAAGTAGCAGCTAAATACGACAACTCACACATGGGGTAGACAGGTACTACAATCACCTAGTCAACAATAAAAGATCTCCCATTTTATTCTACACTCTAACACCCTATTTGACCAAAAGTCAACAAAAGTCAAAGTCAACGGTCCACCTTACTACGCCCTGCGTACCAGCTTCTGTACACATGGAGTAGAGCCTACGATGTTACGGTTTAATACCAAGCTACACCCTGTGTAGTGAGATTTACGTCATGCGTATGCGTCTAAACGCCAAAAATTCCATTAAGCCTTCTATTCAGACATTTAGCTCCTCAAACTTCTAAATATGAACCAAAAGGACGGTTTAATGGATAAAGTCTCTGACTTTATCCATTTGCATGCCATAAATGAGCAATAAACCAAGCCCTAAGTCCATGAAATGCACTAATGCTCAAGATCTCATGCATGGGATGAATAGGAGTGTTCAAGCTCTCAAGGTGATGGTTCTACAACCCCAATAATAGCAAGAAATGGTCTTCAAATGATTTGGAGTATAACATACTCACTTGAACCAAATTTACGCCATCTAATAACAAGTGGTATAGAGTAGGGATGAGATTTAAAACCGGAACCGGAATCGGACCAGAACCGGTACCGTTAGAACCAGAGTATATAGAACTGATTACGGTTCCGTGTTTAAAAATTGGCTTTATCCGGGTTCTGGGTAATCTGGGTTTGGGTCCATCGGGTCCGGGCAAAGCGGGTCTGATAATCGAAACCGGTGTTAGGAACCGGAACCACTTTTAGGGGCCGGAACCGGTTTCTGTGAAACATTTAAAACATGCATATATCATTCGTTTCAAGTCAGATTGACATACGGTTTTTTCCAACGTGTAGTTTAGAGTTTGTACATGATTTTAGACTATAAATTTGTCATTTTTAGCTTTATATTCATTGACTTACAGTCCCCCAAAGTCGAAGTTTTTAGTTTTTCATTTTTTTTTTGTATTTTGTGAAAGTTTTAAAACATGCATATTTAATTC
This sequence comes from Lactuca virosa, assembly GCF_052849685.1. Lineage (NCBI taxonomy): Eukaryota > Viridiplantae > Streptophyta > Magnoliopsida > Asterales > Asteraceae > Lactuca > Lactuca virosa. The sequence continues at coordinate 36,239,639 of NC_136434.1, forward strand.
GTTTGAAATGAGATTGACATGCAGTTTTTTTCCAACTTGTAGTTTAGAGTTTGTACATAATTTTAGACTATAATTTTGTCATTTTTGGTTTAATATTCAATAACTGACAGTCCCCCCGAAGTCGGGATATCAAAACTAAAAAATTTTAACTTTTCAGTTATTTGTTTTTGTACTTTGAATTCCGTGAAAACGTTAACACATGTATATCTCATTCGTTTAAAGTCGGATTGACATGCAGTATTTTCCAGAATGTAGTTTAAAGTTTATACATGATTTTAGACTATAATTTTGTCAATTTTGGTTTCATATTCAATGACTTACAGTCCCCCGAAGTCAGGATCTCAATATGAAAAAAATTTAAGTTCAACCCACTAAGTATTAAGTAATTACGAAAAAATCCGATTTTTTCGGGTTTTCCGGTTCTATACCCACTTTATCCGGTTCCAACCTACCCACTTTGATGTTTCCGGTTCTAGACCCACTTTACCCAATACCGTACCGGGAACCGAACCGGAACCGATTCCTATATACCGGTCCGGTTTCCGGTTCTACAAAATTCCGTTAACCGGTTCCGGGTCCGGGTCCATCCGATCCGGATTTAGACCCACTTTCATCCCTAGTATAGAGCTTACAGTTTCAAAATTCCAAAACCATTTTTTTGCATAATTATGCATAATTAAGAATGTTGTCATAATGCAATCTTTTTGACAGTGCTGCATGTGAATGTACCGCATATCATGTATCTTACATTTTTATGCAACCTCTTTTTTTTTTTTTTTTTTTATTTGTTGTTGTTTCATTTTATTATTTTACGTGAGACCCAAAAATTCCTATCTGTTATGGAATTGTTACTTAGTCACTAAGTCTCAAAATTAGTTAGTAAACTTTTATAATTATTAGATTTAGAGTATGATTAGTACTCTTTGTAAATTTAAATATATAATACCATTAGATGTTATTCTTGATAATCATTCATTTATCTCATCTATCTTTATTATCGACTTTACACATATAAAATATGTTCTATTTATTGTCGATTTTATAATACCAAGTTCTTGTGACTTTTGTTTTTTTCATAAAGATGTCGACATATAATTTTGCCATACACAAACATGTTTTTTCCTCTAAAACATAAATTATTACAATATCTGCAAACTTCAAGAAACTCTATATATTATCCCAAAATAATTAATAAATGTAGCTTCCAGGCAACCATACCATAAACGCACTTCGCTACCTTTGAATTCATTGAAAAGAAAAGAAACTTCCATCGTTTATTAATTAATAGTCAAGTATACAGAATTACACTTAATAACACAAAGAACATATTAAAATTTGACAAGAATATATTAATAGTTTTTGTCAGGAGGTTTAGGAAATTATTTTAAAATTATGCTCTATGATATGTAACTTATGGAATCCATTTGATATGACTGAACGTAAGGATTAACTGTAAAATTGCTATATGCGTCGCTTGAACATGTTGTCAATACTTACGTACTCCACGAACTGTAGAAGTGTGCTTATTTGGTAAATTTAAATGAACAACATTGTAAAATCAACTTTTATATATATATATATATATATATATATATATATATATATATATATATATATATATATATATATATATACACACTAGCCGTTTACCCGCGCCAAGCGACGGATGCGAATAATTTGTTTAAGAAATTAGTTTCTCGAGAATGTATAACATGGAAGGAAAAGAGTGGTTGAGTATATAGTGAGAGTGGTTATGTACTCAAATATACACCACATTGTTTTTGGATGTTGCCGAGTGAGTTATTTTCAAACTGAGAGGAATTTTAAATTGAGAGTGAGTTGTTCTCCTCTCATGCATGTGAATGCGATGGGCGGTGATAGTTTCTTTTCAGCACATAATTTCTTTTTCGATGATTGTATTCCTTTCAATGATGGTGGATATGTTTCTTTCGGCGAGCCTTTTTAATTTGGAGGATAAATATTTTGGTAAACATGTCATTTCACAAAGACATCATTATAGTGTACGTTGATCAGCTAATGGCTTCTCCGTCTTATGGTGTTTGTTTGAATGCATCAATATTGAAAATTAACTTTTCATGAGTCAAACAACATTTCAAAAAAAATAGATACATAAAACTACTCAATAACAATCGGTTGCTATAACCAAACAAATTACAATTCAACCTGATTTGATTAACACCATATCTTGACATAAAAAAGGATGTTATTAAGTTACATAAAAAAATATGTAAATTAAAGTAAGAACACAAAAAATAAAACCTAGTGTATTTTTATTTAAGTGGATAAATGGGCATAGAAATTATGTAACATAAAATACCCGGAAATTTTAATAGGTAAACCTTGAGAATGGAAGTTGTACTGGACAAACAAAACTATTAAAATTATAGTTAACATTTTGATTAGTGTTTGAAATCTCGAGACTCGGTTATGGGGTATGGACAAATGAGAAAGAGATGCCTCTCGAAATCTTGGATATCTTTTCCCATTAGATGACAGATAAGCATAGTTGTTTCATTCTTTTCAATATTTTTTTTAAAACCAATTAATTGAAAAAAAAAATTTGTATTAATTCAAAGTTTCTAACACATATCATGCATTTTTTGTAATGTTAAAACCATATTTTGAGTTATTATTAGTTTTAAATCTGGTTCCAATTTTCCTAAATTTGTATTTTCTAGAAAGTTTTTTTATTTAAAGTTTGATTTTTTTTTCAAAAGCATCGGTTTCGTTGTTTAACTAAAACTAAATCAAGTTATAGTAAATCAAAGACATTAAAATATTAAAAAACAACTCGAATGAGTTTATCCCAAGACTAATAATACATACAATTTACACCCCTGTTCCAGTGGTACAACATGGGCATCCAATTAAATGGACTATGACAACCCTATTATTCATATACCAAACAGTAGACCTTCCATCGTTGCTGATTTAAAGGAAACCAAATATGGACTTTCTGGTTGAGTTAGCATTCAAGGCATCTCAAAACTTGCGTGTGGGAAAAATTATAGAAGAGAAAGAATGTTTATAGTGCCTGCAAAATAACATTTGCACTTATTACATAGACACAAAACCTACGGTACATGAAAATAAACACATATTATATCAATGTTATCCATAAATACAAACCTAATTTCACTTCCGTAATCCTGTAATTTTTGTAAAATACAATGTCTCATAAAAAGACTGAGAGTACAGTGTTAGAATTGGATAGATTTTTGAAAGTACAATTTCTTAACTTGGTTGTAAAAGAAAGAAATGAAAGTAAGATGTGATGATAAACATATTAATCAAAGTACGTTTCTATTTAATGTATTTAAAACATATTAATCAAACTACGTTGCAATGTCATGTATTTAGATTAAAAGAAAATTGTTTACCTCTAAGATGTTAAGGAAATTTTCGAGACCATCAGTGACATTAATATTGTATAGATGATAAGCACTGATCCACTAATTTACACGGTTCAAGTTTTGTTGATCTTGTAATCATATCATAAAAAAACCATCAACTTAAATAATTTCAAATGTGTAATTTTTTTTCATGCACCTTCATCATCCATGGTATCATCTGCTTTCTCCTTTTATCCATCTAAATAAATAGAAATGGTACCAAAGAAATGATTATTTATTTGTTACAAATGCAAACCTGGATTAGACTGGTTGGTTGTGTACCAACGGAATGATTAGTAGCTTCAATCCTTTTCAAAATCTCATAAAACTTCTGAATTAAGACCTTGTTGAAACGTATTCATCTAAAGCCCAAAAACCTCTACACGCTGACAACAAAAGTTACTGTCAAACATATAACCGCTTTGAAATATTCAAAACTGGGATTGCAACATAAATTAGGCATTTAAGCAAATCTTACCTATAACCACATGTCCTTCACGTTTCAACTTTCATTTCTACAATAAATATTGTGATCATAGTTACTTTAGAGGGGAATTCTAATAACATAAATAATAAAGTTCCTAAAAGATGTTTAACCTCAATAACTTGGTGCTTTGTAGAATCTTTCCTTGTGCTAATCAAGTTATAATTATAAATAAAGGAAATTTTTAAATAACATAATCATTGCTTCAACAAATGCATGAGCTTGACAAAAAAATAAATTAAGAACCAAAAAGAGCAACACTAAGAGAAAGTCTTTAGCAGCAACATATGGAAACTTGTTTTCCTGCTAAATGCTACCGAAAATTTCAAAAACTTTCAACAATGATGAACGAAACTACAAATCAAATACGTACCCTTCTAATACTGGGAGAAGAGCCTGCAACAGAAAACAAAAAATGAACATGCTTATTCAAGAATAAGAATCAAGAAAGTATTAAAATAGAAACCAAATATATGAATGAATAAACCAAACTAAGCTTGAGAAAAATGAAATAGCAAACTTACAATGATATAAATGAGATAATCTTTGATGAAGGGGGTGAAGGTGAAGCAAAATTTGAAGTCGTCTTGCTATGAAAACACCATCTGGACATTGTTTTTTTTCTCATTGCCCCTGCACACTGTTTTTATATTAATAAAAATCAATTTTTATAGTTTTAAGACCATATTGCCCCTGCACATTGTTTTATATAATAATAAAAAATTCAATTTCTACAATTTTAGGACCATATTGCCCCTGCACACTGTTTTTATAATAAAAAAATCAACTTTTACAGTTTTAGGACCATATTGCCCCTGCACACTGTTTTTATAATAAAAAAAATCAATTTTTATGGTTTTAGGACCATATTGCCCCTGATTTAAATCTGATTCATATTTCATAAAACAAAAAACAAAAAATAGATACAAGCTTCAAAAATTGATCTTAATTATATAAATTATTTGTGAAATTTGATGGAAATACCTCTCCTGCTTTAATCGTGATGACATGAGGTGTAAAACCAACACCAGGTGCACCTATCAATCATATAACATAACAAAATTTAACAAAATACAAATTAATATATTCAAAAGCATCCCAATTTAATACAAGTATCAATAATTGATTTAAACCGAGAAAATACCTCTTGAAGCAAATTTACAGTTTCAACCCTGTGTTAAGAATATAAACCACTTAAGACAGATATGTCCCTCTTCATCTTTTCTTCCAAAAACATCTTGATCACTACAATAAAAAAAAATATAATTTATCAAGAACTTAAGCATCATACAATTATTTAAAAAATTGATTTCCCTGTTCTTAAACATCATAACTTATCAAGAACATAAAAATACACAACAAATTAAGGCCTAAGGGATGTGGTTTCATTTCCATGGAGAATAGTTGGATGCAATGCATGAATTAAAAAAAGGGGCAAATAAATCTAGGTTGACTAAAAGGTCAAGATTAGAAAAAAGAAAGAAATGGTAAAAAAAATCATCTCCTTGTTCTTTACAGGTTGGTATTATTTACAGCTTGGCTGTCAAATTACTACTTGTTCTTGATGGCAAAATACGAATTTTTTACATCTTCAAAGCTGAATTCAATCACCTTTTTTATGGAAATCATCATCTCTTTGTTTGGAGATTCTTGTGTGATTAAAGTAGCAGCTTTGTATGAACTTTGTGTGTTTGTTGAAGCTTCTATTGCAAGATTTACGTCCCATGTCTGCAAATAAAAAAAGATACCCATGTCTAAATATTATGAGTGGTCTGTTCACATACCTTTATGGTGGTGCTGAGAAAAAAAAATCATCTTTTGAATCAAAGTGTTGAGATTGAAGAAGGAATGATACTTATAAACAAACAAACAAACAAACAAACAGTTAAAGAGAGAGAAAGAGATGATCACACTTATTAGAATATT